>NW_028324218.1:618157-927236 GCF_054372755.1 Phalangium opilio | reverse complement strand
AAATAAAGGAATAATATAGCATCAATTTGGAAGAATTTATTTTGGGTAATATAAACTTGCAATTCTAGGCATGCTTTAGCTTTGCATGGGATTTCTTGATAGAAGTTTTTATTTTTAATGCATGCAAGCATAAGTTCAAAGGCTTATCACGAACTAAATAGGGAAAATGGACTGCAAAACCGCGTATTCTCGAACGAGTTCTCTAGCATTATGAAGTATAGGTAGTGTCATACTTATGAAAGGAACATATCAAGAAGTTATATCAGTATCTCAGAGAGAAGATATAAGATGCCTTTGTATTCGCGCGCCATAGTCCCAGTCCCCCTTTCAAAATACAAGGGGGGACGTAAAAGGAGGCGCCGGGCTATTTCGCTCTCCTCAGTCGGAAATTTTCCTCACTCGCGTCGTCGCGCTGACGTGAGTTTTCAAGAACCAATGAGATGCTGGTTGTAATTTAGAGACGGGGATTGACTGCGGACCTACGTTAGGACTGGAGATAAAGCTGGAAATCTGGCGAATTTATATCTTCTCTCTGAGATACTGATATAACTTCTTGAACATATCTAATGACGCAATTTTTACGATTTTTCTCTTCACTTCATTTGCTTGTTTCGAAAAATCAATTCTACGCCTCAGCGACCCTGATTAGCTTGGAATTATAAGATCCCTACTATAAATTCCATTTTCTTTCTATAATTAATTTAAAACCGCGGGAATTCGAGTCGTGAATATTTCAAACCCTTCTTTTTTGGGAGTCGGTAAGTATATGAAAAATTATTCCTCTGGGGAAGCAATTTTCTCTTTCTACTATATTAAAAAACAAATCGTTTTGGAAGTTGCGGTTTTAAAAAGAGGCGCCAAATTTCTAGAGTTATCATTGGTTGTTTAGTTTTACACAAAATCGCCATTAAAGTTGGATTTAAGAAAATGTTTTTAGGCTTAAAAAATCATTATTATTATTATTATAAATTAAACGTAGGCCTACATCTGAACAATTTGGGAGGAAATGACAATATAAATAGTTTTTTAACTGCTAAATAACGTATATAATTTTTAAAATTCGCGGTTGAGAATGAGCGGGAAATATCCACCAATCAACTGTTTGGTTGTGTTTTCAGTACTGCGCGCGCATCACGAGACAACTGTTTAGCCCACTGAGTTTAGAAAATTACCACTAGAGTAGCCTTTCATCCGCAAGGATGTAGATTGTAGACCGAAATGAACTCTATCACGCGCTTGTGGCGCCATCGTGGTGCAAAAAAGAGAACTAAAACAAAAGGCGGGAAATTTGACTAATTTCAAGAATACATGTAAAAGGCGGAAATTCAAAGTTCGTTTTCGAGATGGCGACACCATCGTTTGATAAACTTGGTGCCTGTCCGTCCGTCCCATTGCTTTAAAAGTTGTCCCCCGTTTCCTCAAAAGGCAGGTTCACGCAAAGGCCATTCTAGTGGTAATTTTCTCAACTCAATGGTTTAGCCGGGAAGGGGGCGTGATCTCATCCGTTTCGGATACACGTGACGCTGTCAGTGATCCCGCGCTGGCTAGCTTTATAAAGAGAAGACACTGACGCCGTGCCCGTAGACGACCTAGAGAAGAGACTGAGTAAGAAGAGACTGAGTAACGCGGTAGCGGCCGTAGAGTGGACAGTACGCGTTAAGTCGTGTCGAATATTTTCGGCTTCCATTTCTTAGATAAGGAGTAACAACGTTGAAGGTATGTAATTAATGTTTAATTATTAAGTTATATAAGATTTCTGACAACGAATAGTGAAGCCAGTTAGATTTAGGACTTAGCTCCACGTGGTCTATTGTCAGAGCATGGATTTATAATAGAAGCTTACGCTTCCTGGATATTGTACTCGCCTTAAAACGCGCACAACATTTATGCCATAAAAATTCGCCCGCGTGGGGACTGGGGGGGGGGGGGCTGATGACGTAGAAATTGAGGCAAATTCAGAGGGGGTGGAAGTTTTTCACGCGATCGAGTTCTAATTTTTAATAGCGCGCGAGAAATAATTTCGTCGTTCATGCCTAACCAACTTACTCTCTACAACTAATGAATGGACCCGCTGGTTAGACGACGGTTACTCTGTAGATGTTTTATATCTTGATTTTAGTAAGGCTTTTGATTCCATTCCTCATTATGCCCTTCTCTCTGCCCTTCAGGGTGCTGGCGTCACTGGCAAAGCATTAGCTTGGCTAACTAACTATCTCTCCGGCCGCAAACAGAGAGTTGTCCTTCACGGTGTAAATACTGATTGGAAATGTGTTGAAACGGGAGTTCCCCAGGGTTCTATTTTGGGTCCCCTTCTGTTTAACATACTTATTAACTCCTTGCCATCGGTAGTGAGGCACTCCTCTGTCATCTTGTTTGCCGATGACGCCAAGCTTTATCGCCGGGTTTGTGATTCTACTGATCGTGCTGCCCTACAACTTGATCTTGATGCCATCGTTCAGTGGGGTCACAACCATGGGTTATCTTTTAATATTACTAAGTGTAAGACTCTTCACCTTGGACGCCGCAATCCCATGTTTGATTACTCAATTAATAGCACTACTATAACTACGTCCACTTGTGAGAGGGATTTAGGTGTCCTTATAGATCCCCTTCTCAAATATACAGCCCATTCCAATAAAATTGCCAAACGCATTAGGAGCTTAACGGGTATAATTCGTCGTAATTTAAATTTTAACTCTATACCTCTCATTAAAACTCTGTACAACTCCTTGGTCCTCCCTATAATTGATTACTGTTCGCCAATTTGGTCCCCCCATTTCTTAACTGATCTACAGGCTTTGCAAAAAGCTCAAAACGCATATTCGAAACTCCCACACAAAATTAGTAAGCTTCCGGCTCCCCAACGACTCTCCTTATTAAATATTGATTCTATCACTCTACGACATAAAATTAATAACCTATGCTTAGTTTTTGACATTATACATAACAACCTTGATTTAGATTTTTCGTTATTTTTCACCCGCCATAATAATGCTAGAACCCGTGGTCACTCACACAAACTAGTCAAACCTAGGGTGCTAACTACATTCCGTCAAACACACTTTGCATGTGCTGTCATTGACGATTGGAATTCGTTGCCCAATGATGTTGTCACTCTAACTAATAAATCCCATTTTCGTCGTAAATTATTAGACATTTTCCGTGCTAATTTGTGAGCTCTCTACTTATTCAACCCTCCTCCTAATAATTATATAAAACTTACATTGTGCAGCGAATTCTAAATTTTCTAAATTTTCTGACATTGTTTTTAATTGTTATCAGTATTATTATTTAATTGTATAATTACTATTTTATTGTTATACTTATTATTATTATTATTATTATTTTTTTTTTTTTTTTTAATATTACATTATTAACCGTTTGTTTGTTCTCATATAATTGTGCTCCCATAGTGTCTTTCCGTAACATGCCTATGTATTGACTTACGATGTTCACACATACGTCACACTGTTGACTTTGTGAACAACACATTCAAATAAATAAATAAATAAATAAAAGCGCGCGCACACGCGCTCCGAGATAAAAAAGTTTGCCTCAATTTCTACGTCATCAGCCCCCCCAGTCCCCACGCGCGCGAGTTTTTATGGCATAAATGTGTTTAAAATCAAAATGCCTTACTGAAGGCTACAGTGAAATATCCAGGAAGCGTAAGCTTCTATTATAAATCCATGGTCAGAGTGTTACTCGGTTTCAGCTTCGGTTGTCACGACGCGTAAAGCTAAGCCTAGGTTTGTGTGTAGTGACGGGAGACAAAGGGAATTCTCATTTTCAGGATTTAAATCTCGGGATTTTAGATCGTGGACATTGAGATTTCTTTTGTCTATTGTCAGTAATTAAGCAAAATAGGAAAAATATAGCGCAAATATTATTGACACGCAACTTTGGAGTGTTATAACTCTGGTTCTACTAGAAGTCCTCCGAGTGTATTTCATAGTCCAATTTCTCCCCTTTCCAATGATATTAAGTACTTGGGGTTACGACAATTAGGGCCCGAGTAGTTAAGCAAATTAACTAAAAATTAAAAAATAATCATTAAATTTAATGTTTGGCCCTGAAATGTATTAACTAATTTAATATTTGGTCCTAAAAGTATAATTTAATTAAAATTTTAATTCAATGTCACTTAAGGTGTTAACATCAATAAGGCATTATTGGCACTTGGCAACGTCATCAGCGCCCTCTGTGACCGAAAGTCGCACATACCCTATCGAGATTCGAAACTAACCAGACTTCTACAAGGTATTTAATTTAATAATTGATAGGCATACATCTTTATCCTACTGAAATTCGTAAAATGAACAACAATAAATCATAATTTGAATTAATCTCAATTAAGATTCGCTGGGAGGTAATAGCTATACGGTGATGGTGGCTTGCGTCAGTCCCGCCAATTAAGATTCGCTGGGAGGTAATAGCTATACGGTGATGGTGGCTTGCGTCAGTCCCGCCGATAGTAATTTGGAGGAAACTTTGAATACGCTTCGATACGCCGATCGAGCTAAAAAATCCGAAACAAACCGATTGTCAATAAAGATCCCCGAATCCTGGAAATTGAGGAACTTAAAAAACAGGTCGGGAGCATTTTTGGTTTATTTATAACTGGGAGTAATTACTTGGGTGTTCTTTAGATCAGGACGATGGAAATGGAATGGTCTCGACATCGCGCCAAATGTCCCTTGAAAGACGAGCCGACTAAAGTCAAAGATGGAGATTTAGATCAGGACGATGGAAATGGAATGGTCTCGACATCGCGCCAAATGTCCCTTGAAAGACGAGCCGACTAAAGTCAAAGATGGAGATTTAGATGATGATGATGATTTGGATGTCTACATCGCCTACGATACTTTGAGCGTTCCTCCTGCCTGCGACTCTTACGATGACAATTCGCCCGTCTCCCATCACGACCCCACCAACAGTCGCCTCAAGGAACAACTGCATAAACTCCAGGAAGAAAAGAATAAAGTCGAAGAGGAATTGCAACGTGCCATGAACCAAATTGTCGGATTCTGTGGCAGAATGATATGCGTGAGTATTATCTTTCTATGCGCAGACTAGGGTGCTGCTATTATTTATTGATGCGCGCCGCTATTATCGTTTTTCGCGCCTCAATAACGGTATATTGTTATTTAATAACATTAATTGTCGTAATTTCGCAAACAGACAGAAAATACTCTAGACAACACGAGACGGCAATTCACAGAATTCGCCAAAAATTCTATAGACCAAACTCTCAACGTTGTTAATGAGCCGACTCCGAATCCTAAACGCAACCCCGTGAGTACCACCGCCTCATGTTGACCTTTCTCGAGCGGGGTCAAGTTGTCGCCCCCCCCCCCCACCCCCGAAACTTTAATCATATTGATTTATTTTAATTTTAAGAGAGAGTTAGTTTTGGCGAGCGGCGGCGATCAGGAAAGCGATATGAAGCGACTGGAAGCGAGCGTGGCCATCAGCAAAGAATTGCAGTCCGTCGAAGATAACATCCGGGAGAAGCAATTGTTGCTGTTACGTTACCAAAATGACAATGAGCAACGGGATGAGAAAACTGAAGAAGAAAACGTAAGTTAAAGGGACTTAAAAGAAGCCCAGTTGTCCTATAACTCCTCCTGTTATCGCGAATCACTTCAAACCAACCCGGCAATAATACTGTTGTTGCAGGCTCGCGTTAAGCAATTGCAATCCGAGATCAAGAGATTGGAGAAGGAGCGACTTGTGGAAAATTGGAAATATCCGGAGTGCCATCAACATCCAAGAACGCTGACGCCAAGTGAGTTGCGTTTTTTATTAAATTGTTTTTTTTTTGGGGGGGGGGGGGACTATTTGAGATTGGTTGCAATGAATTTCATAATTATATCGCCGCAATTGCAATTGCGGGTTTTCTTAATATCATTTATCGTGAATTAATCGCCTAACTTATATACCCTAAATTTGGAAACATTGTTAGAGGCATACGCTAGAATTAAAACGTCAACAATAGCTATGTTTAAAATTATTTTATGAATAAAGTTTCTTAAAACGATTTAACTAATATTAAAGTAAATTACTGTCGATTAAAATCATTAATTTCAATTATATTTATTTAATTATTGAAGAAAAACCTCTTAATTTGGTCTCGACTCTTAGGAGAAGTTATTTATTTTGGTTTCCCAACTTGTTTTTAATTAAATTAAATTTAATTTGTTACGAAACACTTTCATTTAAGGCTTAGCGAGGAGAGTCTGAAAAAGATCAAAGCGTTGGAAGGTCAGATTAAATCGCGGTTGCAGTCCATGAAGAGAGAACAGGAACCGAGGAAGGAGTTGGAGAATGAAATCATGGTAAGTCACGCTTTCAATGGGCGGCCATGTTTTGGGTACGCCGCTTCGCTTCTATGCCCGGAAAATAGCGCGGATGACGTCGTACTAAAGCTTCCGAGATAGCTCTGCTCTATTCGCTTTAAAATCGTCTCTGAGGCCTTGGTCGTCGTTCGATTGTCCTTTTCTAGGAGCTTAAGAGCACTCGAGTGTCTTTAATGCGTAAAATGCAAGAAGAGTCGGAACGAATAGAGGAACTTCAACGCAAAGTGCAAACGCAGGATGTCCGCATCCAAAACGAACAACGCAAAATGCTGAAGCATAACGAGGAAATGGCTCAAGTCACGATGAACCTCAAAGCCGCGCAATCGGCCAAACAGAAACTAGAAATATCGTTGGCTAAGCAAACTGCGCTCGCTAAAGATGGCGCCACCTTCCGAGGAGCCAACTTGAGTGAACGTGTCAAGGTAAGAACGTATTTTCGTTTCTTCCTAATCATTAATCGGTTTAGAGTCCTGATTACGCTGGTTTCGAGTTCAACTAAAGGCTCTTTCAGACGCTGGATGAGTTGAGTCACCAAGAAAGTTGGCTAGGAAAAATTCGATCAGTGATCCAATTTTTGCTGACTCAACTTTTTAAGTTCATTTCTCCAGCCAATCAAAATTAATTACAAAAAAGAGAGCCTTTTTCGCGGCTTATTTCGTAAGTAGGTGGCGCTTAAAAAGTTTTATTTGGCGGTAAAAGTTTAGTCGTGTGAATAGGAAGGATTTATTTCACTTTTCCATTCAAAAGTTCAAGGGCAAGTTGATACAACTTTTTGACCCATCGAGCTGAGTCAAAAAGTTGGATCGTCTGAAAGAGCCTTTAGAGTATTAGAAAAATTGGACTCGGCCAGTCCTGATTACGCTAGTTTCGTATAGTAGAAAACTGGAATCGCCGTTCGAGTCCTAAGTGAAGTTATATTTCTAGGATTGGTTGAACCAAGAGATTGACGTTGAATTCAACAGAATTGAGGCCAGAAAGCATATCGAAGTTCTGAAAGAAAACAGCTAAATTAGCCCAAGAACTCGAAAACTTGCAAGAACAATTAGAAGACTTGTCTCAATCGCCTTCAAAGGTACTTAACCTTCGCTAATTGCTCCGGGTTAATTAGTTTTCTTTATACCATCAATGAATATCTAATGATGTCTCTGGGGGGGCTAGAAACGCGTCTCGTGTGACATCTCGATTGACATCTTCGACTTGTCCGAAGTTGATTCCTCGGATACGTTGGAAAAAAGGTTGGAAATCGAACGAGACATTTCACGAATTAAACAAAGTATGGAGGAATTCACGTCGAGCATACAAGCCATTCATCGCGATATGCTGACTGGATCGGACGGTACGGACACGCGTGCGCCTGAGTATCTGCGCGCTAAACTAGATTCATTCATTCATGTTTTGTTTGCTCGCTTAGATTTGACGTTAAACGAAAAGAGTCGATGGAACGAGTTGAGCAAAGTGGCCGAATTCAAATGCGCTTTGTCTTATTTATTCGAGATGCTGTTGCAACAAATCTCCAAGAATAATGACGTCACTCGGGATTATCGCGAAGCTCGATCGAGCCTCGATCAAATAAGGAAAGAACACCGCGATTGCGATCGAGAGATGAAGAAAGCCGCTCAAGAGTCGCGAGAAACCATCAAGAAGTTGACGGATGAGCACAATGTCCAGGTAAGTTAGTTGGTTACTTGGGAATTGACGAGCCGAGGCTTAGGGGTTTTTTTTGCGACATTGACGAGCCGAGGCTTAGGGGTTTTTTTTTGCGACATTGACGAGCCGAGGCTTAAGATATGAATTAGTCGAGTTTTCCTTCGCGACTTTAGATGATGGACCTTTTGGATCAAGTTAGCTCGGTCAAGAAATCTAGCAAGAGCTCAGACGATCTCGTCTCGAAGTTGACGCGCAATTTGAAAGAGAAGGCGGACGAAGTTGACCAATTGCAGGCGGTAAGTGGCCTTGAAAATGATGTTCTCGGCGACACCCTAAAAGGTGGTTTAATTTGCACGTTTTAATTGCGCGCGCAGGAGTTGGTTCTTGCCAAAACTAAGGGGCACGAGGACATTGTACCGCTGACTCCGTCTCCCCAACTGGTCGAGAACAAAAACGATTGCCAGCGTAAAGTTCCGGACATCATTATTTTAGACCATGACGAAGATGATGATGATTTTGATAGTGAGCCATTGATGGAAAAAATGTCCGCGCAAAAGAAGAGAACACACAGGGTCAAGAACAAAAACCGTGGCCAGCTTAAAGTTCCGGATTTGGACGAATCGGACGAACACTTGGATATCTTTAAATTTTAAACTAATTTTAAACTAATTTTAAACTAATTTTAAACTAATTTTAAACTAATTTTAAACTAATTTTAAACTAATTTTAAACTAATTTTAAACTAATTTTAAACTGAATTTTAAACTGAATTTTAACTGAATTTTAACTGAATTTTAACTGAATTTTAACTGAATTTTAACTGAATTTTAACTGAATTTTAACTGAATTTTAACTGAATTTTAACTGAATTTTAACTGAATTTTAACTGAATTTTAACTGAATTTTAACTGAATTTTAACTGAATTTTAACTGAATTTTAACTGAATTTTAACTGAATTTTAACTGAATTTTAACTGAATTTTAACTGAATTTTAACTGAATTTTAACTGAATTTTAACTGAATTTTAACTGAATTTTAACTGAATTTTAACTGAATTTTAACTGAATTTTAACTGAATTTTAACTGAATTTTAACTGAATTTTAACTGAATTTTAACTGAATTTTAACTGAATTTTAACTGAATTTTAACTGAATTTTAACTGAATTTTAACTGAATTTTAACTGAATTTTAACTGAATTTTAACTGAATTTTAACTGAATTTTAACTGAATTTTAACTGAATTTTAACTGAATTTTAACTGAATTTTAACTGAATTTTAACTGAATTTTAACTGAATTTTAACTGAATTTTAACTGAATTTTAACTGAATTTTAACTGAATTTTAACTGAATTTTAACTGAATTTTAACTGAATTTTAACTGAATTTTAACTGAATTTTAACTGAATTTTAACTGAATTTTAACTGAATTTTAACTGAATTTTAACTGAATTTTAACTGAATTTTAACTGAATTTTAACTGAATTTTAACTGAATTTTAACTGAATTTTAACTGAATTTTAACTGAATTTTAACTGAATTTTAACTGAATTTTAACTGAATTTTAACTGAATTTTAACTGAATTTTAACTGAATTTTAACTGAATTTTAACTGAATTTTAACTGAATTTTAACTGAATTTTAACTGAATTTTAACTGAATTTTAACTGAATTTTAACTGAATTTTAACTGAATTTGTAAAAAGAATTTAAACTGAATTTGTAAAAAGAATTTAAACTGAATTTGTAAAAAGAATTTAAACTGAATTTGTAAAAAGAATTTAAACTGAATTTGTAAAAAGAATTTAAACTGAATTTGTAAAAAGAATTTAAACTGAATTTGTAAAAAGAATTTAAACTGAATTTGTAAAAAGAATTTAAACTGAATTTGTAAAAAGAATTTAAACTGAATTTGTAAAAAGAATTTAAACTGAATTTGTAAAAAGAATTTAAACTGAATTTGTAAAAAGAATTTAAACTGAATTTGTAAAAAGAATTTAAACTGAATTTGTAAAAAGAATTTAAACTGAATTTGTAAAAAGAATTTAAACTGAATTTGTAAAAAGAATTTGTAAAAAGCTATAATAATAATAAAAACTGTCCAGTAAGTTTAATTTACTTTTTAATTTAATTCTAATTAGATTTAGCATTAATATTAATTTCAACCATTATTTACGGCTGGAAATATTGTCATCAAAAACGTTATTTTGTTGAGAAAGTTTTTGCCCAAGAGATTTTAAGCAAAGAGAAGATTGGCAAAATTACTATGTTCGCGGGGCTGTATTACACGCGTGTATTGCGGGTAAAACTTTTACAGGCGTTCTATGGGTTTTCCATTATATAGGGGATAAAAACAAAGCAAGGTGCCATCCTAACGGCCCGCCAGGACATAATCCTCCGCATAGTCGAATATGTCCAGGACCTGGAAGCTGAGCTGCTTGCTCCACCCGGCAGCGGGCCAGGGTCTCAGGGACATACCCCGTCCCCACCTTCGTTCCCGACTCCACCTTCGGACCTCTGTGACGCGTTTGATATTGCGGAACTTCGCCATGTCCTCCTCCAGTTGAAATCTGGTAAGGCTGCGGGCCCCGATGGCGTCTACACCGAACCGCTAAAAGCACTTGGGCCAGCAGCCGCTTTCGCACTTCTCAACATTATCAACTCCATGAGGGCAGAGAACGTAGTCCCTGCGTCCTGGCTGCGCGCCCGAGTCTCTCTCATATTCAAGGGGAAGTCCAAGGACGAGGCCGACCTCGCTTCCTACCGCCCAATCGCTGTGTCATCCATCCTCTACAAGATGTATGCCCTCCTGCTGAAAAACCGGCTAAGCCCTTTCCTTGAAACCGGCCACCTCTTGGAGGAAGCCCAGGGCGGTTTTCGCCCCGACCGTCGCCTTGCCGACAGCCTCTTCGTTGTCACACAGTTAGTAGATCTGGCCCAACGGGCAGGTACTCCGCTCGAAGTCGTCTTTCTCGACATCCAAAAGGCGTACGATAGCGTGGACAGAACGCGTCTGTGGGCGACTCTCGCTACGAAAGGCATTCCGCCCGCGTTTATAGAGGAGATCCGGCGCCTATACACGGGGTCGTCGTATGAGTATACGCTGCATGGCTGCACCACCGCGCCCATTCCCAGTCTCGTTGGCCTTCGTCAGGGCTGCCCCCTCTCGCCTCTTCTGTTCCTGGTATACATTGATCGGTTGGTGGCTAGTCTTATCCATCTCAAATGTGGCGCAACGTTACCGGCTGTGGGGAACGGGGAGGCGATTATCATCTCCTGCGTCCTGTACGCTGATGATATCGTTCTCTTCGCGAACTCCCCCCGCGACATGCAAGCCCTCCTGGACGCCTGCAGTTCCTTTGCCTTGGAGACAGGCCTTCGGTTTAGCCGTGAAAAGTCTAACTCTATGGCTTTCTGTCGACTAGTCCAGCACCCCGGCTACGTTCTTCAAGGCTTCCGGGTCCCAGAGGTGGACGAATACGCTTATCTGGGGGTAGTGCTAACCAATGTCGGCAACTACCTGTCCAAGGCCGCCAACGTGCTCGCACAGAAGTGTAACCGCCTCCGCTGGTCCGTCCGCAACCTTGCGGAAGGGTCCTACAATGAATACTCCGTCGGTCGAACCTTATGGAAATCCGTTGCAGTCCCGGCCCTCACTCATGGAAATGAGGTACTTTGTTACCCCAAATCGGTGTGTCCTAGGTCTGGAGGGCTCCGTGTGGGACCACGACGCCGTTCGGGCCATCCTCACGACCTGGTGGACCAAAAATGAAGCCTGGCGACGCGCCCACCCTGACTCGTCCATACCACATTATCTGGACCGATAGGTCTCAAGACTTCCGTCCCCCGCTGCCACCACAAACATTTGCGCATTTTGTTGGACTTATTAACTTCTGCTGCGCTCCCCCAATTGTAGGGAGCCGCCCTGTTTCAAAAGGGCGTACCATTGTACGGCGAACAATTAAACCTGTAAACCTGTAAACCTGTATAACGATTCCCCCTGTAAGTTAGCTTCCCCTAACCTAGAATAATTTAAATAAAAAAAATTAATTTCTTTAATATTAAATTAAAGTATAATTAATTGAAATTCAGATTCCACCGCTATCCACCAATGGTCAAGTGGCCGAATTTTTTTTAAACAAATCGTCGCCAACCCCGATCGCTTTAAAATCATTTAAAAGCCTTCCGGCTAGTCAACCTCTCATACCTCACGACCACAAAGTCTGTATATTATCAAAACAAAATGGCGGTCAGGAAAATGTATTTAATGTGACGTCGAGTCAATCATTTGTATTTAAAGAATTTTTATATAATAAATCAAGAATTTTAAATAATTATATTTATTTTCAAATAGGCCTATGTTGTAACATAGCCCACTTGATCACGCGCTCTAGAAGCCCGTCCAAACGATTTTTTTTACATGTTAACTCGCGAATGCGGCGCGTCACATAGGTTCGGTCTAAACTTTCAAACCCGTCTGGTTTTAACATGGGCCTCTATGGGAGGGGACCAGTTTTTTCAAAGTTTTTGCCCAAATAGTGCATCCACTGGTTCAAATCTCTTGAATTTTAAATGAGACTTGCATTGAAAGGTTTGATATTATCCTGTAAAATTTAAAGTCTCCAGCTATAATAGTTTTTATTTTTTATAAAAAAAAAACTATTATAGCTGAAGACTTTAAATTTTAAAGCTAATTAATAATTGAAATATAAACAACGTAACTTCATAGTAAATAACTTTATTTTCCATTTAGGCCACAAAAAATTACATTTTTTTGTTAAGTACAATCACCAATTCATAAGTTCATCTAAAACAGTGAGTAAATGCGGATTCCCGCCAATTATTTTAACTTCTTCGCGCGCTTTTTGATCCAAATTAGTTAGAAAATTCCTGGTATATTCGAAAGAGCCTAAACGCTCCAGTAATTCGACTGTATATTTCTTTAAATCAACATCGGTAGTACGTTGTCTCAAAATATTCATAACTTGAGGCGCTTCAGGATGAGTTTGAATAGCGTGAATTATGGGGAATGAGAACTTCCCTTCGGTTAAATCTTCGCAGAAACTCTTATTAACGGTATATTCCGTCGACTTTAAATTGCAATAATCATCGCGAACTTGGAAATAAAGTCCCATTAAGCCAATTAGATTATTAAAATCTGTTTTATTTTGACTGAAAAGTTGAAGTAATCTAACTGCCAGTCCAAATAATCCGCCGGTTTTACGTTTAACCATCTCGCAGTATTGTTTTTCAGTAGGACAAATGAAGTTATCGCGCCAATAAATCTCCATACCCTGACCTCTATGTAGCTCTAGTAATTGTTCTGTATAAACTAAGGTAGCGTCCGCGTGTCCAAGCTTTTGCAAACGTTCTAGAGCCAAGAAATACGCGTAATTCGCGGCGTTTATCGTGCTAGCGATACCAAAAATGGAATGGGCTACTGGGATACCGCGGCGCAATTTAGAATTGTCCTCAATATCGTCTATTAGTAGACTAGCATTATGCAGCATTTTAATAACCTCACCAATTTGGACGCATAGCTCAGTTGGAACGTTTAACCAATGGTTAAAGGCTTTAGTTCATTTAGTTCTAATTTCTTTACCGGGAACTTCCATGATGTAATGAAATGGTTGTAAGATTTCCGCGTCAGTCGCTTCCGAAGATTTGCCTTCCGGGTCTGGCACCACCGCTGATGTACTCGCAATTTTCAACGGATCATTTTTCCCTTTTATTGGCGGGAAAGAATTGGGTAAACTACGCCAATCCGACATAATTATTATAATTACCTCTCCGAGTGACGTATGTCACGGAGAGGTTCTAATTTCGACGTGTCTGTGTGTCTGTCTGTGTGTCTGTCTGTTGTTACACCCACGTGACCGCGTTCGCAGTTTGCAAATCGGAGCAAACGTGTATTCAATTTCCAGACCGCATTTACAGTCCCGGAAATTGTATTCAACTTACAGGCTATTACTCCATAGCCTGTCTAACAACTCTGTTCATTTGTCCACCCCACATGGACACCAGTCTGAACTTTCTGGCTTCTAAACACCACCATCTTCTGGTCTTTCGCCCATTTCTCATGGACACCAGTCTGTACTTACTGGCTTCTAAACACCACCACCTTCTCGTCTTTGTCCATTCCACATGGACACCAGTCCGTACTTACTGGCTTCTAAACACCACCACCTTCTCGTCTTTGTTTTTGTCCATCCCACATGGACACCAGTCTGTACTTACTGGCTTCTAAACACCATCACCTTCTCGTCTTTGTCTATTCCACATGGACACCAGTCTGTACACCTGGCTCCTAACACCACCATCTTCTGGTCTTTGTTTTTGTCCATACCACATGGACACCAGTCTGTACACCTGGCTTCTAACACCACCATCTTCCGGTCTTTGTTTTTGTCCATCCCACATGGACACCAGTCTGTACACCTGGCTTCTAACAACACCATCATCCTTAAGGTTAAGACATACGCGGCGATCGGCTAGGGTTACGAGAAACGTCTAGCCTTCCAATGGAGGGGTCTTCCTCCAAGGTTCACGCAAATGCGATGTTCTTATCTACAGCTGCGATTCGAATCCTTTATATACTACCTATTTGAGTAAGGCGACGCAACCGGCGTATGCTTCATTTCAAACGCCAATATTAGTCAAATCTCTCAAGATAGTTTAATTATTCTTTTTTAAAACGATGTAACGCTCAATAAGGCGAACAACTAGCGAAGAAAATATTAAATATTAATTATATTTATTTTAATATTTAAGATAAACTCTTTTCTCAATTCAAAATTAATACGGAAAGAGTTTAAAAGCAGTCTATTCTTTTGTCTGTGTGTGTCTGTCCGTTGTCACACTAGTGCGCCGCGTTAGCAGTTCGCTTTGTTTTGATGTGTTAAGAAATCCTACAGAACCTTAATATTCACTTTTTACCTCTCCGAGTGACGTATGTCACGGAGAGGTTCTGTAACGATCGTGTGTGTCTGTCTGTGTGTCTGTGTGTCTGTCTGTGTGTCTGTGTGTGTGTCTGTTGTTACACCCACGTGACCGCGTTCGCAGTTTCCAAATCGGAGCAAACGTGTTCGCCATTTCCGAACTGCTTTCACAGTCACGGAAATGGCTACTCTACTTGAGTTCTCACACCACCATCTTCTGGTCTTTGTCCATCCCACACGGACACCAGTCTGTACTTACTGGCTTCTAATCACCACCATCTTCTGGTCATTGTCCATCCCACATGGACACCAGTCTGTACACACTGGCTTCTAACACCACCATCTTCTGGTCTTTGTTTTTGTCCATCCCACATGGACACCAGTCTGTACTTACCGGCTTCTAACACCACCATCTTTAGGTCATTGTCCATCCCACATGGACACCAGTCTGCACACCTGGCTTCTACACCACCATCTTCTGGTCTTTGTTTTTGTCCATCCCACATGGACACCAGTCTGCACACCTGGCTTCTACACCACCATCTTCTGGTCTTGGTTTTTGTCCATCACACATGGACACCAGTCTGCACACCTGGCTTCTACTCCATCATCATCGTTGGGTTTAAGACATTCGCGGCGATCAGCTAGGGTTACGAGAAACGTCTAGCCTCCCTAGGGTGGGTTGTCCACGATAGGTTTTCGCAATTGCGGTTGTTCTTGCTTTTAACTGTAGTTCGACACCCTTATATACTACCTATTTGATTAAGGCGAAGCAACCGGCGTATGCTTCACTTCAAACGCCAATATTAGTCAAGTCTCTCAAGAATGTTTAATTGTTCTTTTTTAAAATGATGTAACGTTCAATAAGGCGAATAACTAACGAAGAAAATATTAAATGTTAATTATATTTATTTTAATATTTAAGATAATCTTGTTTCTCAATTCAAAATTAATACGGAAAGAGTTAAAAAGCAGTCTATGTTTTTGTCTGTGTGTGTCCGTCCGTTGTTACAGTAGTGCGCTGCGTTAGAAGTTCGTTTTGTTTTGATGTGTAAATGAATCCTACAGAACCATAATATTCCCTTTATCCTTAATATAAAGTGAATATGTGGAAATATTTTTCGTAATTATGATGTATTTAGTACTTTTGTAGCTTTAAAGCTCTATTTCATTTTGATATTCCAAAGATTTTTTTTAATATTATTATTTAAAATGGATGTTTATATAATACTTAAGCTATACTACATCTGTTTATAGCATAATCCTTTCTAAAGTGAATACAAGCACAACGCTACTATGTTGGTCAAATGAAATTTTATTTGTCAATAGGCCTAGTGAACCAAATAGTAAACGCTTGGGTTTGGTTTTCGTTTCTGTAATGCAGAGACATTAACGGTTCAGAGTGAGCCGAAAGTTAAATACACTTTTAAATAATTAGGCTTAGATTATATAATCATGGTGGAAATCTGGGCCGCGTTCAGCAGAGCCCAGCGCTGTTAGCAGTGTCCTACATAACGGGATTTTGTTTTTGAATTTTGACGTCACGGTGCTAAGCGCTGAGCTAGCGCGGTCTTCAAAGAAAATAGGCGGCTCTTTGGATAACGTGACGTAAAACGCATAGTTCTCAGCTTGGCGAAAAAACCATGGAGGAATTAATACAAATAGTACTATGGGACTATAGCTATTTAATTGGCGTGAAACCAGTTGATCACGCGAGAATTTTAAAAGATATGTTAGTTTCTAATTTTAATTATAAAAGTTGTTATCTATCTCTATAAATATGTTATCATGCAATTTTTGTTAAGCCTTGGTACCTTGCACGCTTTATTGCGCTAGCGTCATTTATAAAACGCCGATGACCGGAGAAAAGCTATGACGACAGACCTCACCGGTAAACATTTCCAAAATCCGCTGTCTTTTTTGGTGAGCTCTGCTGAACGCAGCCCAGACCATTGAAAGGTCTGATCGTAATCGGATAATAGCTTCGTGTTTTCATGCTTTTTATGGTACGCATTTACTTTCAGTGTGTGTAGCCACAAATAAGCTTTGGTGTTATGTAACGTTAACAGTCATGTTGACAAACTACGAAAATCGTTGAGATGAAACGAAAGGATTGTGTTTACAATGCAACCCTGCTGTGAATATGGCTTTGAACATAGAGGCCATACAGTTGAGGAGTAGAAAATTGGGCCTTTACAAACACGTAAAGGTAATATCCCTCCAAAGTTTTATCTCTTCATTTCACGTTTTCCCCCCATCGGATGATTTTAATGTGTACAAGTATATCATTATTGGATGTAAAATGTCGTCTGATTTACAGTATATTTGCTGTGCTTTGTATACTGCTTTAATATTTCATAGATTTTAACTTAAGAAACATTTCCATATCTGGGTAAATAAGTTTGTAAGTAGTCGTCTTGACTCGGAGAGGTAATATTTTGGTTTTCCCAACTTGTTCCATAATATAAAGTGAATATGTGGAAATCTTTTTCGTAATTACGATGCATTTAGTACTTTTGTAGCTTTAAAGCTCTGTTTCATTTTGATATTCCAAGGATGTTTTTTAATATTATTATTTGAAATGGCTGTTTATATATTACTTAAGCTATACTACATCTGTATATAGAATAATCCTTGGTTTAGTTATTTCAAGACGAAATCTAAGGCCTGGAATTTGTCGGGTAAATCAAGTCTGATCCGCAATAGGCTAAGTGAGACAAAGAGTAAATAATTGAGACCTGAGGTGGAGTAAACTTTGGGTTTTGATTATCGTGTCTGTAATGAAGGGACATTAACGGTTCAGAGTGAGCCGAAAGTTAAATACACGTTTAAATAATCAGATTTAGATTTTATAACAGAAGAAAGCATCATGGTAGCAATTAGATCAGTGAAAGGGATAATCGTTATCGGGTTAGTGGTATGCATCAGAGAATAAAATTAAACATAGAACTTATATATTCTTTGTAAATAATGATTTGAAACCTAGGATTAGCGGATGATTATATATTTTGACAATGTAGAGATAACTATTCAATGACTTAAGCCTCGTTAGACAAAACAAAGCGAAAAAATGTTGCTCTAGTATTTCGATATTGAGTCCTATACTAGTCTTTTCCCCGACTCGGAGAGGTAATATTTTGGTTTTCCCAACTTGTTTTGTTAATAATTTAATTTCAATAACTATAAATAATAAATTAGGTTAACAAGGAACACGCTCAGTAGCCCCGAGGGGGAACACTATTTTACCCCGAAATTATTTTTGCCGAACTTTTGCCGAATTACCCCGAATTCTAAAATAGTAGAACACTCCCATGCGTCGTCTGCTAAAACATCCTAAATGACTTCTGGCTTCGCCTTCGGCTTTTCGGGGTAAATTAGTGACCGTTTCGGCACTTTTCGGCACAAAAGAGTGGGGTAAAATATAAAAATACGGCCCCCACACTAAAAGTCGCAATTAAATCAAGCAATCATTCAAATCCATTTCAGAAACTAAATAAGCTTAACTAAACTACCCTCTCTCGTCCCAACGACTATTAATCGAACCCAAAAGACCATTCAGCCCATCTATAGGTTAAAGGAAACCAATGTACTAAATATTTTTGAAATCGGTTGAAACGCGCAGACTTTGTTGCATGGAGAAAAGTTTTACATTTCTGGGCGCCATTTTTTAAGATGGCGGCGGATTGGAAAAATATTTCTTAGTACGCGCCTACTACTTACGAGTAACGTTCCTGCAAATTTTCAGCCTTCTGGGGCAGGCGGTTTTGGGCTGGGCGTTGATTATCAGTCAGTCAGGACTTTGATTTATATAGATATAGATATGGATTGCGGGTAATCATTTTAGCAGAGTTAAAAGTAGCCCATCGAGGGGCTATTCACATAAATTTTATGTACGCCTGTTAAGTACGGTACGATGTGGCTACTATTATGAGCCCAGACCATGGGCCATCTTGTTGTATTTTTAAAAGAGAGACAACTCTCTCCCCGCGCAACTGTCCTCGTCGGAATCCCGACAGAGACTTAACCCCTTGACCAAAAGTCAAAGGGGGTAGGAACCCTTAGACCCGATTCAAGACCCTGTGTCTATAAAAGGAGGGACCGAGGGGACGAGAGATATCTTTTGGCTCCAGCAAAGAGAGTATGGGGGAGGAGTGGAAGCTCCCCCGCTCCACAAGGCTAAATTACAATGTTGCCCTACATTATACTAGTGGTACGAGGGAGTTTCCGGCTCAGTCGCGCCACCTACGATACTATTTAACGTCTCAAACGGAAATGCCTCGGTACTGCGCATTGAAGATGCGCGGTAGAAAAGAGCAACAAGATTTTCCCCTCTTTCCACTCCTCCCCTATACTCTCTTTGGCTCCAGCGACGAAGGAGGAAGGCCCGAGCACCTTTTTGTTTATTTAAAGAAAGTTTTTACTTTGTAATATTTTTGAGAGATGGCTGGGTGAGTCAATAATAAATTTTGATTATAAAAGTACTTGTATTCACTCTAGGTAAGCCTACCAGTTTTGTGGGGCTTACAGTTGTTAGGCCCCGGAACAGTTAGCTATGCCTTCGTCGACCGGATACAAACTCATTAAGTTAAAAATGAAAAGCCGTGGGGGTAAATAATCCATAAGAACTTTATTTCATGGTCCAGAAAAATATCAGCGTGGAGAGAGTTGCCTCTCTTTTAAAAATACAACAAGATGGCCCAAAGGCTGGGCTCATAATAGTAGCCACATCGTACCGTACTTAACAGGCGTACATAAAATTTATGTGAATAGCCCTCGATGGGCTACTTTTAACTCTGCTAAAATGATTACCCGCAATCCATATCTATATGTATATAAATCAAAGTCCTGACTGACTGATAATCAACGCCCAGCCCAAAACCGCTTGCCCCAGAAGGCTGAAAATTTGCAGGAACGTTACTCGTAAGTAGTAGGCGCGTACTAAGAAATATTTTTCCAATCCGCCGCCATCTTAAAAAATGTAAAAACATTTCTCCATGCAACAAAGTCTGCGCGTTTCAACCGATTTCAAAAATATTTAGTACAATAGTTTCCTTTAATCTATAGATGGGCTGAATGGTCTTTTGGGTTCGATTTGTTGCCATCGTTTTAAATGGCGGCTAAAAACTTAAAAACCCTTCTTCATAGAATAATGTCCGCGTGAAAAGTAAGAAAAATGTTCCCACGGGCTGACGGGCAACGCCGAGTGCCTTCGCTCCTACGGTGCTTCAAAAAATGATTACCCGTAAGGCCATTCTAAAAACGAGGTTTTAGCTTTAACAATGCTAAACTGATTACACACAAGTATTATAACCCTTAATAGAATAACAAAAAGTGTTAGTGATTATCCCTCGATGGTCGAGTTACCTTTAACAGTGCTAAAATGATTACATACTTAACGTTCAATTAATAAAAATAACATCATAATATATTTTCTTTTGCCAGGAAATGGACGTTGAGGGTGAATTTTACCTTAAATTTGCTCAGTAAAGCTAAAATTAAGGTTGTAGTGTAGCGCAATTGTGTTAGTTTAATTTATAGTGTATAGTTTAGTTTTCGCCGAAATACCTGAATTTTGGAATTTCGCGCCTTTTCATGAATTTAGATGATAGTGTAAATTTATTGAAGTGCTAAGTGTGAAATAGGCAATTTGAGATTAGACGAACTACTCGTGTAGTTATAATTTTAGTCTTTTACCCTAACTAAAAGTTATCCATGAATTTTACCCGAAAAAATTTGTTTTCGGTTCATTCTTCTTTAATTACGCCAAATGAATATGAAATTAACACTTAAATGTGGTTCCGCAGTATTGTTTTAGCTTATAAAATGAGTTTCAATAAATACTTTTCCCTAATTATCTTTTGCCGAACATTCGCGCCTTCCATGTTTTTCATTGATAATGTAAATTTATTTAAGTTTTAAATGAAAAAATTGGTTGGACGAACAACTCGTGTAATTATATTATGAATTATTTAGTTTCATTAGAAGTTATTCGTGTTTTTTCAGAAAATATGGTTGTTTTGCTTTAATATCTCATTAATTATACTTAATTAAGTTGATATTAACGGTGTACCTTGGTTTTAGTAGTGTTTTGTTACTTTACAATATGAGTTTGATTTTTTTTAAACTTAATAGGGGTTTGGCTTTGCCGACGCGCTTGTATTTTTGCCTTTAAGTATACCTTTAAAATATCTACCTAAGGAAAAGTTAGGAAACTGAAAAATGGGCAATGAAGCTGTTTTAAGAAAAGGGTTGCCGTCCTCTGCGACGTCTCCTTCGACTTATATTTATCGGTCGGTCTTATCAGCGTGGAAAAATTTGGTAGTCTTGCGAAAGAAATGATTTCCGTCTATATGGCGCGACAAACTATTGGCTATTGTAAAAACCTCACCAAAAATTTATTATAGGTATTAAAGGGTTATTATAGGTACAACCTTAAAATTTCAATGGCTCTCGCTTTCAATGTGGAAAAAAGTACTTCTGAGTGATAATTGTAAATAATCAAAAGGAAAATGGAAGCTGGGTGAAAGATAAGTGTAGTTTTATTTTAATTCGTTAGTTTATTTATAGTTATCTATGTTTTTAGCCAAAAATTTGCGTTAATTTCACGTTAATTATATACACGTAATTAAGATGAAATCAACGTTGGACTGTGGTTCGGCGGTGTTGATTAAGATTCAATAAATAATTCACAAAAAATTGCAATGTTTAGTGGAGTTTTTGCCGAACAATCCCTACTTTACCCCAAACTTTTGAATTTCACGCCTATTAATGTTTTTTAAAGATAATATAAATTAATTTAACAGTGAAATATGAAAAAAGGGGCTTTAACAACTTCTAGCTTAGGTTTAATCTTAATTATGTAGTTTTATTAAAAGTTATTTTAATTTTTGTCCCAAAAATGTACGTTTTTGGTCGAATTTCACTTCAATTATACTTAATTAAGTTGAAATTAACGTTGTATTGTGGTTCGGCAGAGTAGATTTAGCTTATAAATTGAAATTCAATAAAGAATTCATATTAATATCAATGTTTAATTGAAAATTCAATCCTTGGCGAAAAAACCCTATTTTACCCCAAACTTTTGAATTTCGCGCTTCTTCAAAGACTCGGCATATTTTTTCATTTCACGCCCATAATATTTTGCCGAACAAACCCTATTTTACCCCAAACTTTGGAATTTCCTGAATATTAATTTATTATAAAGATAATATAAATTAATTTCAGTGCTAAATGGGAAAAAAGGGGATTTACCAGCTTATAGCTTAGTTTTAATCTTAATTATGTAGTTTAATTAAAAGTTATTTTAATTTTTGTCCTAAAAATGTACCTTTTTGGTCGAATTTTACGTTAATTAAACTTAATTAAGTGAAATTAACGTTGGATTGTGGTTCGGCAGAGTAGATTTAGCTTATAAATTGAGATTCAATAAACAGTTCACATTAATGTCAATGTTTAGTTGAGTTTTTGATCTTTGCCGAAACATTTATTATTTTAAAAGTCGTTGGGGCGAGAGAGGGTAGATTAGTTAAGCTTATTTAGTTTCTGAAATGGATTTGAATTTTTGCTTGATTTAATTGCGACTTTTAGTGTGTGGGCCGTATTTTATATTTTACCCCACTCTTTTGTGCCGAAAAGTGCCGAAACGGTCACCAACAGGGTGAGAAATAAGGCGGTGGCACTGGGCAAATGACCAGTTTAAAAATTGCTTTGACCAGTTTATTTATTAAATGCCTGGGGGTCCAGTGGTCACCGTGACCACTTTTTAAATTCCCCTTCTTTAGTAAAAAATAAATTCCCAGTAGTGGGTTATAGAAATTAATCCATTTCAGTGCAGCACATACAGGGTACGTTCAGTAACCCTCTTTGATGACAGCGCTTACTAAGCGATGCCAGATTTTCCCCACTGTACGCTTTTTCGTGTTTCCGGTTTTGACGTCATGATGCTCAGCGCTTGCTCATCTAAAAACCATCTAATCGATCAGCGCTTGACTGTTGAACATTTGACAGACGAAAAGTTGGCGCGGGATTTAAAAATTAAAATCCAATAATGCTGTTCCTATAGTAATTGTATTAGTTTTCATTACAAAAATACTTCTACCATTCAAATAGACATAATTTTCTTAAAAAAATGGATTTTTTGCGAGGTCGTATTAATAATTGAATAGCGCCATTTGCGCTTCGTGACGTTTTGAGGGCCAGTAAGACGTTTCCCCAAGTTCCCCAACTACATTTTCGAAAACAGCGCTAACTTCAAAATGTCACTTTTCCGTACAACAACCTTTTACGTCACTGTGACGTCTCGAGCCCATCAACCAAACATCAAGAAAACAGCGATTTCCTTGAGATTTTCGTTACTGAACGTACCCACAGTATGTAGAAATATTAAGTGGTCATTGACCAGTTTTTTAATTAAAACCCTTGGGCTCTACTGGTCAAATGACCAGTTTAAAAAATTTCCTTATTTCTCACCCTGGTCACCAATTTACCCCGAAAAGCCGAAGGCGAAGCCAGAAGGCATTTAGGATGTTTTAGCAGACGACGCATGGGAGATTTCTACTATTTTAGAATTTGGGGTAATTCGGCAAAAGTTCGGCAAAAATAATTTCGGGGTAAAATAGTGTTTGCCATCACCGGGCCGGTACGTCAGACACGCCTGTAGACAAGGGGGGACTATCTCTCTCAAACTTCGGGATTTCTTCCGAAATTCGTCGCTCTCGAGCCTGCATGGGGTGAGTGACGTAGCTGAATGTCTAGGATTAGCTCCAAAACGTGTAAGGCGGGCTCATAGTATGTATGACTTTGTCTGTCTCTACTGAACTTAGGACTTAAAGCGTGTTTGCTTCAACTGAGATATTAAAAGTGAATTGATACCTTACTATATAAAACACAACCATGGATGTTTTAAAAATTTATTTGCTTCAACTGAGGTTTGCTAAAACTATAGTTTGGTTAAAATGCATTTAAAAAGTAGGATAACAAAATACCTTATTATATTAAATAAAACACAACCATGGATGTTTTAAGAATTATTATTTAATCAACAAAACCCAATGTACATTCATTTCTTTAGCTTTTCCATTTTTTTTTCTTTCTTTCTTTCTTGGGCATCCTCACTAGTTTTTATATTCAAATACTTCATTCTAATTAGCGTTCGCATTTTGATATAGGAGAAAATAATTTCTCTTGGATATTCTGAGAATAATGGTACTAGTTTATCAGTTAAATTTTTGACAACCCCCTTTTCATTGCTAAGGAAGACGCTGTCAACCTTTTTGGGAGAGGAAACTTGGGCGTGATATTTTAAAAAATAGTTTTCCATTTTTTTAGTGGCATTTAAAAACGTTTGCGCTGGTACAACTATACCACCATAACTCAGGCTCGATACCTGAAGAAAGAGCTGCCCGTATTCCGAATTTGCGATTACTAAGCTGCTGATTTAATTTTAATCTTCCTCTATGGTTCTTTGGGGAGAGCGATTAAGTCTTTAGACTCGGACTGAAACAAGTCTAGGACTATGATAAAACTTCCGTGTACGAAATGAAAACTTCAGGAGAAACCTCATTTAAAACAAATTAATAACAAAAACTTTATTTACAAACTTGGATTGGTATTCCAAGTTACTAAGATGTACAAAAAGTAACAAAATCTAACTATTTATATAGATTTTTACGTCCCTTTGGTTTGGGTACGCAGGATTGAAAAGGGCGAGGTTCTCGGAGCTAGTTGGGTGAAGTTCTGATTTACCAAGGATGAATCCTTGTATTTATAGGGGAGTTACCTTGGCCAGTGTCGCCAGAGAGCCGGCTTCGTTGTTACCTTTGGCCGTGCTCCCTGGCTGCCCTGACCAGGTCATGATCTCGACCGTGAACCTTTCCCGATGACGTCAAAAGATTTTCCATCGGCGTCAAGAATCTTTGCCGGGGAACCGAGAATTGTCCCGAGGTTTCCCCGGTGTAGGCTTAATACTATACATTTTAGAATTTGAAGAGATGTTTAAGATAAGAAACCCGTTGAAGGGATACAAAGGGGTAGAGATTTACTTGAAAATAGGGTGAAACACCTTTGAAATGGGTTTTGGTAAAATTTGTACTTTCTATTTTCATATTAAAAAGGTGTGGAAAAATTTAGAAGTATATTAAATGAAGTAAACAGAAAATTAATCGCGTAAATATACACTTAAAGATACACTTTTTTACACTCCCCACGTGATACTTATGAGTATCACCATGGTTTACGCGGTTAATCACTGATCTCTAAATTGCAGAGATGTTGCACGGAACGTCTTATTTTATTTCCATTTTTTGTTCTAACTATGCATGATCTTATTAGTTTGTCACGTCCTTTTATTACTTCTTCGATGACGCCCAAGCTCCACATATGCCGTGGAAGCTTGTCGTCGTGTATTAACACTACGTCGTTTAATTTTATTTCTTTCGCACTTGTGACGTTTTTTGAGTGATGAGCAGACCGCAGTTCTTTTAAGTATTCTGCGCGCCATCGAGTCCATAGTTTTTGTATGATTGTTTCTCTGTATTTTTGACGTTTTACATATTCTTCTCGCGACACTGGTATTGATTCCCTTTTGAAGCTTATTGGCGGCAATGCCGTTATTCTCCGACCAATTAAGAATTCAGCCGGTGACAAGGGATGGGGCTCATTGTTATCGTTATAAACATAGGTTAGGGGTCGCGAGTTAATTACTGCCTCAGTTTCGAGCAGTGTGGTTTCTAATTCTGTGTAGGTGAGAGAGGCGTGGCCAAGGGTCTTTTTTAATGAAATTTTAACTGATCGAACCAAACGTTCCCACCACCCTCCGTACCACGCCGCCCTTTCCACAATGAATTTCCATTTTATTCCACGGTTAGTGAAGAATTCCTCAAATTTTTTTGTGTTTAAATTTTGCCAGATGAGTTTTAAGTCTGTGTTTGCCTTTTTAAAGGTTTTTGCATTGTCGGAATAAACAATTGTTGGTAACCCTCTTCTAGCTATTATTCGTCTAAATGCCATTAGAAACTCATCCGTTGAGAGTGAGGGAACATGCTCGAGATGGACTGCCCTTGTTACGGCACATGTTGCGAGACAAATATAGGTTTTCCTCATTACGTAAACCTTTTTTGATTTATCTGCCTTTTTTGCTGCATCTAATTCCTTAACTAAGATAGGTCCTGCGAAATCTAGACCTATAATAGAAAAGGGTGGAGATTCCTCCATTCTATCTTTGGGTAGGGGAGCTGTCGGGGCATCACCTAGCTTTGCGTTTATTTTTTTACACGTGGGGCAACCTTTGACTATGGTTCGCGCAATTTGTCTCCCACTGGGAACCCAATACCTTTCTCTAAGTTGCGTGAAAGTATCGTTGATACCTCCATGCCCTACCTCTATATGGCTTTTTATTACCAATAGTTTTGATAATCTTGAAGATTTAGACAAGATTATCGGATGTTTTTCACGATAAGTTAGGTTCGATTCTTCCATTCGACCTCCAACACAAATCACACCAGAATCGTTTAAAAATGGCTTTAATGTTGCCAGGTCTGAGCTCTTATTAACATTTTCCCCACTTTTCAAGGACTTCAGCTCGGGCTGGAAGTCAGAGGCTTGCGAAGATTTTACCCACAATAATTCTGCCTTTTCGATTTCCTCGGCACTAATGGGACCCAAACCCCCTTTTGCTCCCTTTATTCTGATATCTATGTATCTCAAAACATAAGCTGTTATTCTCAAGGCCTTCTTTAAGCAATGGAATTTGTTTAGATCTATTAATTTGTGCAGGCCCTTGCTTTCTGCAGCTGTCACTGTTAGTGTTAATTGGCGTCTTTCCCTTTCTGCCGCTTCGTGTGGGACCTGATTTAATTCCCCTTGTGGCCAGTTTTCCCTTGCTAATTTTAACCAAGGGGCTCCCTTCCAATAAATTTCGCTATTTATCAAATTTATAGCAGAGATGCCTCTAGAAAGCAGGTCGGCGGGATTGTCAACCCCTGGACAATGAGACCAGTTTTTTGTTTCGGTTAGATCCCTAATTTCTGTTGTTCTATTGCTAACAAATTGTTTCCAATTGTTAGGGTTACTGTTTATCCAACCTATAGCTATGCTCGAGTCGGTCCAATAGTAAGTTTCAACTGGTGTGCTATTAAAGGAACCTTTAACGTAACTTCCCAGGCGCGCTCCTAACAGGCAGGCCATCAATTCCAGTCTGGGAATTGTCAATGTTTCTTCTTTGATGGGTGTGACTCTCGTTTTAGCGGCCACAAAGGACACTCCTACGTTATTATCTCTAGTTTCATACCTTACGTACGCTACTGCCCCGTAAGCCTTTTTACTAGCATCGCAAAATATATGCAACTCTTTTTTCGTTACATCATCTTGCGACTCCGTGTTGAAATAATGCCTATTAATTTTGAGGGTTTGCAAGTCTGCTAATTCCTGGAACCAAGCTTGAAACGGTTCTTTCAACTCCACGGGTAACTCATTATCCCAGCCCATTTTACTTTCCCATAAACTTTGAAAGAGCATTTTTGCACGGATAATGAATGGTGCTAAAAAACCCATTGGGTCGAATAGTTGGGAAACATAACTCAAAATTTGTCGTTTTGTAAATTTTGAGTTCTCTTGCATGTTTAGTAGGCTTGAAATATCTATGGCAAAGGTGTCATCCTGAGTGTCCCATTTTTGTCCTAACACTGTGAGCATCTGTTTGTCTACTTGTTCAAACATTGGCTCCCCACCTTCCCCTAGTTGTTTTTCCCACTCTTCCCTGAGTTCTGGAACATTGGTTCCCCATTTGCGAAACCTCATTCCCGCGCCTTTCATTAATTTTAAACATCCAATGGATGTGGCTAGGGCTTTCTCTACACTGTCCTCTCCTGTTGTCATGTCATCTACGTAAACATCCCTTTTTATTTTCTCCCTGACATTTTCTTCCACGTTTTTTGCCTCTTGCGCGTGGTATTTTGCGGTACATGTCATGAGGAATGGGCTAGAACCTAATCCAAATGGTAATCGGGTCATTCTTAAGGTTTCAAACTCATCTGGTACTATTTCACCGTCCTTCTCCTTAACCCACAGAAACCTAACTGAGTCCTTGTCGGGTTCATCTAGTGCTATTTGTAAGAATGCTCCCTCTATATCCGCGACTATCGCGATTTTGTTGTTTCTGAATTTAAGGAGTAATTGTAAAAGGTCTGGATTTAGATTAGGACCCGTTGATAGGCAATTGTTTAAGGACGGCACCCCATAAGCGTGTGACGATGCGTCAAACACCACACGTAATTTAGTGGTTACTGCCTTCTCCCTATATACTCCTTGGTGTGGCATATAATAGGTACCAGGTGGCCTAAGTTCTAATTGATCTGATGGGACAATTTCAGCGATTCCCTTTTCTAACTGATCGGTTATAACCCTTTTGTATTGTTCATAAAACTGTTTATCTTTATGAAATCTTTTAACTAAGGAGCGCATTCTTTTCTCAGCGGCTGCCTTATTATCAGGGAGTACTTCCTTGCTAGTTTCCCAGGGCAATTTTACGCAATATCTTTCCCCATTGTGAGTGACATTATTGAAGAACTCTGTAACTGTTCTATCTTTACTGTTTTCTTTAATTTCCCCCTTATTTAATCCTAGGCTTTCTAAACTCCAAAATTTACTGAGAGTTTCGTCCAACCGTTTTAAACCTATGGATACTAACATTGTGGTGCTCGAGTTGTACGCCACATTTTCGTTATTGTTTTCTCCTTCGCGCCCTTGAATACACCAACCCAATTTTGTTTCGGTGGCTACTAGCGCGGGCCCTAACCTTACAGTGTCTCCCGTTACGAGTTCCCAATAATAATCTGCTCCAACTAAAAAGTCAATGTCATTTTTTATCGCTCTTGACTTTGGGCCTTCAAATTTTACATCATCTGCTAGTTGTAGATTTTTAGATCTCATTAAACCTCTAATTTGGTTATTATTACTGTTATCAGAGTCGTTGCAAGCGTAACAAACAAAGGGTGTTTCTAAAGCGACTATTTGTTGGCTTCGCTCGGGAAATTCCCTGTTTTGCAAGGTTACAACTACTCTTCTAGCTTTCTTTTGTATAGGCTCTTTATCCCCAAAATGATACACATCTATATCTTGATAACCTACTACTGGCAAGTTCATCCTTCTAGAAAATTCTTCCTTAACAAACGTTACCTGGCTTCCCCCGTCTAGTAAACATTTAGCTACTTCCTGATTTTGCGGATTTTGGGGATCCCTGACTAAGGCTAACGCTGTCTGAAGAAATACCGCCCTTCCCATTGTTTCTATAGGGACGGTAGTGGTGACCACTGGTCAACTTTGATTCACCTCCGATTTATCTTCGATATTTGCGGGATTTTTGTCGCAAACGGCGTAATTGTGTTTTCCCCCGCAAGCCTTGCATGTCCTGATTGGTGACATGCAATCTTTTGACGTGTGACTTAATCTATGGCATACAAAGCAGCGACCACTATCTCTAATTATGAGCTTCTTTTCCTCTAGGGTGTGATATGTGCAATTCGGTGTCTTATGGGTGTCGGTCTTGCAAAATATACAATAAATGTTAGCTACTTGTTTGTTATTGTTACTTCCTTTGGTTACTACGAGCGCCGAAGCTGAGGGTTGATGCCTCGTTAAAGATCTCCCCCCACCCCATTTCCTATCTTGAGAATGGTTTTCCATTCTCTTTTGATTTTCTATTCTTTTAGCATGATCGGGTTTTCCCGTGGCATTTTTCTTATTACTAAGCAAGCGGGCCATTTCCCTACTCTCGGTTTGTTCCGTAAGGAAGGCGATTAGCTCGTCCGCGTCTAAACAATCGCTATTTCCACTATAGCCTTTTTTTACGCAAAAAGCAGTCCTAATATCATCTGGCATGCATTCTAATAGTGTGGGGCATAGAAAAGATGTGTGTGCTACTATATTAGCATCAAGGGCCTTGAGACAACGTAGATTTACTTCGCAAGTATTCAGCATTGAACGAAGACCATCTATGTCGCTCGAACTAGTTACCGGCTGAATACTCTTTAGGTTATTCATGTAAGTATGAATGGCAATTCTACTCTTATCAAATCTACGTTTTAACAATTTGACAGCTTCGTCATACGACTCATCACATTCTATTAAACCATCAATAGCCTCAAAGGCTTCCCCTTCCAAAAATGAATTTAAATATATAAGTTTTTCGACCTTACTAAGTCGTTGGTTATTGTCTACTGTTGACTTGAATCTGGACCAGAAGACGTTCCATTTTGCGTGATCCCCTCGAAATATTGGGACCGTGTACGTTGGTAGTTTCACCTCGCTGCCGTTGTAGCTTGATAAGCTTCCCGCGGTGATTTGTTGCGGTAGCGGTGCCATGATTTGTTGACTGGGCGGGTTGGCCGGAACTTGGTGATTTATTAAAGTTCCTGAAGGTGATTGTTGATTGTTGGACGCCGAGTTATGCGTCGGATTTGATGTCTGGATTACGGCTCCAGCGGATGGGAGTTGGTTGTTGGACGCCGAGTTATGCGTCGAGGTTAGCGGCTGATTTGGCGCCGCGTTTTGCGTCAAGGGTAGCGGCTGATTTGGCGCCGCGTTTTGCGTCGAGGGTAGCCCTGCGGTTAAAGGTGATGGCGTGACCGGCGCGGGAGTGAGAGGGTTTACGGCCGAAACGTTGTAAATTGTTGACGACGAACAGTTGGACGTCGTGGTGCCTTGGGCGGCCTTTTGTATCCTCTGGATTATCCTCTGTGTTTTTCTTCTCAGTTCGGATATTTCCTCCCTTCTTAATATCGCCTCGTCAATTTCTTTTTCCATCTCTATGTCGTCCTCAATCAGCGCTTCGACGCGCGCGTCAATTTTGATGAGATCCTCTTCTTTTTCGGCTAAACTGGACAGGGCGTCCTCTAAATCATCCACACTAGTGTTGGGATCGCTAATTAAAGCTTTAATTTGGGTTTGTTTTCTCGTCGCGGCATTTCTAGCACTTTTTCTGTTTGCTTTAGCTAGTTTTAACGCGTTTTTATTATGCGCGGTCGTCTGGGTACTAGTTGGTCCCCCGGTAAGCGCACTCGTTTGCGTTACCGGCACCTGTGCGTTATTGGTGTTGGGCGCCGACGCGTTATTAGATGCACTCTCGTTAGGCATTGTATTTATTTATGAAATTAAGTACACGAAAGTTTAAAGTTTAATTTACTTATCTATAGCGGTTATTCCCGGGTTTCGGCACCATGAAGAAAGAGCTGCCCGTATTCCGAATTTGCGATTACTAAGCTGCTGATTTAATTTTAATCTTCCTCTATGGTTCTTTGGGGAGAGCGATTAAGTCTTTAGACTCGGACTGAAACAAGTCTAGGACTATGATAAAACTTCCGTGTACGAAATGAAAACTTCAGGAGAAACCTCATTTAAAACAAATTAATAACAAAAACTTTATTTACAAACTTGGATTGGTATTCCAAGTTACTAAGATGTACAAAAAGTAACAAAATCTAACTATTTATATAGATTTTTACGTCCCTTTGGTTTGGGTACGCAGGATTGAAAAGGGCGAGGTTCTCGGAGCTAGTTGGGTGAAGTTCTGATTTACCAAGGATGAATCCTTGTATTTATAGGGGAGTTACCTTGGCCAGTGTCGCCAGAGAGCCGGCTTCGTTGTTACCTTTGGCCGTGCTCCCTGGCTGCCCTGACCAGGTCATGATCTCGACCGTGAACCTTTCCCGATGACGTCAAAAGATTTTCCATCGGCGTCAAGAATCTTTGCCGGGGAACCGAGAATTGTCCCGAGGTTTCCCCGGTGTAGGCTTAATACTATACATTTTAGAATTTGAAGAGATGTTTAAGATAAGAAACCCGTTGAAGGGATACAAAGGGGTAGAGATTTACTTGAAAATAGGGTGAAACACCTTTGAAATGGGTTTTGGTAAAATTTGTACTTTCTATTTTCATATTAAAAAGGTGTGGAAAAATTTAGAAGTATATTAAATGAAGTAAACAGAAAATTAATCGCGTAAATATACACTTAAAGATACACTTTTTTACAATACCCATGATGGTTTACTATACATATGATCAATTAAATCATTTGACTTAGATTTGAGACTGATATCCGGGTATTTTTTGAAATATTTATTAGCCACCCAGCCAGCTAGATACTCCATCCCCCCCTTTTCGTAGTCGTTTAAAATTATATCATATTTCTCAACTAATGCCAGTTGTTTTTGTGGTGAACGAGAACAATTATGGCTTAAGTTTAAATTAGAAATTTCTCTTCCAAAAGTTGGTGTTAGAATTTTAGGATTTTTTCCCAAAGGGTACTGGTTTGGTGTTCTAGACTCTACATTTTCATTAGGGCTATTAGTTTTTGTATCTACACTGAATATATCATCTATGTAATCAGTAATTTCAATATCATCCACAGTGATATCTGACTGAAACAGAACATCCGTAATAAAATACTGATCTGTAGTTTTTGAAACAGTGTTTGCGTGGGTTTGAACAATCCCAGGGTTTTTCCCTAATATGATCATCCTTATCCGAAACAAAGAATTGAGTGGAGTTGGATGATCATCTAATCCTCCCCTAGTCCTTAATTGGGAGAAGAAATTCTCTAGACAATCTTGGTTTAATCTATGGGTTAGAATGTACTTAATACCATACTTCCTATTGAGATCATGCCAAAGATTTTGTAACGAGGTATTGGTTATAATGATTCCCTTTTGAAACACTTGCAGCGACTCATAAACTTTGATTGGGGTACTTGGTTTCTTTGGATTTGGTTTCTTTTTACATTTTAAGTTTTTCATTAATTTTGTCATTTTATTCAGGATTTCGTTTTGTTCTTCAAAACAAACCCCATAACCTGACTTAGAATTTGATGAATCATACTTGGCATAGCTGTTCATTACATCGAACCATACATTGACCATTTCAATAAATTCAGCTGTGGCATTATCAACCCCTGATCTCTTAATAGCTGTGGAAACGCTATGTGACATAAGTTCTGCAGCTAGTCTAACATTTTGCCGTTGTGTGTTTACGCATTCCAAATGCAATCTTGTTAACTTATGACAAATTTTCAGGAACTGGAAATTTGATAATACTGTTTGTAATGTCTACTGTAGTCTCAGGTACAACACTGTTCGGTACATCAGTATCAAATTGGGAGGTATCAGGTGCTCCGTAAAATGCCCTTGGGTTGAGATTTTGACTAGCTAGTGGCTGACCATTATTTGTACACGAGCCTCCTTGGTTTGAGACATCTACAGGGCTTGTAGGAACTGGAAATTTGATAATACTGTTTGTAATGTCTACTGTAGTCTCAGGTACAACACTGTTAGGTACAGCATTTGCTTTCAAAGTTTTCTTGGGTATTAAATTCATTAGTTCGGCTTTAAGATCTCTTTGAAAATCCTTTACGTCAAAATGAACTGAACAGATCCTAGCGTATTTAGGGTTAAACTTAGATGAATTTGGGACGTTACATTTACTCAACCATAAATTTCTCAGGTTCTTTTCCTGGGGAAATCTATGATATGAAATATCATTGTTCCGTGTTGAGTTGAAATAGTTTTTGCACCCAAACATAGCGCAGTGTAAACCCGGCATTATTTGCCTTAGGAAATTAGCAAGCAATCAAATACAAAATATCAACCTGTAAGAATTAAGCCTTGGTTAACTACACTTTAGAAATTACATTACATTGGTTGTCAGTCTAAAATTAACGTGACACGGACAGTGTGAAAACTAAATATTTAAATACTAAATAATATAATTATTTATTTATTTACCTTGGTTGAACTTTGTGAACATTATATTTTCATATATTTGAACGAACATGAACGAACCCGAGCATCGAAGAAGCAGACGGGTACTCTTAGCTCTACTCGAGAGAGTCGAGACTCTCGGGTAGAGGCGCGGTGGGAGAGGTGCGGAGAGGGGAATGGAAAAAAAATCGAGGGCAAAATCGCGACGTCTTGTTTTATTTTTTAAGACATTCAGTGACGTCTCTCCTAGGGAAAACATAGGTGTCGTGCCCCCCCACCATCAGTTCTTAAACTCCGAAAAATTACCCCCCGTTATAAGCCAACCTATATAAGCGGATGCGAGTTTAAGAACCTTGGCCTGTAGATGGGTGGTACCGTGGCTAGTAGCGTCGGTCTAGCAGACGATACGTATACCCCGAATCATGCGGCCCTAAATTACCGCCAATTTGGAATCTGCCGAAAATTGCCGAAAGAAAAAAATTCTTCAATAGTACTTTTTCCACTATGCGTCGTCTGCTAGAAAACACCCTTTGGATAGATTGACTTGACTTTCGACTTAGGCGGTAAAATAGAGTGTTAATTCGGCAAATCAAAAGACTAGGCGGATGTAACGGCCACCGCCGCCAAACCATGCATTCCCCTCCCAAGATAAAACACGTCGTCTGCTATTTTGTCTCCTTACACAGTCACTTTTTTATTGGTTATCTTAGAGTGGCACCTTAGCCATAAGCCGTTAAGCGTGCGAATTTTTCCCGGACTCCCGGAGTGGCGTCTCGAGCGCCACTGCATCATTTTTTATGTACGCCATAAAAAGGCGCGGACTGGCGGCCTGGCCGAGCTAAGTTATAGCGATTTCCACTGACTGCTCCAAAGAGTGCTCTCAGGGTTAGGATGACGTAACTGCCCTCAGCGAGTTTTGGAGAGAATAGTTTCGTCAGTGGAACACGATCGAGAGGTCCGAGTGCGCTCTGAATAATCAAAATTGGCGCCTGAGACGAAATTGTAATTAAGTGTGTATATCTTGACGCAAATGGGCTGAAACCAATTAATAGAATTAACATTTCAATTAATTTACAAAAAATCTCTTTTGAGTAATGATCGACAACCTCTCTGACATAATTATTGTTTTAGGACGAGGCGTAATATCTTTAAAGTAATCATAAAACCTCGTATTCTTCATCTTCAGAACTTTCAGAAGATGATTCCAGAAATAAGCATAAGCGAGAGCCTGTCTTCTATGAGATACCGCGTGGTCCGCCATTTTGATTTTATTACGTCATACTCGAGCACCGTCGCTCCGTCGAATTTTTCAGAGCACGAAAGAGCAATTCTCGGGCAGTTTTTGGGGTCAGTGGAAAACGCGATTCTGGGCGCGTGTTGCACTCGTGTTCCCAGTGGCGGACGAAAACGCGCCGAGAGTGCACTTAGTGGAAATCGCTATTTGAATCGCGAGTCGCGACAGTAGAATTGTGTTTGTTATTAAGCCGTTAACCATGGATTATAATTTGGTAAATATGTTTTAAATCAGTCATGGACCATAAGTCCTTTAAACGGGAACCTGGGAACTTCTTAGTCTATTTTCTAGTTTAAATTCTTTGTGAGTCGTAGTAGGTTAGATATTTTGAAATTCAAACCAACCGCGAAATACGGCTATCTTGTGACGTCGTAATGGGGACCTTGTTAACTTTTTTCATTGGTCGTTTGGAAATAGGAGAATGTTGGGAAACTCTAGACAACTGTATAGTAGTTTTTCACCTTCACAGGGAAGCGACCCGTGTTTAAAAAAATTAAAGCTTTTCATTAATAGCCAAAGATCGATTCAAGGTTATAACTTATAATAAAAATTATAATTAATGCCAACATCGTTTTTATGCGGAAGAAATTAGAACTCTGACAAAACATGGTGAGATAGCTTCATCATACAGCGTTACTCAGCAATATTTCACTTTCTAAATATGTAAGTACGATTAAATAATGTTTAAAATTTTTTTTTTTTTTGCTCCAACGAAGTTGCCGAGCTAGGGCTTGTATAGCCTTACAGCTCCAAATATAGGATAGATAATGTCAGAATTCAAATACCCAAAAATTTCTTAACTCCAGTTTTAAAATGAATTATTGATGTCTGGGAGACTAGGTCATTAGGGAGGGAGTTCCAAATGGGAATGGTTCGACGGAAGAAAGAGTGTCTCAGAGGGCCCTTGCGGGAAGGGGGAAGGAATAGCTTTCTATTATTTCCGCGCGTTTGATGTAAGTGGGGAACTGAGGTGAAGTAACGCTGGGTCGATTTACTTAAAACTCTATAGAGACTGACGAGGTCGAGATAGGTACGTCGCAGCGACAGGGGGGTCCAGCCCAAAGCAGATAATCTAGTGGCGCGAGGAAGATGACGCAGGGACGTACAGAGCTTGGAAGCACGACCTTGGACACTATCAAGGAGGGCAATATCTCCTTGGAAATATATTTATAACGGGTTATTATAATCGTTAATGGAGTGTAATTTAATTAGTTAATTAATTAATTTCAAGGAACGATAAAGTGATTTTGGTAACCGGTGGCACAGGCTTAGTGGGTAAAGCCATTGAAAAAGTCATCCAAGATGAATCTCCTCAGAACGAAAAATGGATTTTCTGCTCTTCTAAAGACGCTAATCTCTTGTAAATAAAATTAATGAAAGGTAATTTAAGCGTAATTAAAGTTAATAATAATTTTTAGATCCAAGGAATCGACGAAACAATTGTTTGTCAAACATAAACCAACTCACGTTATACATTTAGCAGCCATGGTTGGAGGTTTGTACCGGAATATGAAATTCAATCTCGATTTCCTGGTAATTATCTTTAATTATAATTAAAATATATTTAAAAGAAATTAATTTTAACACCTTAGAGGAATAATCTAGCCATAAACGATAATGTTTTGCAAACTTCTTACGAAACGGGTGTCTCTAAAGTTGTTTCTTGTTTGTCAACTTGTATTTTTCCCCATAAAACAACATATCCTATTGATGAAACCATGGTAACCACTTTGTAATAAATAATTGATTAATTAATAACTGTGAATTAACATTAATTAATTAATTAATCCCTTTAAATAAAACAACCCAGGTTCATAATGGTCCACCTCATGAGTCAAATTTTGGTTATTCATACGCAAAACGCATGATTGATGTTCAAAATAAAGCCTACCATGTTCAACATGGTTCTAATTTCACGTCAGTCATTCCCACCAATGTTTTTGGACCTCATGATAATTTTAATTTGGAAGATGGCCATGTTTTACCAGGATTAATTCATAAAACATATTTGGCTCAAAGTAATTTTGCTTTTTAATTTATTAATTGATTATTTAAAGGATTAATTAGTTAATTTATAATTTGATTGCTTGGTTAATTGACTGATTAATTAATTAATTATTTGATTGATTAGTTAATTGACTGATTAATTAATTAATAATTTGATTGATTAGTTAATTGACTGATTAATTAATTAATAATTTGATTGATTAGTTAATTGACTGATTAATAACTTGATTAATTAATTAATAATTTGATTGATTAGTTAATTGACTGATTAATAACTTGATTGATTAGTTAATTGACAGATTAATTAATTGATTGATTGATTGATTAGTTAATTGACTGATTAGTTAATTGGTTAAATAATTAATGGATTAAATAACCAATTTATTAAATAATTAATGGATTAAATAACCAATTTATTAAATAATTAATGGATTAAATAACCAATTTATTAAATAATTAATGGATTAAATAACCAATTTATTAAATAATTAATGGATTAAATAACCAATTTATTAAATAATTAATGGATTAAATAACCAATTTATTAAATAATTAATGGATTAAATAACCAATTTATTAAATAATTAATGGATTAAATAACCAATTTATTAAATAATTAATGGATTAAATAACCAATTTATTAAATGATTAATGGATTAAATAATTAATTGATTAAATAACCAATTGATTAAATAATTAATGGATTAAATAATTAATTGATTAAATAATTAATGGATTAAATAATTAATTGATTAAATAACCAATTGATTAAATAATTAATGGATTAAATAACCAATTGATTGGTTGATAAATTGTTTGATGAATTAATTGTTACATTAATTAATTTAATTTTTGAATTAATTGTTAGATTAATTAATTTAATTTTTGAATTAATTGTTAGATTAATTAATTTAATTTTTGAATTAATTGTTAGATTAATTAATTTAATTTTTGAATTAATTGTTAGATTAATTAATTTAATTTTTGAATTAATTGTTAGATTAATTAATTTAATTTTTTGAATTAATTGTTAGATTAATTAATTTAATTTTTGAATTAATTGTTAGATTAATTAATTTAATTTTTGAATTAATTGTTAGATTAATTAATTTAATTTTTGAATTAATTGTTAGATTAATTGATTTAATTTTTGAATTAATTGTTAGATTAATTGATTTAATTTTTGAATTAATTGTTAGATTAATTGATTTAATTTTTGAATTAATTGTTAGATTAATTGATTTAATTTTCGAATTAATTGTTAGATTAATTAATTTAATTTTCGAATTAATTGTTAGATTAATTAATTTAATTTTCGAATTAATTGTTAGATTAATTCTTTAATTTCTGAATGATTTCAGAGAATAATAGCAATTTGATGATTTGGGGAACGGGAAAACCTTTGAGACAATTTATTTACTCGTTAGATTTGGCCAAATTAATTATTTGGGTTTTAAGGAGTTATGATAAGATTGAACCAATCATTCTTTCTGGTAATTAATTAATTACTTAATTAATAAAAATATCAAAAATTAATCAAAATTAAACTTAATTTCAGTTGATGAGGAAGATGAAGTTAGTATTGGAGATGCGGCTAAAACAATCAGTGAAGCTTTCAAATTCCAAGGAGAACTTATTGTAGGAGTAGTTTTATTTATTTATTTAAATTATTTTAATTAAATATTTAAATTTAATTTTATAGTTTGATACAACGAAATCTGATGGACAATTTAAGAAAACAGCTAGTAATAAGAAGTTTAGAAGTTATTTACCTGATTTCAAATTCACACCTTTTAAATCAGGTAAATTAAATTAAATTTTTTAATTTTAATTTTTTTTTTAAATATTTGGTATTCATTTTTTTAGCTGTTGAAGAAACAGTTCAATGGTTTCAAGAAAACTATGAAATTGCAAGAAAATAAATAAATAAATTAATTAATTGGATTATGGAAAATTTATTTTAATTTATATTATTATTATAAAGTTTTTTTTTTTTTTTGGAAAAATAAAATTGTTTATTGAATAAAAGTTTAATTTCTTTTAATTGGCAGCGGCTGCCACTCTCTTCTCCTATAGTCTTATATTTAGAGGTGTGCGGTTAACCGTTTCAATCGAATAATTCGATCGAATACCGAACCGAATAATTCGATTCGGTATTCGATAAGCCTATTTTCACTATTCGATTCGAATATCGAATACCGAACTGACTATTCGGTTAAAGTTCGACTACCATAAATTTTGGTCCTTGGCACTAGAGAGACCCACCTTATTTTCAAAAATATCATCCCAATTTTATTTGTCTCCCATCAAAAACTACCATCAAGTGCCTAGGAAAAGTTTAAGAAATACTTGCCCACCAATGAGGAGAGGTATTTTGAAATTTCGGAGCTTCTAAATGTTCTTCACCTTGCTTTGTAATTTTATTGGCGAATATTAGGGTTACTACCCGATTAACCGAAAAAAAGTACCAAGGCCCAACTATTCGGTATTCGATTTGGAATAAACTATTCGATTCGGTATTTGATAAGGAAAATTTTTTGCTATTCGATAACCGGTTCGATACCCAAAAAGTGGTATTCGCACACCCCTACTTATATTCTTAATTTTTGCCCAAGCGGCCTTGGCGGCTACGGCTGCGGCTGTGGCTACGGTGACTTCGGCAGTGTCGGCCACGGCTGCGGCTGCGGCTACGGTGACTTCGGCACTGGCGGCCACGGCTACGTCTATGGCGGCCTTGGCTGCCAAGGCCGCCGCTATGGCGTCTTCGGCATTTTCGCCTTTGGCATTGGCTTCCAGCCATGCGTCAACGGCGATGCTGGCTGCGGCTAAGGCGGCCTGGGATTCGGCTATTTTTAGCCACATCGTAGTATACGATGAGGCTCTTAGTTTGACCCGAGCCGTCGTAGTAGTGGCCGGGGTTGTCGCTTCGTTATCGTTAGATTTTAGCTTAAAAGGAATTCGATAGTACCTCAAACCACCCCATAGGGGTAGCTGAGCTTGGTTAGAGGTTTTATTTTAATTAAAATTTTTTCATGTCGCAGCCGGGATTCGAACCCGGGTCGTTCACGCAGCAGTAAGACACTCTACCACCATACCACGAGGTCTTGACAAAAAGAGCGAGTTTTCTTCCTTTAATTTATCTCTAAAGGGTCGGGAATGAGGGAGGTCCCTATTTATTTCTGGGGTCGGATACTTATGTATTTTTGGGGTCGGATACTTCTGAATTTGTGTCTTTTGGTCTTTATATTTCTTTTCTTTATGTTTTCTGAATTTGTTTCTTTATGTTTTCTGAATTTGTATCTTTGGGGTTTTTGAATATGTATCTTTGGGGTTTTTGAATTTGTATCTTTGGGGTTTTTGAATTTGTATCTTTGGGGTTTTTGAATTTGTATCTTTGGGGTTTCTGCATTGGTATCTTTCGGGTCGGATACTTCCGAATTGGTATCTTTCGGGTCGGATACTTCTGAATTGGTATCTTTCGGGTCGGATACTTCTGAATTGGTATCTTTCGGGTCGGATACTTCTGAATTGGTATCTTTGGGGTCGGATACTTCTGAATTGGTATCTTTGGGGTCGGATACTTCTGAATTTGTATCTTTGGGGTCGGATACTTCTGAATTTGTATCTTTGGGTTCGTATACTCCACCAGACTTCATTAAAGTGGAAGTGGCGACTTTAATTCTTAAACTAAGTTAAATAACCATTAATAATCAAAATTTTTAAAGCTAAATGGAAAGAAAGGTATAGATTGTTTTATTTCCCCTTCCCGCGGGCGCCGGCCTTGACTGGCTGAGGCTCCGCTCTGCCTCTACCGGTATTACGGTTATCACTGTTTAGGGTAGGGCATCGAGGGGCTATTCACTCTGATTTTTATGTACGGTAAATCTAAATCATTTAAGCATTGTAAAAGATAGCGCTATTCACTCATTATGGTATGGTATAGAGGGGTTATCCACTCATTGGGGTAGGGTATAGAGGGGATATTCAGTCGTACGATGTGGCTACTATTACGAGCCCTTGGGCCGTCTTGTTTCTTCTATTAGACGTTGTCGAATCTAAAACCGTCCATTAGGCAATATTATTTTCAATTCGAGCAAATTAAAATGAAAGAATAATACCATTCGTGAATTTTCCATTATTTGAGTGTTAAAAACTACATTAAAATTAAAATGAAAGATCTAATTAATTAAAATTTAGACAATTTTAAGTTAAAGAAAACAATTAATCCTATTATTCTGTCTAAATAACCTAATCGAGCCTAACTGAGGTATTTAAAATTTTGCAAACTTCTGCGGACTTCAGCTGAACAAACAAACAAACTGACCCCTTATCCGGGCCCGCCTTCTTGTTTTATACCATCGAGACGCCGGCGATTGCGTCATCTACTGGACTCTGGCTTCATATACATAGTTTTCAGACAAGGAGGGTTGATACCCATTTACACCATGAGGGGAGGCTACTCGGCAGACAAAGTGCAGTACTAAGTAGCCTCGCCTCCTGCTCTAGATGTTATTAATCCTCCTAGTCTGAAATTAATTGGTATTAATTTTTTTTAGCTGTTGAAGAAACAGTTCAATGGTTTCAAGAAAACTATGAAACTGCCCGAAAATAAATAAATTAAATTAATTAATATGTAATTTATTTTAATTTATGTATTATTATTATTTGGTGTTTTTTTTGTTTTTTTTTTGGAAAAATAAAATTAATTATTGAATAAAAGTTCAATTCCAATTTACTGATTTAATTATTATTAATAGTACTACTGAGCAATCCGAGAGATAAGTGTCCAAAGCCCATATATCTACTCCACACCTGTATATCCTCTTTGGTTTAGGCGCGATTTCGTGGTGCGTTCAGTGCAAATCAACGTACTTACCGAATCATAATTAGCTTTTAAAAATAAATTACCGAAATTAAATCAATGACTAGATAACTCATCTCTTATCAATTATTAAAATGAACATCAATATTTACAGAATGAAAATATTTAGAAATATCAGGTGACTAAAATAATATTAAAGCTACAAATTTCAAATTATCCTTGACGTAGAAGTTTATCACTGGAAGTTATTAGTATCAACAGCGTTTATTATCTGATTTTCTATTTGCCCGCGTTCTTGACGTTGCCGTTCGCGTTCGTCGGCTTCTTGCAGTATGTCCTTCAAGTCGTGAATGTAGTCAATGGCGTATCTTAGAGTTTCAACTTTGCTAAGCCTTTTGTCTTTCTCCTTTCCTTCTAACGGCAAATGACTGCGTAATCGTTCGAATCCTTCGTTAACGTTACGTACGCGTTGACGTTCGCGTTCGTTACGTCTTCTACGCATTAATTACAAATCATTACAACATCGTAGTTCAAGAACTAACGTGTCATAAGTTCATAAGATATGTTCCATAAGTTTGTCACTGGTTAGTGACTCGCTTGTAATTTTGAAGTGAGTGAGTGAGGTAGGTCATAGATTCGAGGAGGTAAAGCGAGGGAGGGGCCTGGTTGGTGAGTGGGGCGCTGCTGTCAAAGGGGGCTTAGTAATGCGGACTAAATAGGAGTGCCTAGATGGAATAGGTCCTAGCTGCAAAATTAATTAACCACCACCGAGTGTACTTAGGACTTCAATTGGCTCGCTCCCCCTCGTTCTCCTTCTCGAACTAGTTATCTCGAGCTGCTGTAATTCTCTCAGTAGCATTACGAACTTGTATACTTATGGAACAAATCACTAATGATAAACTTATGAAAACACAAAAAAAAAACATACCTGATAAATGAAGGTTCAAGCCAATATTCGTAAGATCCGTAAGGTGTGGGTAAAGGAATCTTACAATTGGGCGAAAACGGGTCCTGAACCTCTGATTTCCCACTTTGATCACTTTTCTGCGATCCCGGCGAGTCCACTCTGTTCTCGGATGGCGAAAACTGACCATAATTGAAATCGCGAGACGATTCTTGACCAATTGAACCTTCCATTATGGTTGCGTAAAACTGACACTGTTCCGTGGGTAACACATTCTGGTCTTGACCACCCATAACGGATGAGGTCCCAAAATCAGTTTGGTGAATTTGTAACAAGTCAACGGCGTTAAGTGACCCTCCACCGTAACTGGTCAAAGGCGCCGGGGTCAAGATCATGTATTCGGGAGGTGGTGTAACAATTTCGTCAGTTTCGGCGGGTAAATTGTTGTTGTCCATCGTTGGTAAATTTAAAACAACTAGCAAATTGAGGTTTTCGCTAGCATCTAATCCCTAAATCAAATCAAAGCATTTTGAGTTTATCTTGTTGGTTCCTCGATCCTCAATGTAATGGTAGCCAATGGGTGCTCCATTTAATCGTCATCGACGGTTGGACACCAGCGCACCTGTCCCATGAATAAATAAACCCACCAAACATCCGTCTACTGCGCGTGTCCGAGATGGATGTCTGTATACTTCCTTCAAAACACTGTAGAAACAGGTGTCCACGTTTAAAACTAACTTTACTAGCCCCCCCCTGCACAATATACCTGTATCAAGTGAATACGTGTGCCATTATTCAGCATCCTTGTGATACATCAATCAAAGTTTGAGAATGAATGGATCCATTTACACCGCCCCGCCCCCTTTATCTGCCTCTTTTTCCCGCGCTTTTAAGGACCCGGAGATTCCTTTGTTCCGAATCGAATTAATGTTTAATCCGTTTCCGAAAGAGGAGACAGAAGCTTTCATTATTTATAAGATTTGAAAGGAGATTTAGGGTTAGTTAAAATAATTAATTAAGTATAGTTAATATTAATTAAGTTAATATATAATTGTAGCATGGTTTTAAGCGTGTTTTAATGTGTACTTCTGGGTATTTTCATCAAATTTGAACCGGTCAATCGGGAGATATTAAAATTACTAATTTCCAGTACCGGTTATAAAGCATATAGTTTATATATTATTATTGTACTCTTGTAGTTCCGTGTTTACGCATTATTTGACCGGAAATGGCCAAAAACGGGATCTATACATCCTGTATGATAATTACCCACTTTATAATAATACCCACATCGCAATTATAGAATTTTATCATGTTTATTTTTCAATATGACTTAAAAAGAATGGTAATTTTAATTTAAAAACTTATTTTAAAGGGTAATGGCACTATGTGTTATTATTCCGTAGATCTTGATTCAGTCAAAGCTGTAATTCCGCCAACGCTCTATAATGTCATGGATGAAGGATGCGCGTGAGGAAATTTGTTTTCACGCTATAGGATAGGCAACTCCCTATCTCGAGCGACAGAATATTCTGTATACACTCTGTTACAACGTCGGTTGTCAGCACGCGCAAAGCTATTTCTCTATGTAACGTAGCTTTGTACGTGCTGTCAAGAGACAAAAAACTTCAGGATCTTCAGGATTTAAAATATCCGCGAGTTTTTTAGCTCGAGTGCACGGACCTCTAGACCTTAGTTTCAAATGCGTGTAGTAGACTGTATGCAATTTCACACGTATTTGAAACTAAGGCCTAGAGGTCCGTGCACTCGAGCTAAAAAACTCGCGGATATTTTAAATCCTGAAGATCCTGAAGTTTTTTGTCTCTTGACAGCACGTACAAAGCTACGTTACATAGAGAAATAGCTTTGCGCGTGCTGACAACCGACGTTGTAACAGAGTGTATACAGAATATTCTGTCGCTCGAGATAGGGAGTTGCCTATCCTGTAGAGTGAAAACAAATTTCCTCACGCGCATCCTTCATCCATGATAATGTTATACAGGGATTGTGTACACCTGTAGGTATAAGTATTATAATTAAACCCCCGTTTCTCGTGGCGCCGTGGCTTAGTTGGTTAAAGCGCCTGTCTAGTAAACAGGAGATCCTGAGTTCGAATCTCGGCGGTGCCTATGCGGTGTCTCTATGAGACACATTTTGCATTGATCTCTATGGAAAATTTTCATTTAATTTTAAATACTTGAAATTAAATTCTAAATTTACTTCAGAAAATTATCTTCTAAATAGGTACATTGTATTATGGCATTAAATTCAAGTTTAATTATAGTTTATAATAAAATCGTATCCGCTAGAGGTCACTATATAATGAAAAATACGATACTACATTTAGATTGAATTAAACCGTAAAATAGGCTTAGTTTTTGTGAAATAAAGAAAGGAACGGATAAAATAAATCATGTTTAATTGTATTAACTCATAAAAACATAATTAAGCTTGTTGGTTTTCAAATGACTGAACATAAACGCAACCCCATTTCAAACTCCCCACCACAAGGGTTCGCTTCATCACGTGCTTTAATCGACCAATTAGCGTCCACCTCCCTCTAAAGATGAAATCGTGACGTCATATCTTACCGAGATCGAAGTTTAATAAAAGCGTGAATAATTCCTTAATATTTTAACGCGATTTAATTAAGTTAATTGTGGTTAATTATCGCGTATTATTAAAAAATATTGTGCGTATTGGATAGCTGACATTCGGGCCTACATTTTAATGCTAAGTTTGGTTTATTTTGATAACTATTTAGACATATTAAATCAAGTTCATATTAATAAAAACTGTCATTGTAGACAAAGACTGGAAAGTGTAAAAGATAAGGTTTGAAAATGAACTGCCTGAAGTAACAGATATTAAAATTTTCACTTTTGAAGACATCATTATAAAACATCAATTATTTTAAAAAATTCTTATCTTACTTTTTTTCACCAAAATTACTTCGGGAAAGTATTTTAAAAAGGAACATGCGCGTTATTTTAAAAATACTACGGCTTTACATTTTATTTTTTATCAAAAATTTAAAATTAGGTAGAAAATTGACCCTATAACGTGAGAAAATCGTTGAGAGCTTACAAAATATAAACCGTATTAAAACTTTACAAAACGTATTCTTAAATTGTAAAGCTTTCAAAGTATTAAATATTAACGTGCTGTGTTGCTCTCAAAGATCACGATCAATCTACAGATCTTTTCGACACTAATAACTAAATCACAAAGAAAAGGCCTATATTATTTTCCGCTTCGCAATATTTTCAATTTTAAAATATAAAAATTTAAACTCTTCAAGAGAAATCTTTTCAGATATCCAAGCATTTGAATCTCCTAGAATCAAATGTTAGTTGAAAGTAAAACCAGTACCAAGCTAGTATCCCTTAAACCCTTCTAGGTGACAACTACTATTGAGGACAAAATACTTGGTAAATATTGCTGAAAAATATTTTGGAAAAATGAAATTTTGGTGAAAAAAAGTAAGATAAGAATTTTTTAAAATAATTGATGTTTTATAATGATGTCTTCAAAAGTGAAAATTTTAATATCTGTTACTTCAGGCAGTTCATTTTCAAACCTTATCTTTTACACTTTCCCGTCTTTGTCTACAATGACAGTTTTTATTAATATCTGTCACTTCAGTCTTCATATTAATTAAAATTCTTTAGAAAATATGGGAGAAAAAGTCCTAGGGCGTTGCGCGTCCATCGGTAATCTAGCTTAAATACCAGCCGTCGGTAATACGGGTAAATTACTAGTCGTCGGTAATGCGGCTAAATTACCAGTCGTCGCTAATGCGGCTAAATTACCGGTCGTCGGTAATCTAGCTTAATTACCGGTCGTCGGTAATCTAGCTTAATTACCGGTCGTCGGTAGTCTAGCTTAATTACCGGTCGTCGGTAGTCTAGCTTAATTACCGGTCGTCGGTAGTCTAGCTTAATTACCGGTCGTCGGTAGTCTAGCTTAATTACCGGTCGTCGGTAATCTAGCTTAATTACCGGTCGTCGGTAATCTAGCTTAATTACCGGTCGTCGGTAATGTAGCTTAATTACCGGTCGTCGGTAATCTAGCTTAATTACCGGTCGTCGGTAATCTAGCCTAATCACCGGTCGTCGGTAGTCTAGCTTAATTACCGGTCGTCGGTAATCTAGCTTAATTACCGGTCGTCGGTAATCTAGCTTAATTACCGGTCGTCGGTAATGTAGCTTAATTACCGTTCGTCGGTAATCTAGCTTAATTACCGGTCGTCGGTAATCTAGCCTAAACACCGGTCGTCGGTAATGTAGCTTAATTACCGGTCGTCGGTAATGTAGCTTAATTACCGGTCGTCGGTAATGTAGCTTAATTACCGGTCGTCGTTAATCTAGCTTAATTACCGGTCGTCGGTAATCTAGCTTAATTACCAATCGTCGTTAATCTAGCTTAATTACCAATCGTCGTTAATCTAGCTTAATTACCGGTCGTCGGTAATCTAGCTTAATTACCGGTCGTCGGTAATCTAGCTTAATTACCGGTCGTCGGTAATCTAGCTTAATTACCAATCGTCGGTAATCTAGCTTAATTACCAATCGTCGTTAATCTAGCTTAATTACCAATCGTCGTTAATCTAGCTTAATTACCAATCGTCGTTAATCTAGCTTAATTACCGGTCGTCGGTAATCTAGCTTAATTACCGGTCGTCGGTAATCTAGCTTAATTACCAATCGTCGTTAATCTAGCTTAATTACCAATCGTCGTTAATCTAGCTTAATTACCAATCGTCGTTAATCTAGCTTAATTACCGGTCGTCGGTAATCTAGCTTAATTACCGGTCGTCGGTAATCTAGCTTAATTACCGGTCGTCGGTAATGTAGCTTAATTACCGGTCGTCGGTAATCTAGCTTAATTACCGGTCGTCGGTAGTCTAGCTTAATTACCGGTCGTCGGTAGTCTAGCTTAATTACCGGTCGTCGGTAATGTAGCTTAATTACCGGTCGTCGGTAATCTAGCTTAATTACCGGTCGTCGGTAGTCTAGCTTAATTACCAATCGTCGTTAATCTAGCTTAATTACCAATCGTCGTTAATCTAGCTTAATTACCAATCGTCGTTAATCTAGCTTAATTACCAATCGTCGTTAATCTAGCTTAATTACCGGTCGTCGGTAATCTAGCTTAATTACCGGTCGTCGGTAATCTAGCTTAATTACCGGTCGTCGGTAATGTAGCTTAATTACCGGTCGTCGGTAATCTAGCTTAATTACCGGTCGTCGGTAGTCTAGCTTAATTACCGGTCGTCGGTAGTCTAGCTTAATTACCGGTCGTCGGTAATGTAGCTTAATTACCGGTCGTCGGTAATCTAGCTTAATTACCGGTCGTCGGTAGTCTAGCTTAATTACCGGTCGTCGGTAGTCTAGCTTAATTACCGGTCGTCGGTAGTCTAGCTTAATTACCGGTCGTCGGTAGTCTAGCTTAATTACCGGTCGTCGGTAGTCTAGCTTAATTACCGGTCGTCGGTTGTCTAGCTTAATTACCGGTCGTCGGTAATCTAGCTTAATTACCGGTCGTCGGTAGTCTAGCTTAATTACCGGTCGTCGGTAGTCTAGCTTAATTACCGGTCGTCGGTAGTCTAGCTTAATTACCGGTCGTCGGTAATCTAGCTTAATTACCGGTCGTCGGTAGTCTAGCTTAATTACCGGTCGTCGGTAGTCTAGCTTAATTACCGGTCGTCGGTAATCTAGCTTAATTACCGGTCGTCGGTAATGTAGCTTAATTACCGGTCGTCGGTAATCTAGCTTAATTACCGGTCGTCGGTAATCTAGCCTAATCACCGGTCGTCGGTAGTCTAGCTTAATTACCGGTCGTCGGTAATCTAGCTTAATTACCAATCGTCGGTAATCTAGCTTAATTACCAATCGTCGGTAATCTAGCTTAATTACCGGTCGTCGGTAATCTAGCTTAATTACCGGTCGTCGGTAATCTAGCTTAATTACCGGTCGTCGGTAATCTAGCTTAATTACCGGTCGTCGGTAATCTAGCTTAATTACCGGTCGTCGGTAATCTAGCTTAATTACCGGTCGTCGGTAATGTAGCTTAATTACCGGTTGTCGGTAATCTAGCTTAATTACCGGTCGTCGGTAATCTAGCCTAATCACCGGTCGTCGGTAATCTAGCTTAATTACCAGTCGTCGGTAATCTAGCTTAATTACCTGTCGTCGGTAATCTAGCTTAATTACCAGCCGTCGGTAATCTAGCTTAATTACCAGCCGTCGGTAATCTAGCTTAATTACCAGCCGTCGGTAATCTAGCTTAATTACCAGCCGTCGGTAATCTAGCTTAATTACCAGCCGTCGGTAATCTAGCTTAATTACCAGTCGTCGGTAATGTAGCTTAATTACCAGTCGTCGGTAATGTAACTTAATTACCAGTCGTCGGTAATCTAGCTTAATTACCAGTCGTCGGTAATCTAGCTTAATTACCAGTCGTCGGTAATCTGGTTTATTACCAGTCGTCGGTAATCTGGTTTAATTACCAGTCGTCGGTAATCTAGTTTAATTACTCTGAATTGGTAATCTAGATTAATTACCCTTAATTGGTAATTTAATTAGTAACCCTTAATTCGTAATCTAGTTTAATAACCTCTAATTGGTAGTCTAGTTTAATTAACTCCAATTGATAATTTATTTTAAGAACGTTTAATTGGTAAACTACTTTAATTATTTAAATTCGTAATCTAGTTTATTTATCTTTAATTGGGAGTCTAGTTTAATTATCTTTTATTGGTAATCCAGAATAATTAGCAGGGAAAAGTTAAAATGTCCATTAAGCTAGTTTGAATTTGACTATATCCGCGACAATTTAGACCCGTGTGTTTTGATGGCGTCGCTGTAGCGGCCGCGTCAACGTCACTGCAGCAATATTAAAGCCGTCTTATCTCACTATCGATAGGCCATTCCAACCAAAAGGCATTAAGAAGAAACAATCGGATTGTTATGAGGCAACTATACGTTAAAAAAGGCCAACATTGGTCTCGCTGATATTTCCTAATAAAACAGTGTATAAATGCTAAAATATCGCAGATTGGGGTAGTTTTTAAAATTTAAAATTAAACATACTTAAAATTAATTTTTCTCAAAAACCTTAAAAATGGTCCTAGAAAAAGGTTTAAATTTTGATATAAAACCGTTCCCAAACGTAACAAACGAATATTTCATTTCAAAAGGGTGGCGACAAAATGGCTAAATTTGAGAAAAACTCCATGTTATTTCTATGGGAAAATTTAACTTTTTCACCAAAAGGGCTGATTAATTTTATGGAAATGAAAACCACCCTTAGCAACTTTATTTTTTATAAAATTAACTAATAGGTGGATCTTTTTGAAATTTTAACCACATATTGAGGGCCCGAATTGTAGTTCTGTGAAATTTTTTTAAAGCAGTTAATACAATACAAAAAAAGTTATATCCAATCAAAAAACCATCCTTATACATTAAAGTCAGTATGAGGTCTTATCTAAGAGAGCTATCGCTCTCCTAGAATGACAGGTTAGGCTTAGTAGATGAAATAGGCCTAAAAATAATTTTTTAGATGTAAGTAATTATATTTAAAGTTGAATACAAGTCCAATAAATGAAATGCAAACGTAAATAGGCGCTATGTGTTATATTTTAATGATATTCATTTTGCTACATAACATTTTTTTAGCCATTTCTTATATAAACTTGGTTTGGTATTTTATTTATTATTTACATTATTTACAATAATATATTGCAAATTATATTTCTTTTAAAAACTGACCGGGTTTCATTTAAATCTTTGGTGTACAATTTAATAATTAAAATAAAATGAAATGAATTGAATTTAAGGCAAATTTCTAAAATTTTCTTTTTAAAATATGGCGAATAATGCCCTAAAAAATATGGCTCCTCTTTTATTCAACATCTCTATTAATATTAATTTAATATAAAAAATGAGATTAAACTCCCCAGATAATTCAGGTAAAATTGAGGTTTCTTTGGTTTCATTTAATCTTAAATCGGTTATAATATTTAAATAATTTTTTTTTGTGTGCAAGTTAGTTAAATATAATTTATTTTTCTTTTAAGATTCCATTTCGATTAATTTTAAAATTAATTTAAATTTATAACCGATCTAATTAATTATTTAAATGCTTTAAACACGTGTCTTACTCAGCTATATTATTATTATTATTATTATTATATATTGGTTTGTTTTTTTCTTTATTAATATTTTTTGGTTAAAGTTAATTCTACTCCCCTATTCTGCAATTTAATTTTAATTATGATTAACATGTAATATATTGACAATTTTTCCTAATTTAAAAAAAAAAAAATAAAAAAATACAGATAATATTTAAAATTACTTACTTATATTATAGACTTATGGTACGCTGGTTTTACAGTCTTAGAAGGTTCAAAAATCCCTTTTATTAAAGCGCCTGTCTAGCCAGTGTTGATTCTGATATTCTCCACCTTGATGATTGACAGGAGGAGTGAGAGGAGCCATTGGTCCCACCATTTGTTGAGGAGGAGGTCCTTGAGGTTGGGCTGGATGAGGACTACCTTGGTAAGGTGGTGGTCCCATCATTTGAGGGGGCATTGGTCCCCCCTGAGACATGTGAGGTGGCAGCATTTGAGGTCCACGCATTCCTAAGATATAAAAAGTTAACACAAATTTTGAGAAATTGATTGTCCCCAAGTTTTCCAGGTTTTTTCCCCATACATTTCCCTGAGTTTTCCAGGTTTATTCCCCAAATATAACTTACTCCAACCTCACAAATTTCCCTGAGTTACTTTGTCAACTATTTCCCTGAGTTTTCTAGGATTTCCCTGAACCCTCTAATTAAATATACACACTTTCCTTCAATCAACATTTAAACAAACCTTGTATATATCCTTGATAATGAGGTGGTCCCACAACTTGAGGCGGTGGTTGAGGAGGACCAGGAGGTTGATTCTCTAATGGTGGTTGGGGTCCATATTGTTGAGGTGGCAGTCCACCCATATGATGTTGAGGAGGGGCGGGGCCCCTTCCAACCTGATAAGGACTAAGCTGTCCTTGGTAAGGTGGTGGCATATATTGAACTTGACCAGGAGGTATGCGCTGTTCCCGCCTCAATTGCAAGTCTCGTTCTTGTTGCTGAATACGTTGCATGACCACCTGACGTTGATACTGCAAATATTCTTTCTTTTTCTCCCTCATGATGTCCAGTTTTTGGGCCATTGGAATTTGACGGAGTCTTTCAGCCTCCTCAGCTTCTCTTCTAAGCTTTTCTTTGTGTTCTTCTCTGAGGGCGTCCAGAGCGGCTCTTGTGTCGTGTATTCGGGCTATTTTATCTTGTAGGCCTTCAAAATAAACTGCAAAAAAGAAAAAATGAAATTTGTCAAGATCGGCAACGAGTCTGATCCTGAAATTGAATTATAATTACCTCTGCGCTCTTCCAAATCTAGAATATTCTTCATTAATTGGGAATGCGTGTTTGTTATGTTGATAAACAACGATTGAACCAGGGTATCATTGCAAATCGGTCTTCCACGACTAGCGTTGCTTTTCATTCTATTCACAAAAATCTCCAAAGCTGATTCTAAGTTATCAAAGTTATCAACTGGTTCTTCATCCTTTTTAACGCTAGAATGCGCAGTTGGTTTAGGCCTACTCTCACTTGGAGTTTGATTTCCGCCAGATTTCTGTAACAAAAATATGGCTAAAAGTGAAATAAATGTCAACGCCTTTAAAACAAATAAGATAAAGTTCCTGAATGACTTGACAGATAATGATACTCATTATTTACAATTAAGATAAAAATAGATATTTTTTTTCATCCCCTTATCAAAGTTATTGATTTGATCTTTAAACAATTAAGAACAAACAAATGCAATTCTTACAGCCTTTTCTTTCGTTTCGGCTTAAATTTTTGAGAGTGCAATTGCCAATTGCAAGTCATCTTCTTCCCTCAATTCTTGTTCAGTTTTCCCAGCGGAATTTTGAGTTGAATGAGGAGAAGAATGATTAGAATTGGTTCCGGAACTGGTAGTTTTGGCCCCGGTGGATGATGGAACTGTTCCTAAAGGCTCGTTTTTGCTCAGTTTCTCCCAACAAGAATCGCAAACTCTAACTTCATTTTCAAATCCAAATTTGAGGATAGGAATGGTTTTAGCCGAGCATTTTTGGCAGAAGATTTGGCCACAGTTTGCGCAGTGATGTTTACACTTGAAGGTATTAAACCGAATCCTACAATGATGGCAAACGTCTCCTTCCACCCAATCAGGAGCAACATCAGCGGCAAACATGGCGTCACTCTCTTTTACAACTGGAAATTTAAGGCCTTCTAATTTCGTGCAATTGACAGTATCCTGTACTGGCCTAGAACTGGGCTCTTGACAGAAAGCTTGGGCCCATGTTTGAATTAACTCCGAAATTTTGGCTTTATCAGTCTCGTGGGGTGTAGACTATAAGAATAGGTCATTGGCTATAGGTTAAAGACTATAATTAATCTTGGATAAAGCCTACTTTGTATAATTCGCGCAGTTCTTCAATAAACTGTTTAGAGGCAATCTCATTACGGCAATCTGGAGTACCACAGTTTTTAACAATAGATTCTAAAACTAGGAAAGCGTATAAAGGTACGTGTGGATTCTGAGCGGACAGTTTTTTCATGATAGCGTCCTTAGCCCTAATTAATAGTTAAACCTAATTAATATTTAGGCCTAATTGTAATTCCCAAGGTTGGTTTATTATGGCTACATACGGGACATCCTGCTGCCTTATACAATCACATATGTTCATTATTGAAGCCCAATCTGGTTCAACTAGATGAGGACTCGTGGCAGCCTCTAAAATTAAGAATAAGAAAACCTTTTGCGCGAAAAACCTTTTAGAATTGCGCGAAAAACCTTTTAGAATTGCGCGAAAAACCTTTTAGAATTGCGCGAAAAACCTTTTAGAATTGCGCGAAAAACCTTTTAGAATTGCGCGAAAAACCTTTTAGAATTGCGCGAAAAACCTTTTAGAATTGCGCGAAAAACCTTTTAGAATTGCGCGAAAAACCTTTTAGAATTGCGCGAAAAACCTTTTAGAATTGCGCGAAAAACCTTTTAGAATTGCGCGAAAAACCTTTTAGAATTGCGCGAAAAACCTTTAATCTATTTATTTCGAAACAAATTTCTCAGGTTTATACCGTGGATGCCGACATCGGCACTGGCGACATCGGCACTGGCGACAGCGGCACTGGCGACAGCGGCACTGGCGACAGCGGCACTGGCGACAGCGGCACTGGCGACAGCGGCACTGGCGACAGCGGCACTGGCGACAGCGGCACTGGCGACAGCGGCACTGGCGACAGCGGCACTGGCGACAGCGGCACTGGCGACAGCGGCACTGGCGACATCGGCACTGGCGACATCGGCGACAGCGGCACTGGCGGCAGCTGCAGCTTTTTTCGCAACTCTTTTTTGGTAAGCCCTTCTGTTTTGTGCTGATTTGAGTTCTTTGGCTTTAATGGCAGCTAATTTTTTTGCCTCTTCCATTGATGTCAATAACTACATAAATATTAAAATGAAAGACTTAATATTTAGACTATTTTAAAGCAAGTTAACGAAAACAATTATAATATTTACACTATTTTAAAGCAAGTTAACGAAAACAATTATAATATTTAGACTATTTTAAAGCAAGTTAACGAAAAGAATAATAATATTTAGACTATTTTAAAGCAAGTTAACGAAAACAATTATAATATTTACACTATTTTAAAGCAAGTTAACGAAAACAATTATACCTATTATCGAGGTAATTAAAATTGATCTTCTTACTTACTTTAAAAGTTTCCGAACCAATGGCGAAAAATGAGCTGAAAGTTGAACTGCCCGGGTGACGGATCAGCTGATTCAGCTCTGGAGTCTGGCACCTTAGCCGGCCCGCGTTCTTGTTTTATTACATCGGCCGAAAATTCTGCGCAGACTCTATTGACAAGGGTCAAAACGTCCACCAAATTTAAAATACGGTTTTTTCAATGGGTTAATCGTCACACCGTTTAAATCAGGTTAATTAAATTAATTGGAAAAATAAAATTAATTATTGAATAGAAGTTTAATTCCTATTTACTGACTTAATTATTATTAATAGTACTTAATAATTAAATTTATACTGGAAGAATCCGAGAGGTAAGTGTCCTAAGCTCCTATTTCTACTCCACTCCAGTATATCCTCTTTGGTTTAGGCGCGATTTCCTGGTGCGTTCAGTGCAAATCAACGTAGTTACCGAATCGTAATTAGCTTTTAAAAATAAATTACCGTAATTAAATCAATGACTAGATAACTCATCTCTTATCAATTATTAAAATGAACATCAATATTTACAGAATGAAAATATTTAGAAATATCAGGTGACTAAAATAATATTAAAGCTACAAATTTCAAATTATCCTTGACGTAGAAGTTTATCACTGGAAGTTATTAGTATCAACAGCGTTTATTATCTGATTTTCTATTTGCCCGCGTTCTTGACGTTGCCGTTCGCGTTCGTCGGCTTCTTGCAGTATGTCCTTCAAGTCGTGAATGTAGTCAATGGCGTATCTTAGAGTTTCAACTTTGCTAAGCCTTTTGTCTTTCTCCTTTCCTTCTAAGGGCAAATGACTGCGTAATTGTTTGGCCTGAACTGAATAGTGTATGTGGGAGTGGGATTATGGGTGGGTTTTTAAATACTTAAAATTAAATTCTAAATTTCCTTGAGAAAATTATATTCTAAATAGGTACAATGTATATGGCATTAAATTCAAGTTTAATTTTAGATTGAATTAAACCGTAAAATAGGCTTAGTTTTTGTGAAATAAAGAAAGGAACGGATAAAATAAATCATTCTACAGGGCCGGTAGGCCCTTGTAGATATGACTTGATGCCGTTTTGTAACGTTAAAGTAATATTCACCCGCTTTTGCTAATTTCCTATGGAGATTAACATGGGTTTTTCGTGATTTTTCCCCACCGATAACTTAAAAACTACAGCGAAGATACTTTTCGGAATTATCTTAAATTAACAATTAAGTATTCAGGGTGTGCTATCGGCCAGCTTGATCAAAACAATTAAGTCTAAGAATGTTAATTTTACTTAATTACAGAAGTACGGCTTTGACCATCGTGATTGGACATAATAATTAGCTAGATATCTCTTGGAAAACTCAGTGTCACTACGTATCTGTAGTGTGGTGGTTATCACGTCCGCTTCACACGCGGAAGGTCCCAGGTTCGAGCCCTGGTAGATACATGTATTGACGATCGTGATTGGACATAAGAATTAGCTAGATCTCTTGGAAAACTCAGTGCTACCACGTATCTATTGTGCAGTGGTTATCACGTCCGCTTCACACGCGGAAGGTCCCAGGTTCAAGCCCTGGTAGATACATGTTTTGACCATCGTGATTGGGCAAAAGAATTAGCTAGATCTCTTGGAAAACTCAGTATTACCACGTATCTATGGTGTAGTGGTTATCACGTCCGCTTCACACGCGGAAGGTCCCAGGTTCAAGCCCTGGTAGATACATGTTTTGACCATCGTGATTGGGCAAAAGAATTAGCTAGATCTCTTGGAAAACTCAGTGCTACCACGTATCTATTGTGCAGTGGTTATCACGTCCGCTTCACACGCGGAAGGTCCCAGGTTCAAGCCCTGGTAGATACATGTTTTGACCATCGTGATTGGGCAAAAGAATTAGCTAGATCTCTTGGAAAACTCAGTATTACCACGTATCTATGGTGTAGTGGTTATCACGTCCGCTTCACACGCGGAAAGTCCCAGGTTCGAGCCCAGGTAGGTACATGTTTTAACCATCTTGATTGGACGTAATAATTAGTTAGATCTCTTGGAAAACTTGGACTTACCACGTGTCTGTGGTGTAGTGGTTATAATATATATTTAACAATTATTTCACTTCACTTGGTTTAATAAGGTGACATAGGTAGCGTACTTTTTCCCTACCATTAAACTAAGTAATAATAGAAGTTCAATAGATTGTCTAAAAAAGATGGTAAAAGGCACTGTAAATGGTGCATAAATGCTTATTATTTCCTTAATACTTGCAAATAATATTAGTAAATGGCGCGAATTGATCATAGAAATTGGGTTAAAGTACACCCTAAATGATGTCTTTTATGGCACTGGAAAAAAAAGCATATATGGTGTTTGAATGCACCATTATATTTTAGAGTGCAAATGTATGACGGTAAAGCAAACATGATTATTCAAAATTTAATTACATTAAGACTGAAGTGACAGATATTATATAAAAACGTCTTGGTTTGACCAAGGCCGAAAAAGCAAACGATATGTGTTTGGTTTATCAATTGACTGAAGTTTCAGATATTGAAATTTTTTTCTAGTTCTTTTTATCCACTCAATCCTTAATCAATATTTAATTCAATCAACTGATTTTACTGTTAATCGATCTAGTCCCTCTAAATTAATTGAAAAAATTACATATCTACGCTTTTTCAAGAACAATTAATTTCATGATAAAATGTTTTCGAAAATGTAATTGTTCTTGAAAAAGCATAGATATGTAATTTTTTCAATTAATTTAGAAGGACTAGATCGATTAACAGTAAAATCAGTTGATTGAATTAAATATTGATTAAGGATTGAGTGGATAAAAAGAACTAGAAAAAAATTTCAATATCTGAAACTTCAGTCAATTGATAAACCAAACACATATCGTTTGCTTTTTCGGCCTTGGTCAAACCAAGACGTTTTTATATAATATTTAATTGTATTAACTCATAACAAGTTGGGAAAGCCAAAATATTACCTCTCCGAGTGGAGATGACTATCACTACCCCCTAAACAACCTAAATATATGCATATATCGCTTTTTTTAATTCTTTGCAAGTGCAGGAATTCAATTTTAAAATAGTCAATTGTTCAAGCCTTTTCAATATCTCTCAATTGCTGTGGAAACTCTACTCTCTCGCTATACCTCAACCGTATTCTTAGTCTACCAGTATGACTTGTAACATTTGTCCATATCAAAGCTGAATCATACATCGCCACACAAAAAGCAAATGTCCCCAAAACATGGAAGCCACAACCCAATCACACATAAGCTAGGCTCGTACTTGTTCATCGCTTTCGATGATTTCACTAATATTAGCATTAACATTTTGTACATTATTGGGTTCCTTATTAATAGATATGCCTACGCCTACAGTACTTTCAATAGAACATTTATTTAATGCATTATCTTTCGTACGATCATGGCCAACTGGCCTCGTGGTAGGACCAACATTTTGCGTGCTAGAACCTGTTCCAGAAACAGCCTTTTTTTCCGCGGCTAACGCTCTTCTCCTTTCATTTTCTCGTTTCCTAAATTCAGGATCTGACCTTTTTGCCCTCATTCTTTCCCTTGCCTTTCGTTTTCTGATTTCCTCTTTACTTAAATTATTATCTTCCTCCATTTACTTATTAATCAGTTAAATACTCACAAAGGTTGGCAAAATCAATCTCCTTAAATACTCACACAGGTTGGCAAAATCAATCTCCTTCAGTAATACGTAAGCCTTAATTATATTATTTGCCGAACAAAATTAATCGAGCAAATTTAACACTTAACTTCTTCCTTCGAAATTCTATCAAAGAATGAATCAACTGTTTAAAAAAAGGTTTTTTTCGCTATCATACCAACAGCAATTCCGTCATATTTAAAAAATATACATTGCCAACACTTTTTTCAAATAAAGAATGATAAAAGTGCGTAAAAAAGATCTTTCACAAATAGGCCTAGGGGGCGTATAAACTAAACAGCAACAACGCTCTACAGCTACACTAATCTTACACAAACAAGGAGTACTATAAACCCACTACTGGAAGCGGTATTTTTATTCAAACGTAAAACAATTTCGCTTAAGCTTAACATCTCTAGACATCGGTAAAAATGTCTCTATCACTCCTAGACATTATAACTCAAATTCATCTGATTATGTTTTAACAAGGTTAAATCTAACTGGGAGTAAGATGAAAGGAGTAGAAGCTTATCTGTCTAAGGAAATATGAAATTTTATCTTAACAGTTCGTTAAATCATAAGTTTATAACGAAAAAACGCGGAAGGGGAAAACGAGCAGACAACAGCGATTTTTGGGGGTAAAAGGTTAAGAGCGCCATCTGTCGTCCGTGCCAAAGTTGAACTTCCACTCGAAACGCAATGAGAAAGTGGATAAAATAATGCCATCAGCTATTTAACTGCGTCGATATAGTTAACGACTTGACCCATGACATGCCCATAACACTGGCTTCTATGAATCCTATTTATTCTTGGATGCTAGGAAACTTGGTAGACGTAACAGTCTGTACCAAGTACCCAAGCATCCTTCAATAAACGCCTGGCAACATTGTGGTACGCATGGTACAACTAAAAAATAGGATGTGTATCTATCTTTCCAGTCACTCCAAGTCGTTAAGCCCTCATTACAGAGGATTTGAAACACTATCGTAATTCCAAGTGTCTCGAATTTCTACGTTCCTGTCCATTATGAACAGTGCTGAGAGAAAGATACATCAGAAAGAGCCATTCAAATCGAATTGCCGAAAATATTATCCATATTTTCATTTCATATAACAGAGAAAACAAATTATTATGGTTCTGAGAGGAGCTTCCCATTTTGGTTGTTGTTCTCAAAAATATATCGCAATGCACGGGCCTAGATAGATACAGGAGGCAATGTAGGAAATATAACGCAATGCACGGGCCTAAAAAGATATAAGAGACAATGTACGAAATATAACACAAAGCACGGGCCTTGATAGATATAGGAGGCAATGATTTAACGACTTCGGTACTTGGGTTTATCTTTAATATTTAAATAAATATAATTATTTTTAATTATTTTAATCGCCAGTAAATAACTTTAAAAATAGTTAAATCGTTTAAAATAAAGTTGTTCCTATTATCTTTCGAAACTTTGCTAATATTGACGTTCAAAGAGAAGGGTACCCCTCTTGCCCGCTTTTTTCAAATTTTGGGGTATATATACGTTTCGATTCCATTATAATAATAGATAAAAACGCATTCGCGTGAACCTTTGGTGGAAGCCCTGCCATTGGGAGGCTAGACGTTTCTCGTAACCCTAGCCGATCGCCGCGTATATCTTAAAACCAAATAATAGATAACAAGTTGGGAAAACCAAAATATTACCTCTCCGTGTCAAGAAGATTATATAAACTTAAGTATCCAATGAAAACGTTATGTTTCTGAGTTGGGGTTTCCCATTTTTGTTGTTGTTTTGAAAAATATATCGCAATGCACGGGCCTTGATAGATATAGGAGGCAATGAATGAAATATATCACAATGCACGGGCCTTGATAGATATAGGAGGCAATGAATGAAATATATCACAATGCACGGGCCTTGATAGATATAGGAGGCAATGAAGGAAATATATCGCATGCACGGGCCTTGGTAGATATAGGAGGCAATGATAATCTCTCTCTTTGCACGAGAGGTTTATCTTTAATATTTAAATAAATATAATTTTTTTTAATTATTTTAATCTTCAATAATTAACATTAATAATAGTTAAATCGTTTAAAATAAAGTTATACCTATTATCTTCTCAAACTTTGCTAATATTGACGTTTAAAGTGAAGGGTACCCCTCTTGCCCGCTTTTTTCAAATTTGGGGTATATATACGATTCGTTTCCATTATAATAGTAAGGAAAAAGCGCAATTGCGAAAACCTTTGGTGGCGATCCCACCTTAGGGAGGCTAGACGTTTCTCGTAACCCTAGCTGATCGCCGCGTATATCCTAAAACCAAACGATGATAATGGAGTAGAAGCCAATGATACAGATTGGTGTCTATGTGGAATAGACGGAAGACCAGTGGATGGTGGTGTTAGAAGCCAGTGTAAGTGCAGACTGGTGTAAATGTGGGATTGACAAAGAACAGAAGATGGTGGTGATTAGAAGCCAGTAAGAACAGACTGGTGTCCGTGTGGGATGGACAAAGACCAGAAGATGGTGGTGATTAGAAGCCAGTAAGAACAGACTGGTGTCCGTGTGGGATGGACAAAGACCAGAAGATGGTGGTGTGAGAACTCAAGTAGAGGAGCCATTTCCGTGACTGTGAAAGCAGTTCGGAAATGGCCAACACGTTTGCTCCGATACGCAAACTGCGAACGCGGTCACGTGGGTGTAACAACGGACAGACAGACACACACACAGACAGACAGACAGACAGACACACAGACAGACACGGCCGTTACAGAACCTCTCCTGGACTACGTCACACGGAGAGGTAAAAACGCATTTGCGTGAACCGATGGTGGAAGCCCTGCCATTGGGAGGCTAGACGTTTCTCGTAACCCTAGCCGATCGCCGCGTATATCTTGAAACCAAACGATGACGGAGGAAAAGAAGCCAGAATGTACTGACTGGCGTCCATGTGGAATGGACAAAAGACCTGAAGATGGTGGTGTATAGAAGCTGGTGTCAATGTGGAATTGACGAAGAACAGAAGATGATGGTGCATAGAAGCTGGAGTCAAGGTGAAATTGACAAAGAACAGAAGTTGGTGGTGCTTGGAAGCAAGCACGTACAGACTAGTGTCCATGTGGGATGGACAAAGACTAGCAGATTGTGGTCCTTAGAAGCCAGTTAGTAAAGACTGGTGTTGGTAGATGAATGACCAAATTTCCGTGAACCGCGAACGCGTTCCGGAAATCGGGTATTTGTTTGCTCCGATTTGTAAACTGCGAACGCGGTCACGTGGGGTCTGACAGACAGACACACACACACACACACAGATAGACACGGCCGGTGTAATACCTCTCACGTGACATACGTCACTCGGAGAGGTAAAAACATAATTAAGCTTGTTATTTTTCAAATGACTGAACATAAACGCAACCTCATTTCAAACTTCCCACCACAACGGTTCGCATCATCACGTGCCTTAATCGACCAATTAGAGTCCACCTACCCCTAAAGATGAAATCGTGACGTCATATCTTACCGAGATCGAAGTTTAATAAAAGCGTGAATAATTCCTTAATATTTTAACGCGATTTAATTAAGTTAATTGTGGTTAATTATCGCGTATTATTAAAAAATATTGTGCGTATTGGATAGCTGACATTCGGGGCTACATTTTAATGGTAAGTTTATTTTGATATCTATTTAGACAGAGGGATTAATATGGAATCCATATCGCGTTGCTGATATAAATTTATTAAATAAAATACAGGCCAGGGCCTCAAAAATCCCCCTTCATCTTCGTAAATTACCACGTGGGGCGCGATTATCTGCTTTAAATTGGTCACCTCTTGCATCCCGACGTACTTACCTAGATCTAGTTAGCTTATTCCGTATTCTTTCCCGTGAAGATCAAATTTTTTTTAGGTATCCTCCTTCAGCAACTCACAATACCCGAGGGCATAGGCGTAAACTTTTCCTACCCTCATCCTGTAAAGACCCCATGAAGTACTCCTTTTTTCGGCGGGTTATTCCCATCTGGAACTCTCTCCCCTCTGATCTGGTTTTGGCCCCCTCATTACCTGCTTTTAAACTAGGACTAAAAAAATTCCTCAAAATTTAATATTAAATATTTTGTCCCGAACCCTCCTCCCTTCATGTCCAACACCAACTACTATTACCCGGAGCTGTAAGGTTTATTGTAAACCCTAGCTCGTCATCCCACACGGAGCAAAAAAAAAAAAAAAAAAAAAACAGGTTAGGCTTAGGTTTCAGTTACAGTAGATGAAATAGGCCTAAAAATAATTTTTTAGGTGTAAGTAATTATATATTAAGTTGAATATAAGTCCCATAAATGAAATGGAAACGTAAATAGGCGCTATATGTAATATTTTAATGATATTCATTTTGCTACATAACATTTTTTTAGCCATTTCTTATATAAACTTGGTTTGGTATTTTATTTATTATTTACATTATTTACAATAATATATTGCAAATTATATTTCTTTTAAAAACTGACCGGGTTTCATTTAAATCTTTGGTGTACAATTTAATAATTAAAATAAAATGAAATGAATTGAATTTAAGGCAAATTTCATATAAATTTTCTTTTTAAAATACGCGAATAATGCCCTAAAAAATATGGCTCCTTTTTAATTTTTTATTAAACATCTCTATTAAATTTAATTTAATTTAATTTAATTTAAAAAATGAGATTAAACTCCCCAGATAATTCAGGTAAAATTGAGATTTCTTTGGTTTAATTTTTTAACGACTTATTTTTAATTAGTAATAATCAGTTTAATAATGTTTAAATTATCTTAAATCGGTTATAATATTTAAATAATTTTTTTTTGTGTGCAAGTTAGTTAAATATAATTTATTTTTCTTTTAAGATTCCATTTCGATTAATTTTAAAATTAATTTAAATTTATAACCGATTTAATTAATTATTTAAATGCTTTAAACACGTGACTTACTCAGCTACATTATTATTATTATTATTATATATTGGTTTGTTTTTAGCCACATCGTAGTATACGATGAGGCTCTTAGTTTGACCCGAGCCGTAGTAGTAGTAGTAGTAGTAGTGGCCGGGGTTGTCGCTTCGTTATCGTCAGATTTTAGCTTAAAAGGAACTTTATATTACCACAACCCACCCATAGGGGTAACTGGGCTCGGTTAGAGATTTAATTTTAATTAAAATTTTTTTCGGATCGCAGGCGGGAATCGAACCCGGGTCGATGGCGTGGTAAACAAAGATTCTACCATCGAGCCATAGAGACTTGATAGAAACTCCGAGTTTTTTATTATTTATTTTTATCTCTAAAATGTCGGGGTGATGTGGGGTGGGGTACCTCTTAATCTGTGGGATCGGATACTTATGAATTTGTATGTTTGGGGTTTTTATATTTATTTTCTTTTTATTTATGTGCTAATTAAATAGATAACGATTTTCCCCGTTTCGTTCTCGTTCGGTAGCTATCGCCATCTATGTTATGATTGACTGGAACGTTTTGGCGGTTAATTCAAATGTGGGTTTAGATAGAGCTAACATAGTGTTAAATGAGCGTAATGCGTTTGATCATTTTAGCATTGCTAAAGGTAATTCGAGGGGATAATCACTAAAATGGGTAATCACTATAATGAACTTGTATCTTTGGGGTCGGATACTTCTGAACTTGTATCTTTGGGGTCGGATACTTCTGAACTTGTATCTTTGGGGTCGGATACTTCTGAACTTGTATCTTTGGGGTCGGATACTTCTGAACTTGTATCTTTGGGGTCGGATACTTCTGAACTTGTATCTTTGGGGTCGGATACTTCTGAACTTGTATCTTTGGGGTCGGATACTTCTGAACTTGTATCTTTGGGGTCGGATACTTCTGAACTTGTATCTTTGGGGTCGGATACTTCTGAACTTGTATCTTTGGGGTCGGATACTTCTGAACTTGTATCTTTGGGGTCGGATACTTCTGAACTTGTATCTTTGGGGTCGGATACTTCTGAACTTGTATCTTTGGGGTCGGATACTTCTGAACTTGTATCTTTGGGGTCGGATACTTCTGAACTTGTATCTTTGGGGTCGGATACTTCTGAACTTGTATCTTTGGGGTCGGATACTTCTGAACTTGTATCTTTGGGGTCGGATACTTCTGAACTTGTATCTTTGGGGTCGGATACTTCTGAACTTGTATCTTTGGGGTCGGATACTTCTGAACTTGTATCTTTGGGGTCGGATACTTCTGAACTTGTATCTTTGGGGTCGGATACTTCTGAACTTGTATCTTTGGGGTCGGATACTTCTGAACTTGTATCTTTGGGGTCGGATACTTCTGAACTTGTATCTTTGGGGTCGGATACTTCTGAACTTGTATCTTTGGGGTCGGATACTTCTGAACTTGTATCTTTGGGGTCGGATACTTCTGAACTTGTATCTTTGGGGTCGGATACTTCTGAACTTGTATCTTTGGGGTCGGATACTTCTGAACTTGTATCTTTGGGGTCGGATACTTCTGAACTTGTATCTTTGGGGTCGGATACTTCTGAACTTGTATCTTTGGGGTCGGATACTTCTGAACTTGTATCTTTGGGGTCGGATACTTCTGAACTTGTATCTTTGGGGTCGGATACTTCTGAACTTGTATCTTTGGGGTCGGATACTTCTGAACTTGTATCTTTGGGGTCGGATACTTCTGAACTTGTATCTTTGGGGTATGGGTTTAGATATAGCTAACATGCTGTTAAATGAGCGTTATGCGTTTGATCATTTTAGCATTGCTAAAGGTAATTCGAGGGGATAATCACTATAACTAAACTTCGCTTTCAAACGTTTCTGGGCATAAATATCTGTTCTTCGATTCGCCGGAGTATTAGAATTACAGCGTAAGTAATTTTATACGGTTATAATTTTATCACTGTTTTGAGTAGGGCATCGAGGGGCTATTAACTCTGATTTTATGCACGGTAAATCATTAAAGCATTGTAAAAGATAGCGCTATTCACTCATTAGGGTAAGTTATAGAGGGGTTATCCACTCATTAGGGTAGGGTATAGAGGGGCTATTCACTCGTACGATGTGGCTACTATTACGAGCCCTTGGGCCGTCTTGTTTTCTTTATTAATATTTTTTGGTTAAAGTTAATTCTACTCCCCTATTCTGCAATTTAATTTTAATTATGATTAACATGTAATATATTGACAATTTTTCCTAATTTAAAAAAAAAAAAATAAAAAAATACAGATAATATTTAAAATTACTTACTTATATTATAGACTTATGGTACGCTGGTTTTACAGTCTTAGAAGGTTCAATAAATCCCTTATGTTAGGTAGCAAAATTTTGTACCTTCTAAGCCTGCAAACAGACGCCAGAAAAATTGTCGACGGAGTTAGAAGTCTATAATTAGAAGTGTTCTACTGGAAAGTTAGGGTTAAAGGAACAGGTACTGCACTATTGTGCCTCGTTTTTCTAACACTGTCATCCAAAATACTTGGATTATTGGATGAATTTGACAAAGCGGCTGTTTTATCAAAATCGATAGTGGCGTACCCCTCGGTAGGATTTCCGGGTGACCCGGGAGGTGATAACCCCAAATTGGGCGTAAGTCCAGTGGCGGGGGGCGAACTGGCGGTCACTTCATTCATGTCAGTCGACGGTTGACTGTGATTCAAGTCCAAGGTTATATAATTGACCCTGGGTTCATCTTCCAATAAATCGGGGCAGGAGGCGTCGGTCATTTCTTCTTGACCTTTAACCCCTGGTTCGAGTGGTTCCATCGTCGGCGGTGAATTTAAATTGGCGTAAAAATGAACGACTGGGCTTTTAGGGATGGTCGGTGACGTCACGGTGTTACTTCTAGAAATTTGGGGCGTTCCCCCGACCCTATTGGTCGAATTTTTAACGGTTATCCCGGCCGGTTCAGGCGTCACATTCTCGTAAAATCTATTATTGTCCTTTTGTCGTTTAGCAGCCGAATTTTGTTGTTCTTGTTTAAATAAATCGTCCAATCTCGCGTAGTTTGTGTTCTGGTCAACGTAAGCCATCGTTGAAGGGGGCGGGGCTAAACAGGGCAATTGTCCGTTGACGTAAAAGGGGTCGCGTGACGCAGCTGTACCACCACCACCACCACTTTTCTCGGGTACCACGACGACGCTCGAATTGACGTATTGATGCGGTAATGACGCTACAACTGGATTGGGGACCACCGCCGACGTCACCGCGGCCGCCCTGGTCAAGGCGGTACACGCGCTACAAGAACACGTACCACTGACCGACGTGGTTGGGGGAACAATACCACCAGGTGGATTATAAATTCCGGGTAATGAATTACGCGCCGGGGATACCGCGATGTTATTGTTAGTAACGATTATGGCTTCCCCCGGCGCCGTTACCGCGTTTGGAGGAGGTAATTGACCAGGTACTTGTTGCGCCGATTGCATGGACCCCAATGATCCGCTACGTGGTTGGCTAGCCGCCACAGCCGCCGATATTCCTATTGGCTCCAAATAGCCGACGTTATCTACGGACATGGGCGCCGGTAAACCACTCGGTAGTAAGGGACCAGTAGGACCTATGGTATTTCCGATTGCACCGACACCATTGGACACTAAAGGAGGATTGTAGCTAGCCACCGTGTTGCTGGAAACCGAATTGGGCATGGTTGGCATGCCGAAAATGCTACCTAAACGTTCGTCCGTTGATGGCGACGTCATCATAGCCGATGACGCGTTTCCGGTTGCCACGGCGCTGCTCCGACATTGAATAAACTCTTGCACCGTATTGAATAGCGTCTCCGCTTGACGACATTTGAAGGCGTATATCCCGGGACCCGTGGGGCACCGCCTTCCACTTTCGAATGAAAATAGTTCCGCGTCAAACCCGTATCGACGTAAACACCGCAGTGGCCAACGTATGGGGGTTTTACCCTTTTGGTGCAATACAAGGTCAAGACGCGTCACTTCGATTTTACCAGGGTTCAGTTGGTTTCCGTGGTCATCTACGTTCCATACCTTTAATAGGATTTAATATTTATTTATAGATAGTTTATACAGACATGGAGGATTCATACCATTTACACCAGGAGTCCGGGCTAGTGATTACCTAGAGGACAGAACCCCGTCTGCTTTTGTCCTACAGGTAACCAGCCCGGCCTCCTGGTGTAAATGGTATGAATCCTCCATGTATGTATAAACTATCTATTTGGGGGATGTAATCTAGCTACTACAGTCAGTGACTTTGTTGGATTATAGCACGACCAGATAGTACAAGACACTCAAATACTACTCTTACTATAGGGTAATCATAAGTTTATAAGATATGTTCATTCCATAAGTTTGTTTAATTAATATCTGGTCATGACAAACTGAAAGGCTTGTAATGAATTTGAAGTGAGTGAGTGAGTGAGTGAGTGAGGTCATAGATTCGAGAGGAGGTAAAGCGAGCTATGGAGGGACCTGGTAGGTGGTGAGTGAGGTGGCGCTGCTGTCAAATTTGGGCTTAGTAATGCAGACTAAATAGGAGTGCCTAGATGGAATAGGTCCTAGCTGCAAAATTAATTAACCACGTGCACCGAGTGCACTTAGGACTTCAATTGACTCGCTCCCCCTCGTTCTCCTGATCTCGAACTAGTTATCTCGAGCTGCTGTAAGTCTCTCAGTAGCATTACGAACGTGTATAGGTGATGTCAAACTTATGGCGAATATCTTATAAACTTATGGTATGTACGAGCCACACAAATACTACTACTATAGGAAGTTATTTACCTGAAAAAAGCGGGGATTCGTGTCTCCAAAATGCTTTGAAAAGACACAACCCATGTCTCGCAAATATTTGTCATCAACGCGAAATAATTATGTACAACTCCATCTTTAAATAATTAAAAAAAAATAATAATATTTTTAATTAAGACTTAATTAATATATTAAATTAATATAAAAATTAACTATATTTTTTATATTAATTATTTAATTATTAGTATTCAATAAATGTGCTTGAGAAATAAATATAAACCTATTATTAATATTATTTAATTAAACTAATTTCTTGAAAGTTTAAACAACTTTTAAAATTTAAAAGCAATATTTAATTTAGTTAAAAAGGCGTAAAAGTTTAATTAAATTGTACCCTTTATCCCACGAGATCTTTAAAAGGTCAACAGATGCTTTGCGTCTCTTTTAAAAGTTAATTTAATACTTTGCCCTTTGACCTTTCGTCGTTATACTCGCGCCTGAGCTTTAGAGCCTAATAAAAACCTTGGGCCTTTTCATGCCCCCCCTCCCATCCGTTAAGGCCCTCTCCTAAACCTTTCCTTATAAGCCTTGTCAATAGTACTCTTTTAGTGGTTTGTCATTATCATGATGATTAAAAGTTTATAACTTTGGAGAAACCAAGGCGCTCATAGACTATATACCGAAATTTTTAATCAAATTATTTCTGTTTTTATTAAATTACCCCAAAAATACGTTTCTGTTATTGAACAGAAAAACTATTCAGTATAAATGATCTCAAATACTATAGTTAAAAAGGCAAACATATTTGATATATTTTGAAATGAAACAAGACACTCAAATACTATAATATCAGAATTTAATTTAAAAGAGATGAAAATCATTTAATATAAATTATTAAACCTTAATTTTAACCTAACCTAACCTAACCTTAACATAATTCTTAATTAAATTTAAATCTACGTAATATTATGATTTATAATTTATAATTATATTTATTAAAAAAAATTAACGTTTACTTACCATTTAATTATATTTTTGTCCTAAATCGAGCACCAATAATGAAATATTTCGATGAAAAAATAGATCTATTATTATTTTAGAATATTCTGTAGAATATTCTGTTGAAACGTCGCATCATATTTCTTTTACAAAGTTCTCATCGTATTTTAGAGATAAATAAAACCGTCTATACCCAGCCAGGCTAGATGCAATTTTTTTATAGCATCAGTTCAAGCGATGACGTGAAATTCTTTGAATATTCTATTATATTTAACTATATACTAATTATTATTATATATATAAAAATTAAGTTAATTACTGTGTTTTTTCGATTTGGTTTAAGTTAACTATATTTATATTTTTCGGTATTACAAAATAAAATGTTTTTTCGGGCCTAAAATCACTCGGGGTTCGGCGAGTACGGCGCCATTTCGCCTTATCCCGTCGACTATTCTCGGCGATTCAGGCCTTGCCTTGGTTAGTGTTAGCTAGGATTTGAATGCGCGCGCAACCTTGGGCCCCGGACAGAAACCGCCGCTGCCACATAAAGTGACGTTTCCTCTCTCTTACTTAAGACACTCCCATATTCTTTTTTCTTTTTTTTTGGTTTTATTTATTTTTTCAAATTACGTTTCAAGGGTGCTGATGATGTTTAGAAAAATCAAAAATGTCTCTGAGTCTAATCTCAAAGTTATAAGTTGTCAATATGTATTTAAAATGGTTTTTCTCAAGCGTGTTTGAATAATCGGGTAAAATTAGTTAGTTTAATTCCTTTTAAACTTAATTAAAGTTAGCTTATCAATTAATACGGTGCACTAAATTAGCTTTAATATAAACTTAATTTGATCAAAATCGGACCATTTTTAAAGAAGTTACTTTTGAGAAATCAGGGGGAAACAATTTAACGTTTAATTAATTTTAAACTTAATTAAAATTAACTTATAACTATCAGTTAGTACGGAGCACTAAATGAGCTTTAATTTAAACTTAATTTGATCAAAATCGGACCATTTTTAAAGAAGTTACGTTTGAAAAATCCTTGGGATACAATTTAACGTTTAATTAATTTTAAACTTAATTAAAATTAACTTATAACTATCAATTAATTTTATAAGAATATGGAGCATTTAATTAGCTTCATTTTAAACGTAATTCGGTCAAAATCGGACCATTTTTACAGAAGTTACATTTGAAAAGTCGGGGATAAAAATTCAATATTTAATTCAACTTAAACTTAATTAAAATTAACTTATAATGATAGATTAATCTCATAAAAATATGGAGCATTTAATTAGCTTCATTTTAAACTTAATTCGGTCAAAATCGCCCGGTAAATAAGCGAACTAAATTTGAATATTAAAAAATAGGCGAAAATAGACCTTAAAGGACCGCATGTCGAGTATTTCCCACACAAAACATGAATGAAATAGTCGGCTTGTTTGAGTCTGGGAATGTTTCACCGCGGGACTCCACGTATTTTTTTTTTAGTAATAGCTACTTTCTTTAACCCTCAATGTCAGTCTTACTTGACCATAAACCCTAAGCATATTGACAATATCAAGCGTTGTACCTACAGACAAGTGCGATTGACTTTAAAAATATAATAATTTTTTTTTGCTAAGGAGAAAAACACCTGCCTTTTAAATCGGTTCCCACAATACACTTGACTATGGTGGGAAATAAGTATTATAATTTTGATCAGTAAGAATCTTAAAGGGAGGGTGAAGTGATATTTTTTAAATCGATTAATTATAAATTAATTTTATAATAATAAAATTAAATAAGACACAATAAAATTATTTTTATTATAAAAATATAATTTCAAATTAAATAATTAAATTTACCTTAACGGATATAGGGGAGGGTTACTTTCCCTCTCTATTCCCCCCCCCTAGCGGGGGAACCCTCAAAAATTTCAAAAAAAGGACCCACCGTCTTTTGATTCTTATATGGTATGAATGGTTATTTTTTTCTTCGGGCGTCGTTTAGATTCAGGGACCGGAAGTGACCAACCACCGTTGACTGCTTTCGGTGTATTGTGTTTATTATTGCCCTTTTGACCCCCCCCCTTCTTTTCCTCCTTCTAGAGAAACACCCTAGAAAGAATAGAATTTACCTGTAAAACGTGGAGGTGATTTTTTTACTCAATTTTATATTTTTTATGGTTACACTTGGGTGAATGTTGGTTGTATGTACACTTTCACATGTTAAGTGCTTAAGGATCCTCTATTAATATCGTCTGTTACTAAGAGTTTAAATTTATGAACGGCCCCTAACTGCATGGGGTTCAGTTTTGCATCTCCTGCATTTTTATTCAGATGTGGAACCAAATCCAATGGAATACTACAAAATGGTCAATTTGTTGTTAATTTTAATGTATGTTTGTTTGTTAGATTAGATTTAATTTTAATATTTTGTTGCTATTATTCTAAACGTTTTAGGAATATGTACGTTATTTTGGCAGGTGGTAGTGCATCGGTCCCATGGTGTAATGGTTAGCACTCTGGACTCTGAATCCAGCGATCCGAGTTCAAATCTCGGTGGGACCTGATTTAATTTTTTTAACATTTATATTTAACTAAACTTTAGTTTTATTTAATTTTTATTGTTTCATAAAATACCCATAATTATTGCTAACAGATCGGCGTATTTAATTTTAATTAAAAATCTAGAAATTTAATTTCCTTATGTCGCCACTAGGTGTCACCAGTTTAGCTTTTCCCACGATCCGAGTTCGAATCTCGGTGGGAACTGATTTAATTTTTTAACATTAATATTTCACTAAACTTTAATTTTATTTAATTTTAATTGTATTATAAAATATCCATAATTATACCATATAGATTTGCGTATTTAATTTTAATTAAAAATCTAAAAATTAATTACCTTATTTCGCTTTTACGCAACTAGGTGTCATCAGTTACTTTTAGCGATTTCCACTGACTGCACTAGAGCACTCTAAGTGCACTCTCGGCGCGTTTTCGTCCGCCACTGGGAACCAGGCTGGGAAATAAGGATATTTTTTAAACTAGTCCTTGGGACCAGTGACCCCTAGTCCCCGAAATAATTAACTGGTCTCCGGACTGGTCCCAGCCTTTGTTCTCCAATAGATTTGCAATTAATAAAATGGTCCCGAGGACCAGTAACCCCCACTTTTTGAATTAAAAAACTAGTCCAAGCAATTAATAAACTGGTTTTGGACCAGAGGAAGTGTGCTATTTCCCAGCCTGCTGGGAACACGAGTGCAACACTCGCCCAGAATCGCGTTTTCCACTGACCCCAAAAACTGCCCGAGAATTGCTCTTTCGTGCTCTGAAAAATTCGACGGAGCGACGGTGCTCGAGTATGACGTAATAAAAATAAAATGGCGGACCATGGGGTATCTCATAGAAGACAGGCTCTCGCTTATGCTTATTTATTTCTGGAATCATCTTCTTAAAGTTCTGAAGATGAAGATAACGAGGTTTTATCATTACTTTAAAGATATTACGCCTCTTCCTAAAACCAATAATTATATCAGAGACGTTGTCGATCATTATTCAAAATAGATTTTTTGAAAATTAATTGAAATGTTAATTCTATTAATTGGTTTCGGCCCATTTGCGTCAAGATATACACACTTTATTGCAATTTCGTCTCCGGCGCCAATTTTGATTATTCAGAGCGCGCTCTGACCTCTCGATCGTGTTCCACTGACGAAACTATTCTCTCCAAAACTCGCTGAGGGCAGTTACGTCATCCTGACACTGAGAGCACTCTTTGGAGCAGTCAGTGGAAATCGCTATTTCTTTTCAGTTTTTCCCGCGTTGTATTTGAAAAGTTTCATGCCGGTATCACGTGACGAATGGTAGCCAATCAGCGGCTTTAATCTCGATAAAGATGAATAACGGTCTGAAGTTGCGTTTTCAGCAAGAGTGACAGGTCGCCGCTGTCATGTGTAACGTTTTAAACTTCACTAATCGCGTTTAATTAAAGTTAATCAGTAAAATTAATCAAAATAATCGGAAAGCTGAGAAACTGAGCTACAATTTGATGGTAAGACATGTTTATTTATTATTGATTTTAATGATGATATTGCGTCCAGAAATAAATTTGATTTTTCCCGACCCTTGACCGTGATTAGCGTAATGGTTTGCCCGGGTCCTGGGGTCGAAGCACAGCTGCGATAAGTTCTAAAGTGAATCGCAACTTTTAATCCCGATTGAGGCTAATTACGACTATTTAATTAGCCTAATAGATACCTTGGAAAATCTAGTTAATGATAGTATGATTCAGGAACCTCTAAATTTGATTTTAGTGTTCAAAATTGAGCATTTAAGTCTAATATAATCAAACTTAAATTAGGTTTCCAATTTTTCTCGGGATTTTTCTTTTGGTTTTTCTAAAAATGTAGAAATGGCAGATAATGGTAATTCTCGTAGACTTAAAGTGTAGGTGATCGCCGGAAGTGCTATCCTTTCACCAGAATTTTGGTTAATAACTTCGGATAGTCGCGATAGATGGCGCTACGGGTTTTATAACCCCCCTTTTTGGTTTAAAGGGATAGTATCACAATTTAATTTTCTTTCAACAGGTGGAAATTAATTACGGATTAATGGATATTATACGAACTGTGACCTTTCGTGCGCGACATTATACGAACTGTGACTTCTGGATATATGACGATGTCTTCCCTAGTGTGTGAACTTTTGTAACCAATGGATTATTACACAAACGTTTGGAACTTCACCGTGGGATATTGTGAACTTCTGTGACCAATGAATAATTACACAAACTTTTGGAACTTTACCGCGAGATATTGTGAACTTCTGTGACCAATGGATAATTACACAAACTTTGGAATTCTACCGCGAGATATTGTGAACTTCTGTGACTAATGGATTATTACACAAACTTTTGGAACTTTACCGCGAGATATTGTGAACTTTTGTGACCATCATCGCAACATATTGCGAACTTCTGGAACCTCATCTGTATTGGGTAAGTGTTGATATATTTTCATTTGTTACCTAGTAAGCTTACCATTTTTTGTGACGTAAATTGTGGTGACAGATGTTTTAGGCTTACATACTTGGTTTCAATTTTTATTTATACTGTTCGCGCGCCAAAACAATATTTGGGTACTAATAAAACTAAATTTCTTTATGGCAACACTGTAACACCCCCCCTCCCCCTTTCCGTTATCACTTAGTTCATCGTTGTTTATGAGCGTTCAATTGTTTTACGGATAGGAATTTTAACGAGATTGATGACAATAGATTTGATATTTAGTTAATAGACCCTATAAACTGTACTTCGTGACTAGAATCACGAAGCTGCCAATTCTTTTGATCACAGTATGGAATTTATTTCATAGTTCTGTGAACCCGATATATCCTGAAACTACGCATATTTTTAAATACTTTTTCTTGGTCGTTACAAGTTTATAAGTAACTATTTTTAAAGGAAAAGTGTATTAATTTTTTTTATAATATTATGGTTTAAAGGATTTAAATTTTAAATTAATTAAATACGTTCGGGTTTATGATACTAATTTAAAGGGACTCCAAAGAAAGCAGCGGCGGGTGGGTAAAAATTATTTTTAATACGTCAGAGGCACCACGTGACCGAGGGGAGGCGTAATTTTAAAGAAAGTTCTTTTTATTTCGAAAACTTAACTAGCACTGCGTGTAATTGTCGCTGCTGTCTTTGGATCTTGGTGTCACGTGATGCCTGTGACGTATTTCAAATTTTTACACACCCGCCGCTGCCTTTTATGGTGTCCCTTTAAAGGGAAAGTGAACCATATTTCAGAAATTTAGAAAAACCAAAATAAAAATGAAAATAATAATAATAATTTTATAGACTTTGAAGGTTCAATAGACCCCCATTTGTAAAATATAATTTTATTACAAAACTCCAAGGCCAAAATAACAATTAATAAAAGGCTAGTGATATAAAAAATAATTGAAATTTAAATACAGAGAGAGACTGTTGGCCAGCCAGCGTATATGGAAAATAAGTTTTTGGCCCAGTCAAGGTTTTCCATCGTAAATCTTATTCCTTTCTTTACAATTTTTATTTCGCAATGAAGACCCGGTTATTTTATTTTTTTTTCTTATTATTATATTTCTTACAATTTAAATATTTTCATTATCACCTCCTCCTTGCCGAGATTTCAAGGTTCAATTTATTATTACAAAAAAGGCGTAATGGCAGTTACCCCGCCTTCACAATGTAAATTGTAATGAACAGTTGCTGTTAGTGTTTTATATTTTATATTTAATATTTTTCATCTTGAATGAAATTCACTTTCCATTGTCAAAGAAAAAAAATCGTGATGATGAACAACAATACCACGTGACTTATGGATTGTCTTGTCAGTATATATATAAATATCTTTGATGAACCTGACCTTTGAACTGTAAAAAAACGTCTTCAGAACTTTGATATCGAGTTGCTTTAACCCTTTAATGTATAAACGATTCTTAAATATTTATTTATTTATTTACATTCGAGTCTGCAGAGACCGCCGCGTATCAAAGGTGTTTCCGGTTTGGGTCACGTTTTAACGGAGAGTATAAATTTTTGTACCGTATGACGTCACTGTTAGACAACGCCCCCACGCGCTAAATCGTGAGAACTATTTCCTTTGGCGCTTGCTTTAACTCTCGACTAGCGTCTGTGTAGGAAAAAGGGGGAAAAATAAAATGCTTCAATGTTTTTGTGGTGGTGGTGCCATGGTTGGAGCCTTCAAACTTAAATTTGACGGTTCTCCTATCTGACGTCGTGAGCTCGAGCTCTCGTGAAATTCTCTAATCCTCCGCGTGAAAAGTTTTCAAACTCTTAAATCTCGTGCGTGAAAATTTATTTAGTCTTAAATCTCGCGCGTGAAAAGTTTTTTCACTTTTAAAACTCGCACGTGAAAAGTTTTTTTTCTTTTGCAAAATATTGCACGTGCTGACGTTTTTTTTATTATTATTATTTTTTAATATTTGTTAAAATAAATTTAACAAAGCGTTATATTCAAGTTGGATTACAGTGTTTTTTGAAGTTACGTACAGATTGAAGCCAAAAGTGAGTGTTATTATTATTATTTATTTTTCAATCGTGGGATGCGATACCTCAAAAGTTAAGCGTTGAATTTAATTTCGTTGTAATGTATTATCGTAATTAAATTAAGTTGATTTATTCTTAGTATTTAAGTGAAGAAAATTCCAAAATATTATTTATTTATTTATTTATTATAGTCGAGGGTTTTGTTTTTGCGAAAATCAATATAGCATAGTATGAAACTTTGCCGAGTTGTAATGGTCAATCCAATATTTAAATGGTCAACTACCCGCTTATTTTGGTTGGCCCGCCATAATATCATTAACCCCGTTAGTATGGTCAGGTGACCCCGGAACTTAGAAAGGCCTCCCGCTTGTTGCTATAGTAACCGAATAAATAAATGATTTACTATAAAGTAAAACAAAGAAAACCAACAATCATGAAATATCAATTGGAATTATATTATAGCGTCTGGTTTTTTGCATTCTCCACCAACCATAGAGATCCCTTCTTGGACTGTTCCAACTTTTTCGAAATATTATTTAATTATTATTTTATCATTATGATAACGAAACTTCTTTCGTGTGTAGAATATTATGATAAATTGTGTTTATGATGTAAACAAAACCAGAAGTATGGTATTGTTATAGAAGGGAAAAATTGGGTTAACGGCGAACCACGCCCATTTTTAACAGGAAAAAGGAAATATTAATGATGGGATCGGAGGTTACGAACTCTCTAATTAATAAAATAACGTAATTAGAATTTCACACCCATTTTTACGCCATTTAAGTTGAAATATACTTATTTTTTTCTCGTTTAAATTGTGAACTGAATTTTAGTTTTAGTAAAAGGCAGAAAATTTGAACTACCATTTTAAATATGAGGGGGTTTTGAAATTGTCCAAAGGAACGGTCTTAAAATTTGAAAATAGCCCTTTGAACGGTTTAAACATTTGAAAATAGCCCTTTGAACGGTTTAAAACTTTGAAAATAGCCCTTTGAACGGTTTAAAACTTTGAAAATAGCCCTTTGAACGGTTTAAAACTTTGAAAATAGCCCTTTGAACGGTTTAAAACTTTGAAAATAGCCCTTTGAACGGTTTAAAACTTTGAAAATAGCCCTTTGAACGGTTTAAAACTTTGAAAATAGCCCTTTGAACGGTTTAAAACTTTGAAAATAGCCCTTTGAACGGTTTAAAACTTTGAAAATAGCCCTTTGAACGGTTTAAAACTTTGAAAATAGCCCTTTGAACGGTTTAAGCATTTGAAAACAGCCCTTTCAACGTTCTAAAACTTTGAAAATAGCCCTTAGAACGTTCCAAAACTTTGAAAATAGCCCTTTCAACGTTCTAAAACTTTGAAAATAGCCCTTTCAACGTTCCAAAACTTTGAAAATAGCCCTTGAAACGTTCTGAAATTTTAAAATATCCCTTTAAACGATCTAAAATATTAAAAATTATCTAAAATCTCTAGAAATACGACAAAACCGCTTAGAAAACCGGCAAAAGGTATTGGGGGAACTTTTATTTATTATATTTGGCAACTCGACGCAACGTGAGCTCGTGAGAAACATTCAATTAAATTTAAATAAAAAAACACTATGAAAAATTACCCGAAGGTTATTATAATTAAAATAAAATTAAAAGGAATATGCAAATTTATTATAAAGAGAACAGTAAAAAAAAAATGGCGAAACGGACTTTCCTTGAATTGATTATTTATTCCGATGGTGTCCAATTTATTTTTAAAGTATTACGATAATAGATTCTTCACTGATTTGGAAATTACACTAATTTCCTTTTACTGTTTATCAAAGTTTTTAATTGGCCGCGAGCCTTTTTCAAATCATAGTTCATCATTTCCGAATATCAAGGTTGTTAGCCCATTTCTAAAACCAAAATACATACGCGATTAAGACGGTACCACGTGCTCCGGTTAAAAGTGTTAAATTTAAAATTGGTTGGGGGAAAATACTAAAATAAATTTTATGTGTCTGATTAAAGTTCATAAACGGAGATGAACGATAAACATTGTTTTAATTGAAGAATTTTAAATCAGACAGTTTTTTTTTTATTATTAAAAAAATAAATTTAGCTTAGATTAAAAACTTAGATGACATATATTAATAATCATACGCTAGTAGCACGTGAGGTGAATTTTATTTTACCGCTTTTACTTTAAATTGTCACGTGGATTTGAAAAAGCGCGAGAAATTAAGTTCTATGTTGCCATGACAACCGAAAAAGGCGTATATAAGGAGCGAAATTTTTAATAATTGCACGTGGATTTGAAAAAGGCGCGAAATTTTTAATAATTGCACGTGGATTTGAAAAAGGCGCGAAATTTTTAATATTTGCACGCGGATTTGAAAAAAGGCGCGTGTAGATATTAAATCCTCGTGCCATCACGGTTGCCATGACAACCAGAAAACGCGCGTAAATAAGACGCGAGATTTTTAATAATAGCACGTGGATTTGAAAAAGGCGCGTGCTAAGAGAAAGGATTAAAGGCGTGCTTGTTTCCATGGGAACGAAAATATGCAAATGAATCTTAGCTAAAAACGTAAATGACTCAATAGACAACCGGTTATTATTATAATAATAATAGTAAAAAGTGAAGACGCCTTTGAGATAATCATCTTATTTTACTTTCAACTCGCGTGTATTTTATTTTCAAAATAAAATATTGCTTCATGGGATCAAATTTATATTTTAACCCTTTAAGTCTTCAAGTAGGATGAATCACCACACGATTCTAAAGGGTTTTTGGCAAGGGGGGGGGGTTGCATTAAGCAGCTCCCCCCCCCCCGGGATTTAGGAATAGGGTTTAGCTTTATATTGATTAGCGTTCTGTATAGTTCATTTGAATTCATACCCAACCCCCTTTTCATGTCTCGTAACTTTCAAAATTTTGAGCTTTACCATTAGAACCCTTAGGCGATAGATATCCTTGACTTCGAATAAGTTAACGTGAGCAAAAAATTTGAAAGAGAGGAGTATAAAAAAAACCGGTTTTTTTAACATTAAAATTGTGGGCGGATTGCGGATTTATGTTTAAAATTGTCTATGATGACTTAAAGGGTTACAACATTTTTATCTTTTTTAATTTTTTATTTTTTATTTGTTATAGATCGTATATTAAGGCTTTTATTGTAGCCTGTTATTTAATTTAATTAATTATTGATTATTTTAATTAGTATTTAAATAATTTTAAGATATTGATATTATTTTGCGTGGCGTGGTTTTCGGTTGATGGCAAGAGACCATTTTATTTGAGAGTGAGTGAGAGAGTGTGACGTCATTTGCAGACGGGCCGAGCTAGCTTGATGTCCGGACAAAGTGGCGACTGTCTCGAGTGCATTTTAACGGTCGTAGCTATGAGGAGTCCACTCTTGCTTTAAACATAACAGGGGTGCCTATGACGCAACAAGGAAATTAAAAACCTTTTTTTTTTTTACCAAAAAAAACATAGGATTTTGAATTATTATTTTCATTAAAAATTTTCTTTTTTTTTTTTAAATTATGAAAATTTTAATTTATTTATTTTTTAGGTTAAAGTACCTCTTAGATATTTTCCAACATAAATCGAAAAACATTTATTTTTATTTATTTTTTTAAATTTACTAAAACAAATTACAGTTCAATTTGGAAATAAATTAGTTCATAAATTGTTAAACAACAAATAAACAATAAATGCAATGAATTTATGTGACATATTTACAAGAAACTAGCGCATACCGTCCTTCTTGACTTGACTTCCCACGCTTATAAAACCACCGACACAAGTTTAGTACCAAATAAACAATCTAGTTCTATTTTAAACAATACAATAATTTATTTTTTCTTTCGAGCACTCTAAATAGTTTTTATTATTATTGTCGAAGCTAGTTACATCATGAATGCATTTAATTTTAACAAGAAAATAATATTAATAAAATTATTATTATTATTATTATATTCATGAGACTATATAAATAGTTTCATCCAGGAATAAGCCATAAAGATATGTTAAATGATAAGTATGACACAATATTCCTGGGATGGCACGAATAAATTCACGTAACTCTTTTATGTACTTAATGTGGGTGGAAACGTATATGGGAAAATGCTCTCGAGTAGTGTAGTGTCACGTGACCCTTGTTCTATAAAAATTATGAGGCTACGAGAAAATTCGGGTGTCCTAAATCAAGCGAATATGGTTTACGGAATGTCAACTTAACCCAACTATATAGGCTTAACAATATTAATTGCCTCTCTCGAGTAGAGCGCCCCTGTAATTGAACTTAAAATATTTATATATATTTATTTTCAAGGGTGAATTTCCTCTCAAAGTTGGACCGGTTTATGACGTCATGTTCTTGACCTATGACCCTGACTTAGATAGCGTAAGACAAGATACACTCTTTTAAAAATGAAAAATAATTTTGAGTTTTGGAAATAGAAATTTTACAGTTAAGTTTTGGTAGAAAAATAAGTAATTGGGGACACCGAGCTTGGGAAGGTTAGTTATAAACTTAATTGTAATTAATAGTTAAACAATAGCAGGAAACGCGTGAAAGACTTTATTTAAATATATACCGCCGTGTAATTCCGACTTTGATGTCGCCACATTAACCTTGAATATTCAATTATAATATATTTATTTTTATAATTATTATTCTCGTAACCTTAAGCTATGTTTATGTCATTAAAAATTAATTTTGACATCATTTTTTCCTTTTAATATGTTTGAAATACCTTTGCTTCCATCTCAGACTTAACTGACACCGTTGCGTTTTAACTTTCAAAATTAAAAATCTAGTAGATTTAATTTAAATAATGTAAATTAAATAAAATTATTTTCTGAAATTATTAATTTAAAATATTCGTTAGCTTTCACTGGGATTTGGAATTGAAGTATAAATATATAACGTGATTTATCAATGAATTTTACCATTGACCTAATTTTAGCGTAAAATTTCAAATTTCGTGCCGTCTAATTTAAATTGCACGCAGGCGTCTCACTTTTAAAATTGGATGTAAAAACCCCAAAAAATCGAACGAGGCTAATTTTTATCTTTTCGTTTTTATTTTTTTTTCGCCTAAAGATGAGCGTGGAAAAAATTAATATAATTCAATTATATTTTCCTCACTGTATTCACGATTCTTCTACTTTCTCAAAAATCAAATCAACCTTTCATGGTTATAGGCGAAGCTACCAAATAATGTTTAACAGTAACACAGTCCAGAGTTTTATTTTTAAAATAATTTATTATTATTATAAAATGAAATAAAAAAATCTAGGGTAATTCTTAAAATACAGATAAATTTTAATAGAAGCTTTGACAGCTTTTTAAGCAAAACTGCGCACGTTCATTCGTGATAAATGAATACCAATAAATTAGGCATAGCACGTGAAAATTTTTGTTTTTTATTTTTTAAATTTATCTCGTGCGAAAAAAAGAAAATTAATGCACGTGAAAATAATAATATTAAAAATAATAAAAATTCACGTGCTGGAAGTTAAGAATAGCGCTTTCTTAAAACCACATAAATTGCACGTGACGTTTTAATCAAAAACTATAATAAAAATACGATTTTCACGATGACGCATCTAATTAATTATTATTTTCCTTGTAATATTAGAAATATAACACAGTGATTAATAAATGGAACAATATTGTAATTACGGGGGGCTATTGATTAACTAACTAACTTAGATAATTATATTGTAACGAATAAAATACTAATTGAGGTTAAAGTGTGTCAGAGAAACTTTTTAAACGAAATTTATACAAAAGCGACATTAACATTTCATTTTTCCGATAGAAAATATTTAAAGGAAGAAGTTTCTTTTTATTTAAAAGTATGTTGTCTCCCCCGGGGTGAAAGAAGACACGTGAAATTATTTGTAGGAAAAACCATTTAGATTTTTAGTCCCAAATTCGATTCCGAAGAGGGGAAAGATTGCATCTTTGGACGGAATTGAGGACAATCCTAATGGTGTTTCGCCCACCGGGGGCCCCAAATACGAAATGCATGCTGGGACAGAGAGAGAGTATAGAATTTAATGTTTATGACTTGTTTTTATTTAGCTGAATTATTTATTAAACATAAAAATGTTTTCTTCAAAAATCTTTTTAGATTTTAGATTTTGAGGAAAGTTCTTAACCTGGAAATGAAATTGTTTCATGTTAATCTTATACTTCTAATAATTTTCCCTAATTACTCGGGCCCTGTTTGTTGTAACCGCAAGTATTTAGTACCGTTAGAAAGCTAAGAAATAGGGCTATAACATACTCGAAGGACATCATCGTATCTCTTATAGAACCAGAGTTACAAGGTGTCATGTTAACACTATGGAGCAAATTAATGTTAATGAACATTTAGTTTAATTACTCATCCCCTGATTGTTGCAACCCCAACTTATGTAGTATCGTTGGAAAGCTAAGAAATAGGACTACAACATACCCAAAGGGCATCCCCGTATCTCTTATAGTCAAACCTAAAAACCTTATCGTCTAAGGCCTTTGTGTTGCTGCTGGTTTAATTCACATTCCAATCATACCAAACATCCCCTTAGGTTTGACGTTTCTTTATAATAGACTAGACTGTCTCCACTCTGAATATTCAATACCATACCTGATACCCACCTGTATATTTACCTTAACGAAACGAGGCATTTTCCGATTGATCCGAGGTTAAGTTGAACTCACGTGACCCTCTCTCGTCTCGTGCATGGTTTGGTCCGTGAGATATACCTTCAAAGTAATTCACGCGCTGTTTTCTTTTTCTTCCTTAATTTAGTGTCAACGCGAGGTTAAGTCTAGTAGACCCCTTTGTCGCCTTGTTCTTAGTGTAAAGTAACCTTGGTTCGGGTTATAGGGCATCTTTTGACTTTTCTTAAACGTCATTTGATATTACCAAACGTGACTTGGCATCAAAAGGGAATATTTTTTACGTTAAGATGTATAGTACAGTACCTAGTTATATTGTGTTACATGTTCCCAAGTCTGCTCGAGGTGTTTAATTTGAATTTAATGCCACGCCATGGAGTAATGTCGAGGGATTCTTAACTGCAATGTAATACACTGAGGGGCCGGTCACTCAGTGTAATCGGTGTATGATACCTTTAAGTGATTACACGTAATTCGTAATCATGCTGTGTACAGGAAATCTGAAGGTGATTAGCCCCTCGATGTAACGCGCTGTTAAATGAAAACATAATGTAATTACTCCATGGTAAATGGCGTAATAAGGATGGGGATATTTCTAATTGCTTAAATACAAAATTAAATTGAAGCAATGTGTCAATATCTAAACTATTTTCTATTAATAGCGATTATAATATACATCCTTAACTAATTCCAATAATTGGGGAAGAAAAATTATTTCCCAATTCCCAATTTCTATATTTATTTAAAAATAAGTACAAATTAATTAATTTTGATCACGCTTGATTAGACGTCCGTTAATGACATTGATCGTTTAGAAAGTCCCTAGAGCTTAACGCTGTCAAATACGACAAAAAAAATTTGCCGGACTGTCAAAGATCTACCAATCACATTCGATTTTAATTACAAATCACCAAAAAAAAATTCTTGAAACAATCGGAGAGCATTGAACTTGAGAGATAAAATTTAAATACATTTAATTAATATCTCCCCGTCTTTGCCAATATTGTCAGTTTAATTATGGTTCCAAGAGACATGTTTTAAGTGCCACGGAAATCAAAGAAGCGGGAAAAAGTTTCGTGGCATGGCACGTGGACCTGTAATGGACACGCTCGAATGATTTCGGTGTTGTTTTTATTGGTGCCTTTTCACGAGAATTATTTTTCAAATATCGATAAATAATCCATCCCCTAGTCTTAAAAATAGACTTTTATTCATTAATCTCTGCATGGTATTTTTTATATATTTATTTTGGCTTCAATAATATGGTAGAGGGCAATTTGAAACTCGTATGTCATAATAAAAGTCGGAAGTAGTTATATGTAGTATAAATGCGCTTTTTATCAACTTAGTGGCATTCCAACCTTTTTGGCGCGAAATTATTAGCTCCTCACGTGCGATGATGTTAAAATGCGCGCGCGCTCTCTCACGTGGTTCGGGTTAAGAAACTGCATGCACGTGGAATATTAGATTATTTAGTCATAGCACCTCCCGCCTTTGAATGCATTATACTGTATGGGAAGTTAAATAAAGGAATGCCACTACTCTATCGCAACTGCACGTGGAATATTAGATTATAAAGTAATAGCACCTTTCGCCTTTGAATGTATTATACTTAATGGGAAGTTAACCAATGAATGCCACTACTCCATCTTTACATTAAAAGTTTTCCCACAAAAAATTCTTTTAATGGTTTTGATCCAAACCACGCTGTATAGGACTACTTGTTGATAATTTAGGGATGTTTACTGTTTATTTCAAAGATAGATATGTTTTTTTTTATTTTTAATAATAAATTGAATGAGGGTCCATTTTGAACGTCAAATTTTAAGGAGTTTAAATTTTCTGAAAGAAACTTTTGAAATATTTTATGATGGGGCCATTTTAAAGAAGAGACCCCAAAAAGTTGATTTTTTTTTTAAATTTCTTTCCGGGGCCAATTTTGTTTTCACTTCCTGGTTTTGAATTTTCTATACAATTTTCTGTCAAATTTGAACTCAGTCTGTGTGTTGGTAATATCGCCTATGGTCAAAATTTTAAATTTCTGGACATTGACCTTCAAAGGGATAGTGCGATAATTTTTAAGTTTAAAGGTCGACTTCCACCGAAAAGGGTTCTTACGAACTGAAGACCGTGCATCGATTCTTAACAATAGAGCGACCGTGCCAATTTTCGAGTCCCCACTGGGGCAAAATTTGGAGGGGTTCTTACGAACTGAAAACCTTGCTATGCGGGTTCTTACGAACTGAAGATAAACAATAGAAAGTCTCTTAAATATTTTATTCCCGATTTTTTACGACCCTCTGAAGGAAAATATCTATTGTTTATCTTCAGTTCGTAAGAACCCCCGTATCAAGGTTTTCAGTTCGTAAGAACCCCTCAAAATTTTGTCCAGCGGGGATTCGAAAATCGGCACGGTCGCTCCATTGTTACTCTCGATGCACGGTTTTCAGTTCGTAAGAACCCTTTTCGATGGAAGTCGGCCTTTAAGTAGTTTAGACTGACCGTTTAAAGGGATAGTATAGTATTTACTAACTAAATTGTCTGACCCATTGGAACCATATATATATATATAAGTTTTTTAAAAAATAATTTGAGAAACAATCGAGCCCATTTAAGTGGTTAGTTTAAATATTATTATAATTTTTTTTGCTACCAAATTATTATTTAAATATTTAGAACAATCGAATTTTAAAGTATATTAAACCATTATTTACTTTTTTAAAATTTTTTGAAAACTGATTATTACATTGTGTATTGAATATTGTCAGGGCATACGTTGAGTTGAGTGTTTGGGTCGAGTAGATTATATAGTGGTTAAAAGGGGGGGGGGTGTTGCCGCCACTCTGGTAGCACCCTCCCAACCGCCTACATCTTGTTCCAATTCTTCTAATAATCATTATTATTCATAACCCGTTCACGAAAGTTGTTCCATTTTAAATCAATCGACTGCTTGTCACACTTAATACCAATCCTACGCCCAAAACAGCCGCGAGATTGAAAGTTGCTTAGACAATTCAAAACTCCAACTCGAAACTTGTTGGGTCACTTTTTTAAATTGAAAAATAATCCACCCACACTACCACGTGTCTACGACGTTTCAAAGAGAGAATATTCGATTTCATTACAAAGCTGATTTAGTCATAACAGGGATAGATTTAATTTTAGAAGTAGGAATGGAGAACAGAGTAATATCTGGGCGCTCGTCAAAGTCCCGGACACCCCCATTTAACGGGATGGGGGGGGTATGAAAGAAGAGACGGGAGGGTCATAGCTAGCGACAGAGGTAAAAAGGAATTACGTCACTATTTTTCGCCGCCGTCTCTGTCAGCAACGTCATCAAAACGTATAGTAGGGTTTAAGTGAGCAGCCAATAAGATAATTTAAACTTTTCGTTACGTGTTGGTTGGAGGGAGGGGCTCTATACTGGGGGGGGGGCTTTGAGTCGGAATAACTGAAGTAAATACTAACCGTTCCGTTGACCGTTCTCCATTCCTACTTCTAAAATTAAATCTATCCCTGTTATTATTAAGTTAATAAGTTAAAAAACTTAAATTATTTTATAAGCAGTTAAATGAATTTCAAGTTCTAATTTAAATTATTTATTGTATAATATTAATAATTTTAGAAACTTATTTTGAATTATTTTTATTTACTGAAAGTTAAAAACCGTAACCAAAATCAAACTTGGCTCTGTAGACTAAACAAAATTAATAGATTTGGTGGGAAATTGAAAGTGGTGCTTTTCCCTGCCTGGAGTTGTTGGTTGATTCGACGACCGAATTTGAAATTGGTTTTATATTTAGTCTGTGTGTTAGTTTTGATTTTATTTCTATAAACGCTAAAAATACTATAAGTCTAGTACGTTTTAATCTATTTTGAGAGAGATAGTTTTAAACATATATATTTATTTACTTTTAAAAGCAGTCGGGTCACGAGATTTAAATTTAAAAACAAATCCTTAAAGGGAGAGTGAAAAGAAAAATGAAGTGATTTTTTTTTTAATTCACCATAATTATAAGACCAATTTACAAGGGAAACAGACATGATTTTAAAATTCAAATTGAGATAATGAATAATTTATAATTTTCACTTGATTTTACATTTCACTCTCCCTTTGATATATTCAAGATTGAAAAGTACGTGTGTATATACCAACCAACCACGTGATCTTTTCATATAAATATATATATTCTAAGGGAGCGGTAGCTCCCTTAGATAAGGCCTGATGACGGCTCTAATGTATAAGGAAGGTTTTTGGATTGGTTTTAACTTTTTTCGTATTAAGTTTATTGTTTTGAAATTTTTCTACTGAACTAAAATCCGGGCCCTTAATATGTGGTAAAAATTTCAAGATGATCCATCCAATAGTTTATTTTATAAAGCATAAAGTTGCTAAGGGTGGTTTTCATTTCCATAAAATTAATCACAGATTTTGGCGAAAAACTAGAGAATCTCCATAGAAATAACATGGGAAATTTTCCAAACTTACCAATTTTGTAACTACCCTTACAAAAATAACTATACGTTTGATAGATTTGAAACCGGTCTTAAATGAAAGCCCCATTTTTAAAGTGGGCGCCAATTTTTGTTTCATTAAGAAAAACAAAGTTTAAGTATTGTTTTTAATAGTTTTAAGTACCTGCTCCGAATTACGTGGTTTACCTTTTAACTGTGGAACTTAAGACTTTTTTGCTTGGTTAAGTAATAAAGAAAGTCGTTTTACTGCGGATTGTCAAATTGGTAGGGCAATTAGCTAGCTTAATTGTCATTGTAACTTTTGCGCGTCCAACTAATTTAGTTGCGAAGTACAGATTAAACTTAATTAAACAAAATAAGCAATTAAAGATAATTATCAATTATAGGTAATTAAATTTTTACACGAGTCTAAACTATAACATCTGTTTGTGTACAAGTCTACGGAATCTGTTCAAGCGCAGACCTACAGAATATTTTTGTGCAAAGGGGTATAAAATCTCTTTGTGCAGAGGCCTATGCAATCTTTTTGTACACAGGTCAGTGGAATATTTTTGTTTCCAGGTCTATGGAATCTTTTCATGCACAGGCCTATGGAATATTGTTTTACTCAGGTCTACGGAATGTTTTTGTGCAAAAATCTGCATGGAATACTTTTGAGTATAGGAGTATGGAATCTTCTGTGCACAGGTCTATGGAATTTTTTGTTCATGGGTCTATGGTATATTTATGTGCACAAGTTTGAAGAATCTTTATGTGCACACAAGTTTGAAGAATCTTTATGTGCACACAAGTTTGAAGAATCTTTATGTGCACACAAGTCTGAAGAACCTTTATGTGCCCAAGTGAAAAATCTTTATCTGCACAGGTCTACGACTTCTGTTTGTGCACAGGTCTGCGACTTCTGTTTGTGCACAGGTCTTCGACTTCTGCTTGTGCACAGGTCTACGACTTCTGTTTGTGCACAGGTCTTTGGAATCTGATTTGCTCATTTCTATGACATCTCTTTTTGCGCAAGTCAATAACATTTGTTTATGCACAAGTCTAAAACATCTGTTTGTACACAAGACTAAAACATCTGTTTGTGCACAAGTCAATAACATTTGTTTATGCACAAGTCTAAAACATCTGTTTGTACACAAGACTAAAACATCTGTTTATGCACAAGTCTAAAACATCTGTTTGTACACAAGACTAAAACATCTGTTTGTGCACAAGTCTAAAACATCTGTTTGTGCACAAGTCTAAAACATCTGTTTGTGCACAAGTCTAAATCATCTGTTTGTGAACAAGTCTATAACACCTGTTTGTGAACAAGTCTATAACACCTGTTTGTGAGCAATTCTATAACACCTGCTTGTGAACAAGTCTATAACACCTGTGTGTGAACAAGTCTATAACATCTCTTCGTGCACAAGTCTATAACATCTCTTCGTGCACAAGTCTATGACATCTGTTTATTCACAAGTCTATGACGTCTGTTTGTGCACAAGTCTCTAACGTCTGTTTATTCACAAGTCTATGACATCTGTTTGTGCACAAGTCTCTAACGTCTGTTTATTCACAAGTCTATGACATCTGTTTGTGCACACGCGAGTGACTTCTGTCTGAGCAAGGGTCTACGGAATATTTTTGAGCACGGGTCTACGGATTATTTTTGTGCAAATGGGTATGGATTCTTTTTGAGCATAAGGGTTTTAAATCTGTTTGAGCATAGGAGTATTGAAAATGTTTGTGCATAACTCTACAGAATCTGATGTGCACATGTCTATAACATCTCTTTTTGCGCGAGTCTACGACATTTCTTTGTGCACAAGCCTGTGATTTCCATTTGTACGAAATATTTTTATGCGTAGGTGTACGGAATATTTTTATGCACAATTGTACGGAATATTTTTGTGCACAGGTGTACGAACTGTTTTTGTTCACAGGTGTACGGAATATTATAGGTGAAAATGGATTTGGAATATATTTGTGCACGAGTCTACGTAATATATTTGTGCGCAAATCTATGGAATCTGTTTATGCGCTAGTGTACGGCATCTGTTTGTGCACGGGTCTACGGAAAATGTTTGTGCAAATGGGTGTGGAATATTTTTGAGCATATAGGGGTATGGAATGTTTCTGAACAGGTCCAAGGCATGTTTTTGTGCACAGGTCCATGGAATATTTTTGTACACAGGTCTATGTCACATGTTTATACAAAAGCCAATATAATATTTTGTGCATAGGTCAAGGGAATCTTTTTGTGCACAGTTTTATGAAATATTTTTGTGCGCAGGTCTAGGGAATATTTCTGTGCAAATGGTTATGGAATAGTTTTGTGCTATGGGTATGAAATCTTTATGTACACAGGTCTAAGGAATCTTTATGTGCACAAGCCTATATAATGTTTTGTGCACAGTTCCATGAAATATTTTATTCACATCTCCATGAGATTTTTTGTGGACAGGTCTATGGAAACTTGATGTGCACAAGTCTATAGAATGTTTGTGCACAAAACTATGGAATCTGGTTTGAACATGTCTATGAAATCTGTTGTGCACAAGCCTGTGACTTCCACTTGTGTACAAATCTACGGAATTTGTTTGTGCACATGGCTACGGAATCTGTGCACAAATGTGTATGGAATCGTTTTGTGCAAATGGGTATGGAATTGTTTTGTGCAAATGGGTATGGAATTGTTTAGTGCAAATGGGTATGGAATCTATTTGTATACAGGTCTATGGAATCTTTATGTAAACCGGTCTATGGAATCTTTATGTAAACCGGTCTATGGAATCTTTATGTAAACCGGTCTATGGAATCTTTATGTAAACAGGTCTATGACTTCTGTTTGTAAACAAGTCTAAGACTTCTGTTTGTAAACAAGTCTAAGACTTCTGTTTTTGCACTAGTCCATGGAATCTGATGTGCTCATATCCATGGAATCTGATGTGCTCATATCCATGACATCTTTTTTTGCGCAAGTCTATGATGTATTTTTTCCGCAAGTCTATGACATCTGTTTGTGCACATCCCTGTGACTTCCGTTTGTGTACAAGTCTCCGGAATCTGTTTGTGTACATGTCTACGGTATCTGTTTGTGCACAGGTCTACGGAATATTTTTGTGCACAGGTCTTCGGAATATTTTTGTGCCTAGGTCTACGGAATATTTTTGTGCACAGGCCTACTGAATCGGTTTGTGCAGAGGCCTAAGGAATCTGTTTTTGCAAAGGTCACTGCATCTGTTTGTGCACAGGTCTAAAGAACATTTTTCTGCAAATGGATACGGGATATTTTTTGTGCAAATGGATATGCAGTGTACGAGATATTCTTGAGCATATTTTCGAGCATAGGGGTATGGAATGTTTTTGTGCAGATGTCCATGGAATCTTTTTGTGTACAGGTATATAATATCTCTTTTTCACAAGTTTATGACATCTGTTTGTGCGCAAGTCTATGACATCAGTTTGTGCGCAAGTCTATGACATCAGTTTGTGCTCAATTCTAAGGGATCTGCTTGTGCACAAGTCTACGGGCTCTGTTTGTACACAATTATATGACATGTGTTCTCACAAGTCTATGGTATCTGTATGTGTACAGCTCTACGAAATATGTTTGTGCACAGGCAGGGTGACCACAACAAAGCCTTGTAATAGTTATAGGAAAATAGGAAATTTACAATTGATTTACAGGAAATTATAGGAGACTAGCTGTTTCCCGCGGCATCGCTTGAGTGTAGTAGGAACTTCCATCAAGTACGGGTACATTTTACTGATTCGACTAATATTTTTGTAGCATCCTAGGAGCGAAGGCACTCAGCGTTGCCCATCAGCTCGTCGGGACATTTTTTAATATTTACACGCAGACATTCTATAAAGAAGTTTTTTTTAATATCTGGCCGCCATTTAAAATGATGGCAACAAATCGATCCCGAAAGACCATTCAGCCCGTCTATAGGTTAAAGGAATCCAGTGTACTAAATATTTGTGAAATCGGTTGAAACGCGCGGACTTTCTTACAAAGAGAAGATTTGCTACATTTCTGGGCGCCATATATTAAGATGGTGGCGGATTGGAAAAATCTTTCTTAGTACGCGCCTACTACTTACGAGTATCGTTCCTCCAAATTTTCAGCCTTCTAGGGCCAGCGGTTTGGGCTCGGCGATGATTATCAGTCAGTCTGTCAGTCAGTCAGTGGGTTAGGGTTGGCACAATAGGAAGTTTTATTTTTTTCGCATTAAAAGGGCAGAATTTTGGATATTTTTTGACAAAGCCCAAATGATAGAAACTCATTTAAATTCAGACTTCAGAGCGTTGCCTACGGAATAAAAAATTTTATTCCGTAGGCAACATTCAGAGGCAGGAACTATTTATGGTGAGAGAACCAAACTTTATCAAAAAATAAGAGCTAAACAACAACTTAATAGTCATCTGGAAAACCTTAATAAACTTTTTAGTAATGCGTCTAAAGAACTAATAGAAAAACTTAAAGAAAGGCCCAACCCATTTTTAACGAAGCCTGTTGTGAAACCAAAATTATTTTTCAATAAGCAAAAGAATGAATGTGACGCAAAGAAGTCAAACCTCCAAAACCGTTAATACCATTTTGAACTATCGTCACTTTCAAGTTCTCGATATATTAATTTCAAAGCCCTAAGAGAGGGCGCCGTCTACTATAACTTTCACCCGCCTTCCCTCCTCTCGACTACTATTCGGAAGAAAATGCTGGATACATTAGGCCAGTGTGACTGAGTAACTTATAGGGAGCTAGTATATGATTCACTCATGTTTATATAGATAAACTTAAACTTAAAACACGATCGGAATATCTGAATCACAGAACGTTAGCCTGTATTGTAAATTCACGGTGGCTTATTGCTAGTAGCTAGTGGAAATCAAATCGGCATTACTTTCTGTCAAATTTCTGTTTTGAGTGATATATAACAAAACCTAAAGTGAGAGCGCGCAAAATATCTACAATTTCAAAAAATAGGAAATTATAGGAAAATTATCGAAATTATAGGAACTAATAGGAAGACATCCGAAAATAGGAAAAATTATAAAATTTAGGAAATGTGGTCACCCAGCACAGGTCTATGGAATATGTTTGTGCACAGGTGTATAGATTGTTTTTGTACACAGGTCTACGTAATAATTTTTTAGCCTTAGTCTTCGGAGTCTATTTGTATTATTGCATCCACTGTGCTTTGCACGTGAAAACGACGGGAAGGCAATTTGAGTTGGACTGGGCGTTGAAGCAATCAAGATTAATACTTCTATAATAGATGGTTAGGGCCTTGTTAGTTCAAACGCGGTAACTAATAAACGAGCAACACCACAAGACTTAAATGGAGCGCCTGCTTTTCAGTTTAAGTTTTAAAATACTAGTTTATAAACAGTTTTAATTCATATTAAGACTGAAGTGACAGATATTAATAAAAAATGTCTTTGTACACAAAGACGCGAAAAAGTAAGAGATAAGTGTAAAATATTAATTGTTTGAAGTAACAGATATTCAAATTTTCATTTTTGAAGACGTGATTATAAAACATCAATTATTTGAAAAAATTTCTTATCTTAGTTTTTTTCACAAAAATTTCAGAGAAACTACCTTGATACTACTGTTTATTTTCTAGAAACATTTGCTTCAAGGAAGTTCCAATACTCGGATATCTGAAAAATAGAGCTAGAAGAATTTATTTTTATATTTTAAAATTGAAAATATTGCGAACCGAAAATTACATTCGCCCTTTGACTGTGATGTAGTTATTTGAGTCAAAAGGATATGTTGCTTGATCGTGATCTTTTGAGAGAGATACAATACGTCAATTTTTGAAAACTCGAAAACTTCAAAATTAACGAACACGTTTAGTTAAGTTTTCATGCTTATTTTATTTTGTCTGCTATGAACGATTTTCTCTCCATTTTATTCTCCTTATAGGCCCGAATACTCAAACTATCTCCAAATTTTAAAAAGAAAATAAAATGCATACGTTTTCTATTTTTAAAATGATGCACATGTTTAAGGATAAAATATATTACTTAAGGAATTTTGGTGAAAAAAACTAAGATAAGAAATTTTTTCAAATAATTGATGTTTTATAATCACGTCTTCAAAAATGAAAATTTGAATATCTGTTACTTCAAACAATTAATATTTTACACTTATCTCTTACTTTTTCGCGTCTTTGTGTACAAAGACATTTTTTATTAATATATATATGAGTTGAACAGCACGCTCAATTTCCCGCCAAAATGATACCATTTGAAATTAAATGAATCCGGTATCAAGTATTTTCGCTCCATTTCAGTGAACGCAAAATATAAAGTTTTTTTATAATAAATTCATGACGTCATTCAAAATAATAGAACATTTAGAAACGAGGAACTATTTTTTTGCGTAGTAAAAACCCCCGTATTATATTATTATTACGTATTTGTAGCGAAAGTTCGTTGGGAAATATAATACCATCCCATTTCAAATTAAAAAGGTTTTAAAACTTAAGTAATGGCACAGCTTGTTATCCCCCCATTTACTAATACAAGGAAAGGGTATTATTGGTGTCGATACTCTATGGATTTCCTTATTTCTTTGACAGGAAAGGCGACCTTTTTAAAAAAAAAATTCTTTTTTTTTACAGTGAAAATAAAATTTTGTCATTAAAACCATTCACGCGTATCCAATTTCAATAACTTTCACGCATTTCTAAGTCTTAGTTTAGCACTTTCGGTTTTATGAATTGAATTTAGTGTTACAACCTCAAATGTGGACTTAATTTTTTACCTCTCCGAGTGACGTATGTCACGGAGAGGTTCTAATTTCGACGTGTCTGTGTGTCTGTCTGTCTGTTGTTACACCCACGTGACCGCGTTCGCAGTTTGCAAATCGGAGCAAACGTGTTCTCAATTTCCGGAAATTTCGGAAATTGTATTACACTTACAGGCTATTACTCCATTGCCTGTCTAACATCACCAGCCTCTGGTCTTTGTCCATCCCACATGGACACCAGTCTGTACACACTGGCTTCTAATCACAATCATCTGCTGCTCTTTGTCCATCCCACATGGACACCAGTCTGTACACACTGGCTTCTAATCACCACCCTCTTGTGGTCTTTGAACATCCCACATTTACACCAGTCTGTACACACTGGCTTTTAATGAGATCCCCACCATCTTCTAGTCTTTGTCCATCCCACATGGACACCAGTCTGTACACACTGGTTTCTACACACCACCATCTTCTGGTCATTGTTTTGGTCCATCCCACATGGACACCAGTCTGCACACCTGGCTTCTACTCCATCATCATCGTTAAGGTTAAGACATACGCGGCGATCGGCCAGGGTTACGAGAAACGTCCGGCCTCCCTAAGGTGGGGCTTCCACCAAAGGTTCACGCAATTGCGCTGTTCAGCCTGTTCTTATCCATAGTTGCGATTCGAAACCCTTATATACTACCTATTTTAGTAAGGCGAAGCAACCGGCGTATGCTTCATTTCAAACGCCAATATTAGTCAAGTCTCTCAAGAATGTTTAATTGTTCTTTTTTAAAACGATGTAACGTTCAATAAGGCGAATAACTAACGAAGAAAATGTTAAATATTAATTATATTTATTATAATATTTAAGATAATCTTGTTTCTCAATTCAAAATTAATACGGAAAGAGTTAAAAAGCAGCCTATGTTTTTGTCTGTGTGTGTCCGTCCGTTGTTACAGTAGTGCGCTGCGTTAGAAGTTCGTTTTGTTTTGATGTGTAAAGAAATCCTACAGAACCATAATATCCCCTTTATCCTTAATATAAAGTGAATATGTGGAAATATTTTTCGTAATTATGATGCATTTAGTACTTTTGTAGCTTTAAAGCTCTATTTCATTTTGATATTCCAAAGATTTTTTTAAATATTATTATTTAAAATGGATGTTTATATATTACTTAAGCTATACTAGATCTGTTTATAGCATAATCCTTTCTAAAGTGAATACAAGCACAACGCTACTATGTTGGTCAAATGAACTTTTATTTGTCAATAGGCCTAGTGAACCAAAAAGTAAACGCTTGGTTTTCGTTTCTGTAATGCAGAGACAATAACGGTTCAGAGTGAGCCGAAAGTTAAATACACTTTTAAATAATTAGGCTTAAATTTTATAATCATGGTGGATATCTGGGCCGCGTTCAGCAGACCCCAGCGCTGTGAACAGTGTCCTATGTAACCGGATTTTGTTTATGAACTTTGACGTCGGGTGCTCAGCGCTGAGCTAGCGCGGTCTTCAAAGAAAATAGTCGGCTTTTTGGATAACGTGACGTAAAACGCGTAGTGTTATGTAACGTTAACAGTCATGTTGACAAAACTAAGAAAATCGTTGAGGTGAAACGAGAGGATAGTGTTTACATGGCAACCCTGTTGTGAGTATGGCTTTGAACATAGAGGGCATACAGCTGAGGAGTAGAAAATTGGGCCTTTACAAACACGTTAAGGTAATATCCCTCCAAAGTTTTTTGTCTTCATTTCCCGTTTTTCCCCCATCGGATGATTTTAATGTGTACAAGTATATCATTATTGGATGTAAAATGTCGTCTGATTTACAGTATATTTGCTATGCTTTGTATACTGCTTAATATTTCATAAATTTTAACTTAAGAAACATTTCCATATCTGTGTAAATAAGTTTGTAAGTAGTCGTCTTGACTCGGAGAGGTAATATTTTGGTTTTCCCAACTTGTTTTTAAACTAAAGTTAGTCGTTTGAAAATCGGATAAGATTTACTACGCTGACCCCTTGACCCCTTAACCAATTTAATTTTCTCATAAAAAGAATATAAAGATAATTCAAAAAAAGGTTTAAAGGTAAAAACCTCAATTTTTTAATGATTTTTATTATTATTATTATGCTTTTGAAAATTATTATATTTTTAATTCAATTCAATTCAATAGACGCTTTTCAATTATTAGTTTTTGATTAAAAATTAATTAATTAATTAAAGGGGGCTAGAGAGTTTAACTTCCCCACACTCAAATCTTTTCTTAACTTTATTAGCGCATGCGCTTCAGGTAGGAACAGGGTTGCCAGTAATTTTGTTATTAACTAAGCATCGCCCGCATTAATTTATTCAGGTATGGAACTAAATTATAATTAATTTAATTAATTACCAGAGTTGATTTGAAATATTTTAAATTTTAAATATTTAAAATTAAATTAAAATTTACGAGAATTTAAATAGTTAAAATTAAATTAAAATTTACGAGAATTTAAATAGTTAAAATTAAATTAAAATTTACGAGAATTTAAATAGTTAAAATTAAATTAAAATTTACGAGAGTTGATTTGAAAGCGTAATTAATATTTAAAATTAAATTAAAATAGTTTGAAAGCGGAAGTAAAGCAATGATTGCGATAATTTTATACACAAGTCTAAATAACGTCACTTCCTGTCACTTTTAAAATTTTAGGAAAAAATATTTATTTTGACAATAATTTTGCTTGCCGTTAAATTCAACCCACAACACTTTGTATCAGATTTTTCTCGTATTTTTTCGCATATTTTTCTGCTGAAAAATGTAGCTACTTCATAATAAAATCAACCAACGCACCACACGCAGGATATGAATCACAATTACATCAAATAAATTATTTTATTCAAATTTACATAATTACTCGGTACATTCGCGATGATTCTGTTAATGAAACGAAAGGCAGTAGAAAAAATACGTACTAGGCCCCTATAATTTGAACTTGGCATTGATGGGATGGTTGTTTATGGGTTGTCCTTAACTCTCGCGACACTGTCAAATGAAATTGACACATAATCAAAATGTTGACGTCATTTTTATCACATTACGACATTTCCTTTATATTGTTTCGCGCTTGGCTGATTATTATTTATTATTTTTTTTTTTCGATGCCATATTCTTCTTTATATTTATTGTATTACGTAAGGAATTCTTAGATTTATTATTTCTAAGATATCCCCCCCCTCCGGGGGTTGGGGGGAGGGAGGGGGCGAAAGGGTGTACCCGACATATCCTATTGTTTGATAATTATGACCCAGGTACGGATATTTTATTTAATAGCACGCAATTTCATATTTTACCGTAATCGGGCCGTTAAAGTTCAAAACTACCTAGTTCAAGTTGAAACCAACGCGAATTATCTCTTTCATTCCATAGCGCGTGCGAATTATCTCTTTCGTTCCCTAGCGCGTGCGAATTATTTCTCTTTCGTTACCTAGCGCGTGCGAATTATCTCTCTCTCGTTTCATAGCGCGTGCGAATTATCTCTCTCTGGTTTCATAGCGCGTGCGAATTATCTCTCTCTGGTTTCATAGCGCGTGCGAATTATCTCTCTTTCGTTTCATAGCGCGTGCGAATTATCTCTCTTTCGTTTCATAGCGCGTGCGAATTATCTCTCTTTCGTTTCATAGCGCGTGCGAATTATCTCTCTTTCGTTTCATAGCGCGTGCGAATTATCTCTCTTTCGTTTCATAGCGCGTGCGAATTATCTCTCTTTCGTTTCATAGCGCGTGCGAATTATCTCTCTTTCGTTTCATAGCGCGTGCGAATTATCTCTCTCTCGTTTCATAGCGCGTGCGAATTATTTTAAAAATGTCTCCACGTGTCTTGCTTAAATTGGCCAAGCTTCTACTTACATACAAGTAAATCCTTGTCAAACTAGATTTAACTTTTCCTTTGCTTTGAAACTAAGAGAGCATTCGTCGCTTTCGGTGTTTTAATTATAGAGTGGGAGTAAAAAAATTCAAAAAATAGGTTTAGGATGACATCAATTATCGGTGATTCATTCGCAAGGTGGCGAAATCTTTTACAAAGATGATTTTGTGCGTGGGAGGATCGAAGGAGACTCGCGCGTTAAGGGCAGCAGCAGCAACTCGCGTCATTTCACTTTGTAAATTAAAATCAAAGGTTGACCCTGATGAAATTTCACGCCGCCAGATTTATGTATTTATTTATTTTTTCGTTCTTGAGTGTTTATGGCGGATCCTTGTTCCGTTCTCCTTTTACAAGTTCTGGGCAAACTTCCAGTTACACTGATAAAAGTAAATTAAAGATTTCGAAATCTTAAACTTATTATTTCAAATAAGGGAATCTTTTACTCCGGGAAAATTTCGTTTCAATGTCATAAATATTAAACATGTTTTTCTAAGAATTATTGACGAAAATTTTCCATATAAAGGGAGGGTGAAATGGAAAATTTACTGATTATTTTTCTTATTGATTCTTCTACTAATTATAAGACTAATCTGCATAGTGAAATATTATGATTTTAAAATTCATATTACTTTGATGAGATTTAATGGGTATTTTCAAAATATTTGCACCGCTGACCAATCGCGTAACGCCCCAGCCTTATTGTTAGACGAAAGGTGGTGCCATCTCTCGACACTGATTGAAGAAACTGAAAAGTTTAAAAGTAAACCCGCGAATCCTTTACTTAGTAGTTGACACGTGTCTAAATAATTAAGCCAGACTTAAGATTTTAGTCTAATCTGAATAAGCCTTTAGTTGTAGTTCAAGGCTAACATATTTTTAAGGGTGTGTTCAAATAAAGAGAGGTAAAAATTTAATAATTTATTAAATAAGAGAGAAAAAAATGAAAATGGAATTTCAGGGCAAAACGGGATTGATTATATATAGTAATGACATTCCTTTACCTTCAAAGTGGTATTATGTAATTTAAAATTATACCGGGTGCCGCTACTACATCTTTTTTTCCTCCGTTAAATAACCACCACCTAAATGAAGATGAAACAATTCGATAAGCAATTTTTTTTTTTTTCATTTCAAATTTTTTAAAACAACATTTATTTCCTCTTCTTTTAATGATGACTTTTGCTTTGAAATTATTGTCTTATTCTTCGGATTCGGGTTTAACACAATTTCGACTGAATCCTGCCTGGTTATTACGTAAAATTCGGCCCAGTTTAAATGAGTTTCTATGCCTTTGTTTTTATTATTTTTTCTTATTTACGATTTTGTCTGTAAAGAAGAAAAATTATTTTTACGATTTTGAGTTTGCAGAAATCCGTTAAATTTTGATGCGTGTTTCCCCACGTTTAACTGCTCGTTACTTTAGTTCTAATTGAGTTAGATTAAATTTGAAAGTACCATAAGAAAGAGCGGATTCCATAGAGTAATTGCTATGAATTTCATTAAATTCGCTTGACCAGTAAATGAGTTACAACAGATTTTAAAATCGTACCCATAACCCAAAATGATAGTTTTTTATTTTGAACATTTATATTTAACTACACGTAACTTTAGTTCTAATTGAGATAGATTAATTTTGAAAGTACCATTAGAAAGACCGGATTCCGTACAGTAATTGCTCCGAGTTTCATAATTTTACTAAAGTAATTAAAAGCGGTGAAGAAAATTAACAAAAACCGAAAATTAAACTCTAAAATAACTTAAAAGCAAAAAAGTTACAATAAATTGATAACAACGCTAATATGTTACGAGGTATCGCTCCGCCCATGTTGGAACTACTTTTCCGGCTTGACATCCTTTTGTGTCTGTCTAACTCAATTGCGTTTCGTTTCAGTAATCCGTATCCGCTTTAATGGTCAAAAGCGTTGACCATGAACTACCCGAACTGATAAAATAAAATAAAATTATATATCGGGTCCAAACCAAAACAAAAAAATAAATAAAAAAATAAAATCTAACTACGATAGTTGCCATGGAAACAACACCCATTTATTCAAAGCCTATCAAATCCAGGCTTCACGCAACAGGTAAATATAGACTCTTCTTTACAAGGATAATTAATTGGCAGGTTACATCAGAGGGATAACGTGGTAGTGTTGGAACCAAGTTTCTTTCAACCACGCCTTCCCTGGTCACGTGTCTCTGACGTAATTTCAAATAAAACATTTTACTGGTGTAACCTACCAGTTTAGTATGCTATAGTAACTTATCCAAGGGTATAATTTTTTTTTTGGTTGTAATTAGTTGACTCTTTTAGCTACGCTTTGTTAATTTTTGAACTTTTCACGCTATTTGATCCTAGTTTTTTTATCTTTCATATGAATGTTAGATACCGCAAAGATACTGTATGTGAAAGGTCATTAGGCCACTTTAGACTAGTTTAATTATTTAAAAGGGGTGTTTAAGAACCTGGACACGAAGATGGACGCTTCACAGGGTTCAAATAATATATCAAATACCTGAGATAGGTCAAGGATTTTGAAAATGGTCGTGAAATTTAGTGTAGTTGACCTGGGAAAAGTTCGGAAATTTTTAAAATGGTCATTATAGTCAGGGTAGTTGGTCAGGGATTTTCAAAATAGCCATGAAATTTAAGGTAGGGTACTTCAGGTTTTTTTTTGGCAATTTTAAATTTCTAATGTAATGCTTATTAGCGTGAACTTAATTGAATTGAATTTGATTAATTATAGATGACAGTAAAAAGAAATCTGTTGATCCGGCGACCGAAGTGGTCAAGAAATTTAATTCAAAATATGATACGATAAATCCGATCGCATTAACACTTAAAGGGAGCCAATCAGCGCCGAGTATTAGACAAAATACTTCTACAAAAACGGCCAACTTGAGAGATTACCAAGATAATAATTTGGCAGTAGACGAAACGGACTTAATTACCGATGAAGAATTAATACAAATTGAATCATTTTATAAAAGCCAACATACGCAGGTAATAAATTCATAATTATTTAAAGGGCTAATGAAGTGGAATTATTATATAATAAACGCGACCTTATTCTATAGGTATTTGTTTGCGAATGTTTGGCCAATTTATATCACATGACGATGGGACCTAGTAATGGAGACGCTATGTCCAGTCAGCGGTGTCCGAGCGCCGTTTCGACGTCCAGTTGGTCTTCGGGTAGATCCGATTCAAGTTCGGATTCCAGCACACTGGCGTCGTCCCCAGCTTGGACATTAGCCTTGACCGGTATACCGGTGTTATTATTTGACCGTGGTCGAACCAAAGCCAGATCTAAGAGACGCCTTCAAATCGTCTTGGCCGAAAGAGGCTCGGGATTCGCGCTTTGGTTTGACGTACTCGATAATCTATCCAATTACAGGTAAGTCCGGTTTTTATAGTAATTCCTTAAGATTATGTTTAAAATTAATTCATGTTTTTCATTTTGTGTTAGATCTCTAGCGCCAACGTTCCACGCTATGCATTACTCGGGTGACCATAGACAAATGGTCGGTTTCAGTTTCGACCGCGTCCAGGCCAGTACGGACTTCATGAGACGAGTCGAGCTCTTGACCTCTGACCCTTTGAACATCAGTCTCTCGGTGCCAAAATCCCGTAGCAGTAGCAAAAGACGACCGGCCAAACGTAGCACTTCGGTGGGACCCGGATCGGGTGCCCGGAGACCCGCTTCGGCCCCTAACCCTAAAAATGGCGGACGACCTAAAAAATCCGATATCTCCTTACCGTGTTGCTTTCAACACGTGACAAGCGTTGATTTAAATGATAAAGAAAAGTTGTTTAGTTTGGCCACTTTGGTCAACGGTTTGAAAGACTTGTCCATCACCACTTCGGACAATCATTTATCTCTAATTACGCGTCATGCCCCCAGTTCCTTGACCAATAGTCCTTTGAGGACAAAATCATCCTCGGACATAAGTAACTCCGTTTATTGAAGTCACACGTGACGAATGCAAATTTAATTTTTGCACGCGCTTTTTAAGGACTGTCACCCGGCCACGTGACGTTAAGATTAAGAATTTTCCCACGTGAAAACTTGGCGCGCGATTTTATTGCCGTCAAATTTTTTTTTTTTCAATTTTTTTTTTCACGTGCAATATATGATGACGTAATTTCACGCGCTGAAATAAAATTCACGAGACACTTAAAGGGAAAGTGCCACACGTTATCAATTTAATCCTATTAAATCGGAATAGCGCTGTATTTATAAAATGGTGCTCTTGTATGTTGTATATATTATTATTATTATTATTATTATTATTATTATTATTATTATTATTATTATTATTATTATTATTATTATTATTAAAAATTTAAATGAAAACAATTAAATAAAATAATTCACTGCTATTGAATTTTATTGAGTTCTTAGCATTGGCAAGCGTCTTTCTTTTTGCATAGATAAGGACTTATCTATGTAATAATGTCTTAATTACTCGACGAATCTCAAGACACTGGTTATTAAAGATAAGATATATTTTCTTCAAACGCAATTAAGACAGGTAATTTCAGTTTATTTCCAATCACGATGTTGAAAGGTTTAGTTTTAATTTCGCTTTTAACGGGCGCGGTTTTGGCTTTAAATGTTGATAATTGCCGTAAATTGCAATCGCATCATTCTTGCCGCTGTTTAGAAGCGGAAACCGATGATGATGATGATGAACAATATTTGCGGCAATTAAAGTGCAATTCTTTTAAAAATGGGCAAGAATTGAAGGAAGCATTGGATATTGTACGAGGGCTAAGTTTTTTTTCTATTGATATCAGCGATGGAAATTTGATACCTTACCCTAATGGACTTTTTAAGGTAATTAATTTATTTATTAATTATTTATTTTAGAAAATTAATTGTGATTAAATTTAATTTAATTATTTTTAGGAAATAGAAGCTTTAGATTTAACATTTACCGATGTCAAAATGGACTCGACGTTTAAAATGTCCGATGAAGTTGTTTTAAGCGAAACTCTTCAATCATTAAGCTTGACCTCTGTCCAGGGTTTTGAACTAGTCGAATGGGATAAAGCTTTCTCGAGTTTCTGGTCTTTGTTCAAACTGACCATCCGAAAGAGTCCGTTTTCGATTATACCCGTTTCGGCCAACACTACAGGGGCTTGGGGATCTTCTTTGACAATTTTGAACGTTAATGATAACGGGGTCAAATGCATCGATGACCTTTCGTTGTCCACTCTGTCCGAAGCGAAGGTTATTGACCTGAGTAATAATAAGTTGAAGGAAATTCGACGCGAAGTATTACCAATTTGTACTAAACGGGATTTGAAACCCGGACAATCTTGTTTGAAATTGGAATTTCTGAATTTGAGGTTAGTATTTAATCTCAATTAATTTAAGTCTTCATTTAACCTAAATTAATTTATATTTCCATTTAACCTAAATTAATTTAGATTTCCATTTAACCTAAATTAATTTAGATTTCCATTTAATCTCAATTAGTTAATTCTTCATTTAAACTAAATTATTTTAAATTTTCTTTTAATCTCAATTAATTTAAGTCGTATTTAATCCCAATTAATTTAATAATAATTTATTTTCAGTGATAATTTGCTGCGTCACGTTCCCGATAATTTATTGAATGATTTCCCTGAATTGAACAAAGTATTTCTGGACGGAAATCAGCTGACCACTTTGAACCAAGAAATGGTAATCAACATAGCTCCCAAATTAAAACATAATTTATTAATCGAGGCTGCTGGAAATCCATTCAACTGCGAATGTGAAACCATGAAATGGGTCCTAAAAAAACGTGGAAATATCCGAATTTTCGGGTCGTGTCAAGGACACCCTAATTACTCCATGATAGAAATCTTAAAAAATCAACAGAAATGTCTTTGAAAATTTCATGGAAAACGGAACAAGGAGTAATAAAACCAAGAGACGTATTGTAACTTAAATATAAGTAAATTAAAAGTTTAATTTATTTAATCCATTCTTGGGTTGTCATTGGTGTTAAAACCATTTTTAATTTCTCCAAATTAATTCGGTTAATTACTTGAATCTTATTTTTGGGTTTGGGTTTCTTGTCGTCTGGTTCAGATCGTCGTCGATCGACTACCATCATGCCTCTGGTCAAAGTACCGGTCAGTTCCACGCTGACCCATTCGTTTATCGACTCCTCGATTACTTCCGGGAAAAGGGTTAAAGCAACTGCTAATAAGTCCGGAACCGGAATTCCATCCGGGTAACTGTTAACCCATTGGTCAGTTGTGGAGGATTTAGTGACGTCACGGATTATTTTTGCAGTTTTTGTGTTATGTTTTATCCATTTAAAATACCATTCCTATTGAAACATTGATATCGTTTAAAAAAAACGCTATGCATTCATATTTACTGACGTACCCAATCTAGGGCTTGTCTGAAACTTAACTCCCATGGTACGACAGTAACCGGACATTTGAATCCGTCGATGACGTGTAGAGCCGCCTCAGGATCGCAATAAAAGTTAAACTCGGCGCTGACCGTCACGTTACCTATGCCTTTAATCACATTAATCTCAATTAAAACGCAATTAGAGCTTTAATTAACTTAATTATACCATCAATATTTCCACCCATGACGCAAACCTCCTTCAAATTATTGGAGAAATTTGAGTCGATTAAATGTGCAACGGCCAAATTCGTTAGTGGTCCCAATGCGATAACGGTGATTTGACCAGGGTATTGTTGTGCTAATTTGCATAAAGCTACGGCCGAGCATTCTTTTTGTATTGGGTTGTTAGGCGACGTTGGGTATAACTCGGACACGCCTCCGAAGCCATCGTTACCGTGGAATTCCGATGTGTCTAACGGAGCGCCGGACAACGATATAGCTTGACCACAACCAACGTAAACTGGGATCTATAGACAGAAATTAAATTGTGGGGACAATTAAAAACTACTTTCATTTTTTAATTACTCGTAGCTTTCCTCCTACAATAAATAGATTAAATTTGAAAGTACCACGTGAAAGAGCACATTCCATAGAGTAATTGCACCAAGTTTCATAAATTTTACTTATAAAATAAGTTAGATACTAGGGAAAGAAGTTTGTAACCTAAAGTTCAACTTTATTTCATCTACAACTACCTCTAACTTTATTTCTACAGTAGATAGATAAAAATTGAGGGTACACGTGATAGAGCGCATTCCATAGAGTAATCCCTCCAAGTATCATTAAATTTAACACAAAAATAACGTGGCTATAAATAAAACTAACTAACTTGGGCCTTATTTGCGGCTTTGGTCAACCTTCTAACGTTAGTGGCGGCATTTTCTGCGGAAGTATTGCCGAAAACGGAAGTAAATGCCAATATATCATGTTGGTCAGTCGTGGACAATGCCAGTAGAATAGCCAAAGCGTCATCAACCCCGCAATCTGTATCGATAACTAAGTACTTCCGTTTTGCGTCACAGCTACTCATTCTTAAACCAAATCTAATATATTAATAAATATCGGTCCAGGGTATACCAGTAAACTGTTCTTGGCTTCGTTACAACTTAACTGTACAGAGGTTGTTTTTCTCTCTTATCGGTTAACGTTACGTATGTATGAACTTCTCCAAACGGATCTTAAAAACCTCCACTTGTAATAAAAATCAGTTCCAATTTATGATTGCGATAAAAAAGAGCTTCAGAAACCCTGGTTTATATTGTTATATTAAAGCCATAAAACTTCCAAACCAACGCTGTTTAGCATCTGCTGTCCTCACTTGATAATGAATTTTATATCACACCTTTACAGATGTGTTAGAGAGTGTAAGCTTCAAATTGACCCTGAAACCAGTTTAACCGTGGTTAGGCTTAAGTTTAGGTTAGGTTAGTGTTTAGGTTAGGCTTAAGAAGAAAAAAAGGTTTTTCTGTTGTAATTTAATGGTTAGGTTCAGGAATAAATTCAGATAATTGGAATCATTATGCAAACACTAAATCCATCTGTTCATTTCTATGAATTCAGGTTTTGTGGGCCGGCCTTGGGAACTTACTCATAATTCTGATGACGTCTTTCTAACAGTGTAACTTCATTGGTTGTTGCATGGTAGCAACGTGAGTTCTCAGGTACGCGCGTAAGATCATGCAACAGGCGCAGCGAGATAGATTATAGAGCTATCTCAGGTGTGACGTCAGTGCCTATAGATAAAACGTCACGGGCAATGGTTTATCAGTGGTACCGTCTTGGTTCTATGTGCAAATAGGTTGGGTGACGTCACACTAAGGCTTCTGAGATAGCTCTATTCGCGAGGTAAAATTCGCTTAGTTTTGTAGCTAGCTCCTCCCATAAAGCCGGTCTAGATACATTAAGTGAAAATAGTTATTCCTAGTAGCTGTATTTATTCCTGCCCTATTTTTGATTCAAATGGAAGGTTAGGTTGCCGTTTTCTGTTGGAAATTTAACAAACTTAATCTGTCTACTATTCGGGACTCGAAACGTATCTTACTTTTGATAAAATAGGTATTTATTGAATGGCTAATATTTCATTACATCTTATCAAGCAATAAAAATTCGCTTTTGTCGATGTAGAAATCCATCTATATAATTTCATTTATTGTCTATCCTTATAATCGAACGTCATGGCGGTGTTAAGGACTTATTATTATTCTTTTACCATCATCTTAATTTCGTTAATTAATTATAATAGAAAAGTTAATTGCGATTGTAATTACACTTATGTCGAAGACTACGGTGATTACGATCTAAGCAAAATAATTTGCCAGGATTTCAAAAATTACAATGAACTTAAGAACGGATTAATTGCAATTGCCGATAAAGAATACGTCGATTCGATAATTATAAATCGTATTTCGCAGTTGCCTTATTTTCCCAGCGAAATTCTAACGGACCTTACGGAATTGAGTGTGAGTTTAATTAATTGAGATTAATTTTAATTTTAAAAATTAACACAAGTTAATTTCTTTCATTTTCTCTTTTAAAAACTAAAGACAATAATTTTATCGGAGGTGACAATACCATTTTGGAAATCGATTCCGAATCGAGGTCAAGATTACGGTAATAAAATGGGAAATATCGAGACACTCGAGTTTAAATCAGTTATTGGAGTTTCTAATTGGAACTGGGCTGAACTGGCGCAATTATTCGATAACAATGTCGTCTTTTTCATTGCCGAAAATTGCCGTTGGCCAAAATTGCAATCGGATTTGAGCAATTTCTTCCAAAATGGGGTTGAATATATAACGATTAAAAATTGCAGTTTGCGATGGTTGGACGACGATTCATTAAATTGCCGTAATTGCCGCAGCATTGTTTTAAATGACAATGATATTACGGAATTAAGGGGTTCTGTATTTGGCCAGGGACCCAAAGAATTGCAACAACTCGAGTTAAGGTTAGCAACATTTAATTTTAAAATACGGTATTTGCCAGACTTAAAGGGAGGGTGAAGTAGAAAATCAAGTGTTTTTTTATCGATTCTTCTACTAATTATAAGACCAGCCTGCATAGTGAAACATTCAGGAAATACTTCCGAATGATTTTAAAATTCAAATTAGGTTCAGATTTTAAGGATAATTTGAAACTAGCACCTCCGACCAATCACGTAACGCCCTGCCTTTTTGTTAACAAAATTCTCGTGGCACGCGCCATGCCTAAAGAAATTTATCACGAGATTTGATAAAATTCGCGCGCTACGTGATAATCGTGGCGCGAGACATGGAACGTGCCACGAGAATTTTGTTAACAAAAAGGCAGGGCGTTACGTGATTGGTCGGAGGTGCTAGTTTCAAATTATCCTTAAAATCTGAACCTAATTTGAATTTTAAAATCATTCGGAAGTATTTCCTGGATGTTTCACTATGCAGACTGGTCTTATAATTAGTAGAAGAATCGATAAAAAATCACTTGATTTTCTACTTCACCCTCCCTTTAATAGACTTATTCTTTTTTCTATAGCAATAACAAGTTAACAAAGTTACCAACTGACTTATTCGCCTTCATGAAAGATAAATACGAACCATTAAGAGAATTTAAATTAAAATTAATTGGTAATCCAATCGTAACTCTAGAAAAGGAAACATTCGAACCAATTATCGTTGTGATACAAGATAAAATTCATATCGAGATTAATGGCAAGTTGTTAATAATAAAACGTTATTTTAATTGTTTTAAAATAACTATTATTTTAATATACATTTATATATAGAATCTGGTAACGTAATCGTTCTTGAATGCGACTGCAGATTGAAATGGTTGAAGGATTACCAATTTGATATCAGTAACAATCTTTGCGTGGCTCGGGTTGACCCCGATAAATCTCTGGAGCGGGATCTACGTAATTTCTTAGATTCATGCACTTAATTAAAATTAACTGGTTATAATTAAAAAACACTGACTGTGATTATGCACCTTGCATGGCTTTAAGCCGAATTGTATTTAATTTAGATTTATTATAAGAAACGCGCGGAATTTGTCTGTCTTTCTATTAGTAACGTGGCTTCTAGAAATGTCGGCTAATTTTATTGATGTCTTTAAAAGACTTATTTAAATCCAAAATAATTAAGATGTGATATTTTTATTATTTCGAGTAATTAAATACGAGTTAATTAATTTTTGTATTAAATAATCTAATCAAAGTATACACGCCTTCGAAACCGGTGATTTTTGACACCTTCGAAAGGGCGTACCTAATTCAGTTTGGTGTCAAGTTTATTTGACTTAACAATCAGTCGTTGCGAAATCCGACAACATCTGTCGAATATATAAAAACACTTGAGATAACGTTATGCCTTTTATCTTTTTGCTTGGAATTATAATTCGGGTAATTATTAATTATGCAAATTAAACACGGGCGCCTAGAACATCAATTGTTTAACCGGATTTCGGTCAGGAAAGACGAACCTTAAGATGCTGAACCGGATATCATTTCAATTCACTTTATTTGTTCAAACGTCGGTGTTATTGACTTTTGTCATTTCTTCGTCTCCTTGTGAATATAATAACGGAGTGTTAAGTTGTCGCGATGATGATGACGTCATAGAGTCATTGCAATCAAACTGTTCTGAAACCAATGTTTTCACGCTTGAAAACTGGAGTCAACCATATTTTTTGGAAGCTAGTAACTTTGAAAAATGTTCCAAATTGAATGTAAGTTGACAATTATTCTTGGCTGTTGCATAAGTTTATAAGTGATATGTTCGCTCCATAAGTTGATATGCACTACCTATACTATTCGTAATGCTTCTGCCAGGGGTCCGATTCTACTATTGTCCTTATTTATAAGGATTCCCTTCGTAAGGACAAATCCTTATTTCGGTCTTAAGGATAGGATAAGGATCTTTCAAATATTTCACAAAATTCGTATTCTACAACCATTCTCCTTATGAGCAATCCCATCCTTACGAATGATAAGGAGAGTAAACACGCCGTGACGTTTTACCGGCAGGGTAGCCAATAGCGTTTCTTTCAGTTCAGCAGACGATTTTTTGGTAGTTTGAGTAGACAAGTCTTAGCCTCTTAGGCCCTCGTTCACTCTCTTTTAAAAACTGAGAGTGGGAAAAGCGCGAGTTATAAAATCTCCCTCGTGGAGTGAAAAAGCGTATGCCCGTCATATTTGTTTTCCTTCATACAGAGTGAAGGAGATTAAAACATTAAACCCCTCGTGCTCATTGAATTTGAAGGAATGACTGAATTTACGAGTTTCTCCCTCAATTCGAGCGAGTGATTTTTTCCTGAGAGAGTAAAGTCACTCGCGAAGGAAATTATTAACGTTTGAAAGGTAAGGGAAAAGAAAAGATTCCTAGGCCTAATGCAACTGCCTAGGAAAAATGACACTTCATTATTAGTTTTAAAGAATATATCTCTAATTATTTAATTTAGTGGTGGTTGTTTGAATTCAGTGCGATTCTGCTATGATATTAAACATTCACTGGTGTTTTGATGGAAAAGAAATTAAATATTCATAAATGTGATGAAGTAATTCTTTTGTGGAATAAGTCTTCATAAATTGAGAACCGTAACTTTTCGTAAATGTATATGCGAAACCTTCATGTATGACGAAAAGTCATCGTAAATCAATGACCAAAAGTCATCGTAAATCAATGACCGTTTAATATCAATACCTTAAACTGTGCCGGCGTAATATCATAGTTACACCTAAATGCATAAACCTTCAGTAGAACCGCATTGGATTAAACCAATTTCGGTTTTAACTTCAAACCAATTTAAGTTATCAAATAAGCTTATAATAACGAATATCAAAGCGAGTCAATAAAAATCTCTAATTAGGTATAGTTATTTATTTTTGAACCTAATAATGAAAAGTCATTTTCACTAATGTAACTGAAAACATATTACCTTCACAACATAAGAATCTCCTTCGCGAGGGACTTCACTCCCTCACGAAAAAATCTCTCTAATTCGAAGAACCATTTTCAAACATGCAAACGCGAAAAAGCTTCCTTTTCACTAAAATCCCGTCTTGGTGTATCTCAATATGAGCTATAGTGGCTAAACGCAACATTTCTAACTCAATGAAAAATGCCACCATATTTGAGTTTGAAAAACAAATAAGGATAAATTCCAAGCCTTACGTCTCTAAGGACAGCTTTTTCTTCTCCTTAACTTAAAGGCCGACTTCCATCGAAAAGGGTTCTTACGAACTGAAAACCGTGCATCGAGAGTAACAATGGAGCGACCGTGCCGATTTTCGAATCCCCGCTGGACAAAATTTTGAGGGGTTCTTACGAACTGAAAACCTTGATACGGGGGTTCTTACGAACTGAAGATAAACAATAGATATTTTCCTTCAGAGGGTCGTAAAAATCGGGAATAAAATATTTAAGAGACTTTCTATTGTTTATCTTCAGTTCGTAAGAACCCGCATAGCAAGGTTTTCAGTTCGTAAGAACCCCTCCAAATTTTGCCCCAGTGGGGACTCGAAAATTGGCACGGTCGCTCTATTGTTAAGAATCGATGCACGGTCTTCAGTTCGTAAGAACCCTTTTCGGTGGAAGTCGGCCTTTAAGGATTATTTTTGATCCTTAATAAGGACAATTTTTAATAGGGAAAGGAGTAGAATACGAACTTTTGAGCATAAGGATAATTTCGAGGTTTAAGGACAATTTTTGATCCTTATAAATCATAAAGACAGTAGTAGAATCGGACCCCTGAGTGACTTAGAGCAGCTCGAGATAACTAGTTCGACTCAAGGAGAACGACGGAAGTGAATTAAATTGAAGTCCTAAGTACACTCGGTGGTGGTGGTTAATTAATTTTGCAGCTAGGACTTATTCGATCTAGGTGTTCCAATTTAGTCTGCATTACTAAGTCCAAATTTGACAGCAGCGCCTCCCTCGATTTACCTCCTCGAATCTATGACCTACCTCACTCACTCACTCACTTCAAAATTACAAGCCTTTCACTCATGACCAGATATTAATTAAACAAACTTATGGAAGGAACATACATATCTTATAAACTTATGGCTGTTTCAATAGGAAATTAATTCATTTGAGTGTTTTTTTAGACATTAAATTTAATCAACGTAAATCTGCCATTTTGGAAATCTCCTAAAGATGTTGGTCAAATGACGTCACCAGTTAAAATAACGACTGCTATTACGTTTGATAATGTTAAGGGGATTCACAATTGGAATTGGTTGGTTGGTGCCGGGAGTGTGGCGCACTCCTGTAAGCCAAGCTTCTGGGCGGCAAAGTTTGAGGAAATACGACACACGTCGGCGATCCTACCCTATAGGTGCCGACTGTCCCGTGTCCGCCGGAGGTGACTTACCCCAATTCCACCTTCCGTCACCTCCCAAGTAAACCTCAATCCTTCCCTGCTTCTACACATACGACCTAGCGGCCCCCGTCAGTGCTGGGCCGCGTCGGGTCTCTCGCTCAATTCTTCCTGGTGCTAAAGGCCTAACGGCTAAGCACTAGTGTGAGTAGGTGGTAAAAAAAAAATTGGAATTGGTCTGAATTGGCTGAATATTTTGGGAATTCTCCCAAGTTCTTAAATATTTACAATAGCCGATTCGTCAGGTTACCAAGTGAAATGTTACATTTTTACGGACAACACGTGACGCAGATCTCAATAAAAAACTCGAAATTAACTTGGTTAGACGATAACTCTTTAAGTTGTTCAAAATGCAGTAATTTTATACTTATTAAAAATCAAATTCGTGCTCTACGGTCCGGTGTTTTTGGAATTAATGGACCCGAAAATCTCTTGTTACTCGATTTAACGTAATATATAAATATATGTAATTTTAATTAACTTTAAGTTGATTAATTAATTAATTAGTTAATTAATTTTATTTTTTTAATTTATAGCGAAAACCAAATTAAATCGTTACCGGATAATTTATTCGGTTTTATTACAAAACCTTACGCTAATTGGGCGCCAGCATTTGATTTGAAATTAATCTCTAATCCAATCGGTGATCTTGAGAAGAAAACGTTTCAACCAATTATTGGAGCAAAAATTCCAAAATTATTCATTTATTTGAAAAGTAAGTTTGATTAATTTTAATCTAAATTAGTTAATTATTAATTATAATTTATTTTTCTTATAGGTAGCCAATATTTTATTTGTAAATGCGATTTTAAATGGATGCTTGAAACACCTTTTGATAGTAGTTACGTTTATTGCAATTTAAACTCTAATCAAGAATTATTAACAAAGTATTTGAATGAAAATAATTGTTAAAATATTATCGTGGCCGCACTTTGTGTTAATTAATTTCTTGTAGAGGTTAGTAGTGTTAAATTAAGACAGCTGCCATTATTGAAACCACGAGTGCTTAAAGTCACAGTGTAAATAAATAAATGTAATAATAATAAGTGTGAGCTGCACTCAACGTTAATGTTTATTTTCTTAATAAAATTAGCATTAATTCTGACCTACTTATTGAACATTATTACGTAAATCCGGGAACATCTGTCGCGTGAATTCAATTGTTTTACCTTCAAATGAAACCCACGTAACACTCGAGATGGTTAATTAATATGCAAACGCATTTTCAAAGTGTATACTTCTCGCGAAATCTAAGTTATCTTCATTTATTTCGTTTACACCAGTAAAGACAGGTCGCCATTCCATTGATAGCGATTCAATTCGGTTTACTTCTGTCTTCGGTGTTTTTGACTTTTGTCATTTCTTCGTCTCCTTGTGAAAATGGATACGGGGTGTTAACTTGTCGCGGTGATGATGACGCCATAGAGTCATTGAAATCAAACTGTTCTGAAACCACCTATTTTTTGACGCTTGAAAACTGGAGTCGACCATATTTTTTGGAAGCCAGTAACTTTGAAAACTGTTCCAAGTTGAAAGTAAGTTGACTATTATCTTCCGCCGTTGAGAAATAGTAAATTAATTCATTCGATCATTGGACTTTGTAGAGTTTGGAATTAATCGGTGTAAATCTGCCATTTTGGAAATCTCCCAAAGATGGTGGTCCAATAACGTCACCTGTTAAAATAAGGACCATTACGTTTGATAATGTTAAAGGAATTCACAATTGGAATTGGACAGACTTGGCCCAATATTTCGGGGATGCTCCGACGGATTTAATTATCCACAATAGCCTATTCGCCAGGTTACCAAGTGAAATGTCCACTTTTTACGGTCACCACGTGACAAAGATCAATATAAGCAGTTCGAAATTGACCTGGTTAGACGATAATTCCTTGAGTTGTCCGAAATGCGCATCCATCTCACTGAGCGGCAATAAAATTGAAGCTCTAAGAGCTAGCGTTTTTGGAAGTGGTGCACCCGAAAATCTCCGTTACCTACAATTAAGGTAATCCATAAAGTCGGTCAGGGAAAATAATTTTAGACCGTCAGGGAATTTTGAAATGAAAAATGAATGTGTCAAGTTCCCTAATATAATCTTATTTAAATTTTTAAGTTAATTAATCAATATATTTTTTAAATTACCTAACGTAGCAAAAATCGAATTAAAACGTTACCAGATAATTTATTCGAATTGGTCAAAAAGGATAATACCATTTCGAAGATACACTTTATTTTGAGTTTAGACGTGAATCCAATTATTACTTTGCGAAAAGAAACTTTTAATCCATTTATTGGAGCGAAAATTAGGGAAATATTCATTAATATAATAAGTAAGATTAAATAAAATAAAGATATTGATTATTATTTAAATAATTATTATCTTGTCTTAGATTGCGAATCCTTTCTTTGCAAATGCGATCTAAAATTTATGGTTGAAACACCGTTCGATAGTAGTTATGTTTATTGCAATTTAAACTCGCAATTCAAACCACTATCAAAGTATTTGAATGAAAACAATTGTTAAAATATTATCGTGGCCGCACTTTGTGTTAATTTCCCGTAGGGGTTAGTAGTGTTAAATCAAGACAGCTGCCATTATTGAAACCACGAGTGCTTAAAGTCACAGTGTAAATAAATGTAACTATAATGAGTGTGAAAAGCACTCAACCCTTAATGCTTATTTTCTTAATAAAATTAGCATGAATTAAAACGTACTTATTGAACATTATTACATAAATCCGGGAACATCTGTCGAATGAATTGTTTTCACGTCAAAATCAAACTCGCGTAACACTCGAGATAAGGTTTAATCTTTTAATTGTAATTAAGAAGATTAATTTATTTATTAATTAATTTAAAGGCAGGTGGAATTTGACAACGTTCTCGCGAAATATTGGGGTTTTTTTTGTTGTTTTTCTTTTCAATTGTTTCGTTTGCATCAGTAAAGACAGGCCGCTATTAAAAATGGTAACGATTCAATTGGCTTTACTTGTGTCTTCATGGTTAGCGAGTTTTGTCATTTCTTCGTCTCCTTGTGAAAATCAAAACGGGTGGATAAAGTGTCGGGGTGATAATGACGTCATAGAGTCATTGAAATCAAACTGTTCTGAAGCCGATGTTTTAGTGCTTGAAAGCTGGAGTCGACCATATTTTTTGGAAGTGAGCTATTTTGAAAAATGTTCCAAGTTGTATGTAAGTTGACAACCGCCTTCTCTGTTGAAATAGTAAATTAATTCATTCGAGCATTGGACTTTATAGAGGTTGGATTTAGTCGATGTAAATCTGCCATTTTGGAAATCTCCCAAAGATCAAGTTGGTCTAATGACGTCACAAGTTAAAATAATGCACTTCAAGTTTGATAATGTTAAGGGAATTCACAATTGGAATTGGTCCGAACTGGCCCAATATTTCGGGGATGCTCCGGAATGGTTACTCATCGAAAATAGCCGATTCTCCAGGTTACCAAGTGAAATGTCCGCTTTTTACGGTCAACACGTGACAGGGATCTCTATAGTTAACTCAAAATTAACTTGGTTAGACGACAATTCCTTGAGTTGTCCGGAATGCGATAAGATCAACCTGAGCAACAATAAAATTCAAACTCTAAGAGCTAGCGTTTTCGGAAGCGGTGGTGTACCCGAAAATCTCATTCAACTCGATTTAAGGTCAGGGAAAATTACTTTAGACTGCCAGGAAATTTTTGAAATTAACAATTAAGTAACAAGTTCCCTAATTTAATCTTATTTAATTTTAAGTTAATTAATTAATGTATTTTTTAAATTACCATTCGTAGGAACAACCGAATTAAAACATTACCGGATAATTTAATCGAATTTGACAAAAAAGGTTCGGGTATTTTGTTTTTAGACGGAAATCCAGTTGATAAATTGCGAAAAGAAACTTGGAATCCAATTATTCGAGCGAAAATTAACTAATTTTCCATTCAATTAAATGGTAAGATTAATTAATTCTAGTCTAAATAAATTAATTATTAATTGTTTTTCTTATAGATATCGATTATTTTATTTGCAACTGCGATCTTAAATGGATGCTTGAAACACCTTTCGATAGTAGTTATGTCTATTGCAGCTTAAATTCGAATCAAGAATTACTAACAAAGTATTTGAAAGAAAATAATTGTTAAAATATTATCTAGGCCGCACTCTGTGTTAATTTCCCTTAGGGGTTAATACTGTTAAAAGAAGACAGCTGCTGGTATTTCTTAAAACAACCAAAGCAAATATTTGAGTCCCTAAAGTCACAGTATTAATGAATGAATGATAAGTTTGTTTAATGTGCACAATAAAAACTAATTACATGGTTCACGAGATTGTACACAGTGGAAATGGTGTAACAATAACAAGTATGAAATGCACTCCATGTTAATGTAAAATTTCTTAATAAAATTAGCATTAATTAAGTCCTACTTGTTATTATTATTTGTTACAACTTCGGAAATATTGACTTCTGCCATTTCTCCAGGCGAATTTTAACACGGGTGGTTACTTAATCATCACGGAGATAATGACGTCATAGAGGTGTTAAAATCAGTTCACACCCGTGTTGACGTCACATTTTTAAAAGTCGATAAACGGTGTTCAACAAACCACAAATGAAAATTAAAAGCTGAATCTCCCACAATATTACTCCATGTTTTAAAAAAACCAGTGTCAACTTATTAACAACTAACAACCCGTATGTACCAGCCTGTTCCCAACCCAAATTTATTTTTTTTTTCGTTACGGCTACAATTAATTCTTAAAATATAATGACAACACAATGAGGAAAGACATAATGTAGCTGTACATTGTCTCTCATTGTCTCTATCCGGTGGCCTCAACCATGACGCGTGCATTTCGTAAATGTTAGTGTTAAAATGTATTTCGCCGCTTTGCTACCAGATGCTGTTAATAATTATATATTCAAGAGAGAGAGAAAAATAACACAGTACTACCTCTACATCAAATTCGACTCAAAACTCCAATAAGTCTTTTTTTTACTATGGTCAATTTGTAAGTTTCAAGATAAAACAAAGCGTTAAAACACGTGTTCTCAGTACGATTTTACATGCAAACATTTTAAAACACGCGATCGCGTCATTATCGTTGGTTACCTTAGTAACGTTAATTATCTTTCCGGCGTTGTTTTGATATCAAGGGCTCGGACATTACATCTTTAAATCGAACCCAATAGGTAAATTAAACCACGTACGTACTCGAAAATAAAGTATTGGACCACCCGATTTTTTTCCCAGCAGCAACAAGGCGTCCTTTTCAAGCTTAGAAGGGACAATAAAAGCGTGTTGTAACTACCTTTAAATTAACAGTTTCTAAGAATGCAATTAGAAAAAGTTTGTGTGGCTCGCCCGCTGTTCAGTTTCGCACGTGCAATTATTGCCATTTCCCTCGTGGCATTCCCCCCTGAGTCACGTGACTTGTAGCTTGGTGTATATACAGTTTGAAATTTGAATCGGTTTTATTGTGTTACTCGAGCTTCGAATTCGATGCTGACTAAACATTTTGGTCCACTCCTTAAATGGTTATATTTCATTTTGTGAGTAGTGGCTTTATAAAACCGCGCCTCTATTTCGGATATTGAGATACAAAATATTGTATCAATAAACAAGATAACTTGGAAAAGGTAGCGATATTTTTTGGGTAAAACATACCCCCAATTTTCGATATTATCATAATATTTTGCAGGGAAAAGTGGGAAATTTATTCAGTTGATAAAATTTGATAATAATGATAAAAACCGGGCGTATTTAGCCGCTATTATATTACTATAACGCGACCTTAACTTGTTGACTTTAATTTTATATTATAAGTTTGAACCTTAATTATGTATTTAATTTTTATATTTTATTTTTCAACTTATTATTAGTTCTACATACTTATATATGAAAAGTTTTAGATACGAAAACTGTTAGAGATTAGATTAAAAAAAGCTTGAACGCGGTGACGATAACATTGTAGTTGCAAATAACGGTCTTGTACCCTTACGCAGAAAAATGTCGCCGTGGTTGATGTATGAGTGCCGTAAATGCGCTGCACATAATTTTCCCCCATATGGAATTTAACTACCAGTAAACAAATGAACAATGAAGCTGGAAAATTTATTGGCGACCTCATTGACCTTCATTGACTGCCTAGTTTTAATCAACTGCTTGTGCGATGAGTTAAGTGATTTACCGTCTTTGTGCCATTGTACTTTTCAAAGTGTTATAACGTGCGTAAACGTAACTGAACACAACCGTGTTTTAGAGGAGTTATTATTGACTTTGAATGAATACGAGGATACGCTTATTTTGGATGCCTTAAAATTGGTGAACATTAATGAAAATGGCGTCTTGGATATCAAGGGTGTTACTAACATTCAAATACAAGTAAGAATATAGATAAAAAATACTCGATCCTATATGCTGAGATAAGTTTTGGCTCCACTTGCTTATCAGTCAGTTAGGAATTTGACTTGCATAAGATAAACAGGGGTGTTTCTGATAAGTCTGCAGCCATGCAGTGTTCTTTGTTAGCAATTTTGAGTCGATGTTGTAACTTCTATCTCCATTTTGTTTGCCACAAGGGACACTGTTTTCGAGTTATGATTGGATGGGTATTTTAGGGATAACCCCTTAAACTCAATTAAGAAACTGATCTAGACAATAATTTCTAATTAAACGATAAGGGGCCATCCCTAAAATACTCTATCAAATCATAACTCGAAAACGGTGTCCCTTAGGATTCAAAATTGATTTCCCAAAGAACATATCAGAAAAATCGTGTTGAAATACATTTTTTAATCATTTCAGACTTTAGAAATCATCAGTTCGAACGTATCATTTACGACTACGTCACGTTGGGACTCTCCATTTTGGGATTTAATTATTAGCACCTATTCTCTAACTATTCGTGACGTCACGGGCCTTCAAACTTGGGATTGGTCCAAATTATCCGAGTCATTCCCATCGTTACAATATTTGCAAATTGACCACAGCGATATAAAATATTTGATAAAAGATTTCGCCTCAAATTTCAAAAATTTGCTGAGTTTCAGTTTGACCAATAGTCCGGGGTTGATTTTGGGTCAAAGGTCATTGTATTGCGATAATTGTAAATCCATAAAATTATCCAATAATTCCATAGAAGTTATTGAAAGCGATGTTTTGAAAGTCGGACCATCTGTTACCAGATTTTATATGGATCTAAGGTAACCTTCTCTTAAACAACCGTAATATTTTAATTATAATTAATTTTTATTAATTCCAGGAATAATAGTTTATCAAGGTTGGACTATGACGTATTTAACAAACTTAATGACGCTAAATACATCCGATTAGATCTACAAGGAAATCCCTTACAATCTTTAACCTTTAGTCAAGATAATATTGAGCCATCATCAAATAAGGAAATAGACATCCGTTTAAATCAGAGATAACCTTAGACCTATTTCGGTTATTTCCCTCGTACCAAGAAGCGCCGCTAGATGGAGGCATCGCTAGTCGGTAAGCCTAACTCCACGTGGCGTTGCCTCTTGGCGCCTGGGAAGTAACACCTAAGATGGCGACCTCCATCCCCTTAGGTGTCTTGGTTTCTCTACATGCAATTTATGGAATTGTTTATAATCTCACCCGCTAATAGCCGATTTGACCAATGGGCAAGCGAACTAGTAGGCCTAGAATTGGTCCCAGGGCGCCCCCCCCCCCCAGAGCGTGGTGGGGGGGGTCTACCGCGCCCCACATTTATAGCATGCTAAAGTTGGGGGAGGTAATGTCTGTAAATAATTTTATGTAACTTGCAAGGTCATATTTTTCTTAATATGTTACTTGCCCTTTAAAAAGGAACTCTACCCGCTTATAGGTCAACTAGTAGGCCTAAAATTGGTCCAAGGGCGCCCCCTAGAGCGGGGGGAGATAAAATGTAACTTTCAAGACCATTTTTATGATTTTTTCTTAACACTATACTTGCCCTTTAAAAAAATGTGTCACGTGCATCATGACGACGAATTTTAATCAAAAAAAAAAATAATAATTAAAATTCAAATTCGTTTTTATTTTATTTATTTATTTATCAATTTTCTACATACAAATTTAAAATTACAATTACAATTTAATTAATTATTCTTCAGAAGGTTTGATATTGGGGTTTTGTTTTAAACCCAAAATGTGCAAGGCATTTTTCTTGTAAGATTGTAATGTTTCATCCGGTTCGCCATCATTAATTAATTTTTCTAAATCAGCGCCGTATTTTTGGATATCCTCGGATTCCTCCCCCGAATTTTCACCGCGAATTGCCTTAATTTTTAATTAATTTAATAAAAAATAAAATTAAACATTTTTTATTTTTAAAATGTTAGGGGAAAGTCAGCATTCAGGGGTTTTCATTCCAATGTTAAGTCTATGGCCCCTGTAGAAATGTTTCACTCTGCAATACACCCGTGTTTGAGGGTGCGGGTGAAGTCACCCATAAGGGGCCATAGGAAAAGCATTAGTTATTATAATTAAAAAATAAAAACAAATACCTGTAAAGTTTTCTTAATTTTATTTTGCGATCTGCTTTGATCAAAAAAGAACGCCTCCATGTCATCCTCCGTTTTCTCCGCCTCCCAATCTTCCTTATTCTAATTACAATTGTAATTAATTAACCAAGCTTACAAAATAATTCTATAATTTTAATATTATTTTAAGTATTTTTTTAATATTATTTTGGATTATTTTTAATTTTATTTTAGATTATTTTTAATTTTATTTTAGATTATTTTTAATTTTATTTTAGATTATTTTTAATATTATTTTAGATAATTTTTAATATTATTTTTAGATAATTTTTAATATTATTTTTAGATAATTTTTAGATAATTTTTAATATTATTTTTAGATAATTTTTAATATTATTTTTAGATAATTTTTAATACTATTTTTAGATAATTTTTAATACTATTTTTAGATAATTTTTAATACTATTTTTAGATAATTTTTAATACTATTTTTAGATAATTTTTAATACTATTTTTAGATAATTTTTAATACTATTTTTTAGATAATTTTTAATATTATTTTTAGATAATTTTTAATATTATTTTTAGATAATTTTTAATTACATTAATTCCAATTTAATTAAATTAATTACCTTTGATTCATGGTACAATGCTGTTAAGACATAAATAGCATAATCATAATTTTGTTTTTTAAGCGGACATCTATCAGCAACAATGGTAACGGTATCATTATCACCATCATAACGATCACCCACTAATCTGATAAACTTATCACGTGATCTGTAGTCCAAATTTAATTTCTCTAATTTGAACTGAAACCAAATTAAAAATTACCTTTTAAATAAATAATAAAAAAAACATTAATGGTACCTTTATGGTGACGACCCTTGACCTTGCATCCCTTAAACTAGGCCCTGTGTAAATATAATCTGAACTGACAACTTCTAACGGGAAATTTTTATGACAATCCTCATCTGTTTTTAATTCCATAGGCCAGGGGGTACAGAATTCTATAATTAATTGTTTAATATATGAATTAATGTCATTTAATTAATCAATATCATTTAATTAATTAATTTTAATTACTTTTTATAGCCTGGCAATGAGCATCAATGGCTGGAGGTGTTAAATGCAAGAAATTTGGGATTTTCATCAACTCTGCATTAACAAATTTATTTGGTGGAGCCTTTTTCTTGACAGTATAACCCTGAAATAAGGGCAAGGGCACCACTGATGGCCGAAAACTCTGAGCTGTTGGCCAAACGCTTGACCAATTTTGATCTACAGGCATTTCTTTATACCGAGGCTGTGATAACTGAAGCAAAAAATAATTTGTAAGTGTATTTAAACTTAATTAATTTCACTTACTTCGGTTTTGACTTGACCTTTTGGTGGACCCCTACGTCTGGGTTCTTGTTTTCTTATTAATTGCAATCTCGTGAATTCCTGTTCTAAGTAATTAAGACAAATAATAACGCCAAATTAAAAGTTTATAGTTCTAAGCCTTGGTCAAAAATAGAGTTCTAGGCTTAGAAAAGGCTTTTAAACTTACTTTCGCCAATATTAGACGATGCATCGCGACTTCCCACGTTAAGTTTATTATTAATAACTAATAATTTACCCGAAAAACGCGTTCGAAACATGATATAAATTGATTTAATTTAAATCCAAGTTTTATTAACTTCGACCCTCGCTTCTCTAGGCTCTAGCAGACGACAGACTGGTCCCAGAGGGGCGCCGCAAAATCGCGATCTCTGATCAGGCTGGGAAATAGCACACTTCCTCTGGTCCAAAACCAGTTTATTAATTGCTTGGACTAGTTTTTTAATTCAAGAAGTGGGGGTTACTGGTCCTCGGGACCAGTTTATTAATTGCAAATCTATTGGAGAGCAAAGGCTGGGACCAGTCCGGAGACCAGTAAATAATTTCAGACACTAGGGGGTCACTGGTCCAAAGGACTAGTTTAAAAAATATCCTTATTTCCCAGCCTGTCTCTGATTTGCGGAGTAACGCAGCTTCTTTTCGGCGGCGTTGGGCAAAATCCACGGCCAACTAGTTCATCTCCCCCGTCGGCTTCGCCTATATAGGCAAGGGTGGAAGTTGGCCGTGGAAAAATTAAAACCGGGCCTAGCGACCAGTGTGGGAAATAAGGCACTTTCACAGGCCAATAGCCAGTTTAAAAATTACCTGGGCCAGTTTAAAAATTAAACGCTTTGGGGTCTACTGGCCCTGGTGGCCACTTAATTAATTCAAAGTTTTTCCCCCTCAAGATTTTGGTTCATTAAATAAATACTATGGGATTAGTCCCTAAAATTGTCTCGTCTTTGCTTCTATGCTGTTTGCTTGTTTGGCCTGAATTGTGTATTTGGGAGTGGGATTATGGGTGGGTTTCGTATGTCTGTCTACGCTCTACACACAGTGTAGAATCTGTAGATGAAGTGATTTTTGCAGTTAGCTAAAGGAAGGATAATCTCTCGGTTGCCTTGTTTGGGTCTGGTCTGTAGGGAAAGGCAGCCTGCTGATTTTGACTGTATTAGCGTCTATGGGAAGATAACAATGGAGTGCCAACTCCCTCCCTACGGGTCGAATTTTTTAATTTAGCATTACTCAATAAAGACTAATAGTTCTTAATTTAGGACTCCAATATTTTGAAATACCCATACCTCTAAAAACTAACCTACTAAGCCTATGCCATAGCGCATATTGTCGAGAATAGATAATTTGGCCATAAAATACGAAAGCCTGATTTTTGAGGCTAAAAATGGTAGGTGGCACTGTGGCCAGTTTTTTAATTAAAATACCTAGGCTCTACTGGCCACAGGTCCAGTTTTGAAAAAATCCTTATTTCCCACACTGCTAGCGACTACCAGAATACGGCGGTAGACGGCGCAATCGCCGGCATCTTGATGGTATAAAAAAGAACAGAGCCAGGTTAAGGCGGGTCAGTTGAACTTGAAACTTGAAATCAGGATTCAGGAGGCCGGAAAGAGATTCTGTTTGAGTTCCTTGTCACACATTTGTAAGGTAAGAAAATAAATTTTAATTACCTCGATTAGGTATAATTGTTTTCGTTAACTCGCTTTGAAATAGTCTTAATATTAATTAATAAGGTCTTTCATTTAAATATTAATGTAATTTATTACAGATAAATATATTATGAAGCGTACCAGAGAAGCCACAAGAGCCGAGCTTGAAGAGCGTTTTTTCGATGAGCTAGAGGCTGAAGCCGCCGCCAAGGCAAAAAAAGCCAAAATAGATATTTTTTTTTTTTTTTTTTTGCTCCGTTTATTGTCGAGCTAGGGCTGGGGCCAGCCATACAGCTCCAAAAGGGAAGGTACAAAAATAGTGGCAGAATAACAAAATACAAATAATAACATTAATCAAGGTACAATAAGTAGTGGTGGAATAACAAATATACATTAATAATAATTTTTTTTTTTTTTTTTTTTTTTTTTTGTTATATATATAATCAATAGGCACTTTCAATAGGAACTTTAGTACTGGGATTAATAGTTTCACTGAGATATCACTGGGTAACATATTAGTAGGATTATAACGTTTTACAATTATAACAATTTAGTGGAAACATAAAGGTCTAAATTAAATGTTAAGAAAGGCTCGAAGTTTCAACTTAAAATGATTTATCGAGCTAGTTGACACCAAGTCCTCAGGAAGGGCATTCCAGAGCAAAGCACTTGAAAAAATTAGCTAACCAAAGAGCTTATAGAAAGAGGCTGGAGCGGAAAAGAGCGGCGGCCAATGACCAAGCCGCCGCCGGCGTCCAAGCCAATCTCCACCACACCACTGTTGAAGAGCAGCCCGCGATAATCAAGATTGACCTCGAAGAAGAAAACAAGACCCTTAAAGAATGTAATCTAAAATTGCTTAAAGAGCTGGAAAGCGAAAGGAAAAAAAAATGAGCAGTTTCATCTGGAACCCAAAATCATTAAGTTCAATTTTGAAGTAATTAAACTAATCCAATTTCTTTAAGCCGCCCGCCCGCCTCTACTCATCGAGTAACCGTAATGTTTTGTGTAATTGCAGGCGAACATACAATTCCTTTGAATCCCGATGCCAGAAATTCCTCTGAATTGATAAATTCCGTTTTCCCTCAAAAAATATTAAAATGTATCAAAAAGCACAAAAAAAAATTTAACTTCTAAAAAAAATTACATTCCTATATACTTCAAAATTTTTAAATGTTTAAAAAAATTTTATGTACGATAAATAAATTTTCCAAAGATTTTACAAAATAAATGCAACTCTCCTATTTATTACAAGACAGCCTTCGATAGTGTGAATTTTTTGTGGGATAGTAGCATAGTAAAAATATTATTATTTTTCTTAGACCGAAAAGCTAAACCTATGAGGGAGAAAAGTTGGTTACATTTGAACTAATCGGGGTTCCGTATGTTTTTGCTGTTTACATAATTTTTGATTTATTTTTATTTATTATTCCCCATAGTAAATAATTTCTTTTTAAAATTTCTGTAACTTTCTATTGTCAATTCATTACCAAAAATAGTATATATATTTGTAATTTTTTGGAGCTGTAAGGCTGTTTTAGCCCTAGCTCGTCACTTAAAAGGAACAAAAAAAAATAAAAAATTAGCGATTAGTGCTATATTCCTAGCAAGGTTCCGAAATAAGGACAGCGCTTACATGCAGAACTATACCCGTTTAAGCGAGGGTCTATTTTATACCATAAGGTGAAACTTTTGCATATTAGTATATTTGGGACAAACTATTGAAAATAGTGGCCTTATGCAAGAAAAAGTGTGTAGAATTTATGCAAATTAATATATTGGGAGCAAACTTTTGAAAATGGCGGCCTTATGCAAAAAAAAAACACGTTTGCTGAAACCTTATGTAAATTAGTGACGTCCCAAGCGCCGCATAAATTAAATTTAATCGGAGAATTTTAAACCCAAAACTTACGTTGTTTAGGCTGAAAAAAACAATTATATTATATTATATTAATTTACCAACAAACTTTGTTCAAATTAATAAAATTTCACATTTTATTTTAAAATTAGAACAAAACGTCAAAAGACCGGAAAATATTATTTATAATCTGGCAGCCCTGCTGGTCATTGAAGAAAGTTGCAACTAAATAAATTAGGTGTGTAACTGTAGTCTGTCGGACTCGGATTCGACGATGTTTCACCTCGCAAAGCGTAAATTTCATAGTTTCGAGTGTTTAATTTGAAATAAAACCATCGGAAACACGAAAAACAACGAAATTGGACCCAAATAATGGTAAAATATAGGATAGATAAGCTAAAATAATAGTAAATTATATTGAAATTAAGATAAGTGTCAGTCTATAACCAAGGCTTAGAGAGAGTGAAGCCAAGTGTGGATGGTGGAGCGCTGGTGGTGTGGTTAGGGTTAAAACGTTAAGTGGGTGTCTTATTTTGCGTGTTTTGGTGTGTTTTACCAGCATTTCTATCTCTAGTACGTAATAAATAAGTAAATAACGGTTATTAACAATGAAAATAAACGAAAAAAACTTGATAAGTTACTCAATCTCCGAAACCCCTGTTGATCAGGAGGGTTGGCTTTTAAAGAAAGGTGACGTTAATAAAAGCTTCCAAAAACGTTGGTTTGTCTTGAAAGGCAACTTATTATTCTACTTTGATAAAAAAACTGATAAAGAACCAATCGGGGTGATAATTTTGGAGGGGTGCACCATTGAACTGGCTGAAAATGAAGAGCTATATGCTTTCAAAGTTGTTTTTCACGGAGCTGGTCACCGAACCTATGTTTTATGCGCTGACAGTCAAGAAAACATGGAAGGGTGGATGAAAGGTTTAGCTTGCGCCAGTTACGATTACATGAAACTCATGGTAGCTGAACTACAACGTCAATTAGATGAAATTAGTGAAACTGAAAGGTTAGCCAAAGCGGGCTTCCGTAATTCAGTACACATGGGTGGTTTACCCGTCAACCGCTCAGATAGTTGCTTATTTAAACAAGCCGGTGGTGGTAGTGGTGGAACTTCTAAAGGGCAACGTTACAATCCCTTTGATAAGTGGAAATACGTAGCTGATGATTCTGATCAAGTTAAAGGAGCTGTCGGAGGACAACCTTTACCCGGACCTCTCGATAAGTGTCCGGATGCTTCTGTTAAAGCTACTTTCCCAAAACGTCGTAATTTTACCGAGTTACATCTGCATTATGGGAGGCAATATGCCAAATATTTTGAGGACCAAAGGAAAAGAAACCTTCAAGGATATACTGGAAATTTAGGGGATCATAATATGCTTTAACAGACACTAATTAATTAATTAATTAATTAATTATTCATTAACAAAGTCAGATTAATTAAGGTCCCAATTTTATTGTATAAAGGATAATGATTAAGTTAAAATTGAAATTAATTAATTAATAATATCAAAAATAAACCAGCCTTAAAAGAATTAATGTGATGATCAGAGACATAATTAATTATAATTAATTTACTAATTAGTAATAAAAGATTTTTGCTTGGTAATTACAATTAAGTAAAATTAATACTAATTAGCAATTTTGCCTGGCTTAAATTTGAGCTAATTTAAGTTATTAATTAACTGGACCAAATTAATTAATTAATTAATTAATTAATTAAAATATTTAATATTAATTATTAATATTATTATTAAATATTAATTGTGCAATTACCAATTAATATTCTGCTTTTGAGTGTTTATTATTTTTTAAAATACTCTTGCAGCTCTAAAACATTTAAAAAAAATTAATTAATTAATTAATTAATTAATATATTATAATAATATATACATTCCATTATAGACATGGATTAAAAACTTAAATTTAATTAGCTTAAATTTAATAGCTACTTAATAATAATAATAATTTCTTTAATATTAAAGTTATATAGCTCAAATTTGTGGCCAAAAATTAATATCTAACCTAACTTAACCTAATTAGATTAATATTGTATATTAATATTATTATTTATTTAAATTTTAGGCCTACAATTTTTTTTAAACCTATTTGATTGGCTCTCATTAATATAATTATGGAATTATGATGAATCTATAATGAGTTATGTGAAATGTGATTGCATAACTCGTAATTTTGTGTAAATAATAATATACTTAAATATGTAAGCCCCTCCCCCTTCCCCCCCTTCCCCCCCCCCCACCAAGAAAGATATGTAGAAAAATAATCTAGGTGTAATAAAAATAATTTTGGATCTAATGTCTCAAAATTTTAATTTCATTTTTTTAGTTAGGTGAGAGAAATAATTAAGTTTAATTGCAATATTGCTTTGAAGTGTTTGTAATGATGTAATGGCTTTTTGTATTGATGATAATGTATTTATTATTTTCCCAATATATTTAAATTAATTCCAAATATATTTAAATTAATTCCAAATGTATTTAAATTAATTCCAAATATATTTAAATTAATTCCCAATATATTTAAATTAATTCCCAATATATTTAAATTAATTCCCAATATATTTAAATTAATTCCCAATATATTTAAATTAATTCCCAATATATTTAAATTAATTCCCAATATATTTAAATTAATTCCCAATATATTTAAATTAATTTCCAATATATTTAAATTAATTCCCAATAGATTAAAAATTAATTCCCTATAGATTAAAATTAATTCCCTATAGATAAAAAATTAATTCCCAATAGATTAAGAATTAATTCCCAGTAGATTAAGAATTAATTCCCTATAGATTAAAAATTAATTCCATATAGATTAAAAATTAATTCCCAGTAGATTAACAATTAATTCCCTGTAGATTAAAAATTAATTCCATATAGATTAAAAATTAATTCCCAGTAGATTAACAATTAATTCCCTGTAGATTAAAAATTAATTCCATATAGATTAAAAATTAATTCCCTATAGATTAAAAATTAATTCCCTATACATTAAAAATTAATTCCCTATAGATTAAAAATTAATTCCATATAGATTAAAAATTAATTCCCTATAGATTAAAATTAATTCCCTATAGATTAAAATTAATTCCCAGTAGATTAACAATTAATTCCCAGTAGATTAAAAATTAATTCCCTATAGGTTAACAATTAATTCCCTATAGGTTAACAATTAATTCCCTATAGATTAAAAATTAATTCCCTATAGATTAAAAATTAATTCCCAATAGATTAAACAAACAATTCCCTATAGAATTAAAATTTAACCCCAATAGATTAACAATCAATATAATTAATACTAAAAGAAGTCCCATAAATAAGCTTAGTATTAATTAAAATAAATTAGAGAAAGGCAATCTTTTTTTAGAACAGGTAATGGTTGTCTTTTTACTGGACTTAAATATAATATATGAGCAAAACAAATGTTTGGTAGCAAATTCAAAGCTTTTTTTCTCTTTTTCTCTTGAATGATCTTCAAGGGTCAGTTGGAAGGTCAATTATCAGGGGCGGGGGGGCAAAGGAAGGGGGTGGCGGCTTTGTTTTTATCCTAGTACAGTTTTTTCTTTTCATTTCAAATCACTGTTAAAATAACATATTGAGCTTTGTATTTATTTATAAAAAAAAAAAAAAAAATAACACCAGACAGGACTAGCGGTCTTCTTAATTAATTAATTAGTTTAAATCATAAAAATAAATAAAATTATTATTTCATTTTTTTAATAAAAAAGTAGAATAGTGTTTGAGTAGCTTATAAAACAACCGGTTGTTAATATTAAGGGTTTTCTAAGCCTCTTAAAAACTACATTAGAAAAATTTATATATTTATTTATTTTTTTTTTATTATTTTTTAATAGGGTGGGTTTGTTTTTTTTTTATTTTTTAATCCATCACCGTTTTATTTTTAATTATTAAATTAAAAGTCCATAATTAAAATTAATATTATAGAAAAACTTCAACTTCAATTTATGGATTTTTAATTATTTTAATGAAAAATTTAATTTTTTTTAAGAAGATTTCGTTTTTAGTTTTTGTTTTTTAAAAAATTAAAATTACTTATTTTTTATTTTATTTTTTTTTTCGTATTTTGGTAAATATTGGTAAATCAATATGAAATATTCGCAGATTTGTTTGTTTGTTTCTTTGTTTGTTTGTTTATCTGAAGTTTTATTTACACAATGTTTATTTATTTATTTTTAATTTTCATCCCCTTTATGTATACATATATTTATATATATATATTTTATCTTTTGTTTTTTTTTTGAGTTATTTTTATTTATAAAATCGTAACTGATTCTAGTTGTTTGTTTGTTTGTGTTGTTTTTAAATCCCGTATTTTACATTTTTTTTTTAAAAAAAAACTTAGGGTAGTTTTTTTTAAATTTAATTTTAAATTTAAAACCAATTTTTTGGGGGGTGGAAAAGGGGGGGGGTCAATTAAAAATTAAATTATTAGGTTTTAATATTATTTTTATTCTTTATTTTTGCATCCAGGTTATTTCAATTTATTTTATTTTTTTTAATAATCCCCTACTATACAGAAAATTTATTTTTTTATTTTCAATAATTTTATTTAATTTAAATTACATTTAAGATTTAATTTTTTTTTTCGGCTCAAATTTATAATTTTTTAATTTCTTTACTTTAAATCCCTAAAACATTAAATTGCTTTTTTTTAAAAATTTAAAAACCTTGATTGAATTAATATTAATATTAACTACACGCTAAATAATAGTTTTAATTAATTTATAATACAAAATTAATTATTTTATTTTCATTATTGTTTTTTAAAAAGTTCTGAGGTTTGTGCCAGTTTGTTGTTTTTTAAATTAAAAAAAAAAAAATAAGAAACTCCGGTAAATAAATTTATTTTTAAAATTGGCTTTTATTAGTTTTCATGTAGAAATTAATTAATTAATTAATTTAAGCCTTAGTTTAAAATTAATTGGTTCATAATTAATTAATTAATTATGATCCAGTTATGACCTAATTAATTTAAAATTGGCTTTATTAATTTTCATGTAGAAATTAATTAATTAATTAATTAATTAATTTAAGCCTTAGTTTAAAATTAATTGGTTCATAATTAATATTGATTAATTTAATTAATTACGATCCGATTATGACCTAATTAATTTAATTTTTAAAAACCGCTTAAATTAATCTTCATAATTAAAGCCAAAAAATATACAAGGACCGCCAATACTTTTTAAAATACAAAATAGCTCTTTGTTTTGTTTTTTTGTTTTTTTTTTTAATTCAAACAGAAACAAAAAATAAAGTTAAAAATAGACCACCCTTTTGACAATTGTTTATTTTCATTTATTTAAAAAGAATAATTATAATATTGGTGACCAAAAAAATATTAGATAATTAACACAATAATATTAAAAATTAATTAATTAAACATATTTAAAAAATAATTATACCACTCCTTTTCAAATTCATTCTGGGGTTGTTTTTTGTACAAATTGCGATTTGGGGGGAGGGGGGCGAGAAAAGGGGGAGGGAGGGCAAGGGTTTAAATACAAAAACCCAAAAAACATTTCACAAATATTGTTTTTTTTTTTCAAATTTGTTTGTTTTTTTTGACTGGTAATAATAAGTAGCAAGTTGAAATATTGTTGTTGTTTTTTTTTTACAAAATCATCGAAATCCCCTTTAGTTTATTTCTTCCAAGGTGATATTTGTTTGTTTGTTTGTATGTTTTTTTTATAGATATATATTTAGATTATATACAAAATAAATAACAATTGGATATTTTTTTTTTAGGTTTCTGTTTTTTCAAATATCTTCCCATTTTTGTTTGTTTGTTTGTTTGTTTTAATTTCATTATTTTTTTTGTTGCAATCTTATTAATTAATTTTGCATTTTAAAAACAATTAAAATTAAAACCATTAAGTGGTTTTAATTTTATTAATTTGTATTTTTCATCATATTGTTTTTTTTTTTGTTTTTTTTAAATAGTTTTGTTTTTTAATTTTAATTTTAATTTTTTTTGGAAATATAATATTTTACTTTTTTAGGCCCGCACTCGCGTGTGTTTTTTATGTTTATGTTTATGTTGTGTATAATTTTAATTTGGTTGTTTATATATTTTTGTTTTTCATTGTAGAAATATCACTCAAAGATGGCAAGATGCATTGCGATGTATTTTTTGTTTTTTTCAAAAAAAAAAAAAAACATTTATTTTTGGATGAAAAAATTGGCCCAGGATTTTTTTCATCATCGGTAAATATTGTTTTCGATTTTTTTATTATTTACTCTCAGCACAACTTACAATATAATTTATTCTCGATGTGTTTGTTTGTTTGTTTGTTTATCTGTTTAATTTATCATTGACTCCACCAAACTGCAATTAGATTTTTTTTTTGTTCTATGCAAACTAATTCATTTTGTTTCTTTTCAAGTGCAATTTCTTCATATCTCTGTACTGAACTGCAATTTCCTCTTTATCTCTGTACTGAACTGCAATTTCCTCTTTATCTCTGTACTGAACTGCAATTTCCTCTTTATCTCTGTGCTGAACTGCAATTTCCTCTATCTCTGTACTGAACTGCAATTTCCTCTTTATCTCTGTACTGAACTGCAATTTCCTCTTTATCTCTGTTCTGAACTGCAATTTCCTCTTTATCTCTGTTCTGAACTGCAATATCCTCTTTATCTCTGTACTGAACTGCAATTTCCTCTTTATCTCTGCACCCAACTGCAATTTCCTTTTTGTCTCTGCACCAAACTGCAATTTCCTCATCTCTGTGCTCAACTGCAATTTCCTCTTTATCTCTGTACTCAACTGCAATTTCCTCTTCATCTCTGCAGTCAACTGCAATTTCCTCTATCTCTGTACTCAACTGCAATTTCCTCTATCTCTGTACTCAACTGCAATTTCCTCTTCATCTTTGTACTCAACTGCAATTTCCTCTTTATCTCTGCAGTCAACTGCAATTTCCTCTTATCTCTGCATTCACCTGCAATTTCCTCTTTATCTCTGCTATTTTTTGCTTAACTCCGCATCCTTTTCATACTTTTGGTTTTGCACATTGCACCTTTATGGCAGTGAGGGTCAAGCATTCCCTAATTAGGGTCAAACATTCACTAATTAAGTAAATTAACCCCATTCTCTTAAATTTGCGTTGTTATGATGATATGTTGTACTTCGTTTTTCAATTTACGTAATTCTTCTTTGATCTTGTAAATTTTTTGGTCTATTTCTTTAATTTTGCGTCGCAATCGAGTGTATTTATTAATTAATGATTTTTTTTATCTCAATCTCTGTTAGATAATTGTTAGAAAATCAATGATTGTTTATGGAAAGTTGTTTTTATCACGTTAAGGTTTCCATGGCGTGGTATAATTGCATCAGCACTTGAATATGGACTGGTAAACAAGAACGTCTATCGTGCGTCACCGGGTCCAATGATAACCAGGAAAGAGTATTGTAACCCTCCAACACGTATCTGCGTCAACAATGTAAGTTTTGTTCAAATAAAACGTCCAATAAAGTACATCGCGACGTCACAATTAGGACTGTCGCGATGTCCCCAATAAGGTCTACCGCGATGTCCCCAATAAGGTCTACCGCCATGCCCCCAATAAGGTCAACCGCGATGCCCCCAATAAGGTCTACCGCGATGTCCCCAATAAGGTCTACCGCGATGTCCCCAATAAGGTCTACCGCGATGTCCCCAATAAGGTCTACCGCGATGTCCCCAATAAGGTCTACCGCCATGTCCCCAATAAGGTATACCGCGATGCCCCCAATAAGGTCTACCGCCATGTCCCCAATAAGGTCTTTCGCGATGTCCCCAATAAGGTATACCGCGATGCCCCCAATAAGGTATACCGCGATGCCCCCAATAAGGTATACCGCGATGCCCCCAATAAGGTATACCGCGATGTCCCCAATAAGGTCTAGCGCGATGTCCCCAATAAGGTCTACCGCCATGTCCCCAATAAGGTATACCGCGATGCCCCCAATAAGGTATACCGCGATGCCCCCAATAAGGTATACCGCGATGCCCCCAATAAGGTATACCTCGATGTCCCCAATAAGGTCTAGCGCGATGTCCCCAATAAGGTCTACCGCCATGTCCCCAATAAGGTCTACCGCCATGTCCCCAATAAGGTCTACCGCCATGTCCCCAATAAGGTATACCGCGATGCCCCCAGTAAGGTCTACCGCCATGTCCCCAATAAGGTCTTTCGCGATGTCCCCAATAAGGTATACCGCGATGCCCCCAATAAGGTATACCGCGATGCCCCCAATAAGGTCTACCGCCATGTCCCCAATAAGGTCTTTCGCGATGTCCCCAATAAGGTATACCGCGATGCCCCCAATAAGGTATACCGCGATGCCCCCAATAAGGTATACCGCGATGCCCCCAATAAGGTATACCGCGATGTCCCCAATAAGGTCTAGCGCGATGTCCCCAATAAGGTCTACCGCCATGTCCCCAATAAGGTATACCGCGATGCCCCCAATAAGGTATACCGCGATGCCCCCAATAAGGTATACCGCGATGCCCCCAATAAGGTATACCGCGATGTCCCCAATAAGGTCTACCGCGATGTCCCCAATAAGGTCTACCGCCATGTCCCCAATAAGGTCTACCGCCATGTCCCCAATAAGGTATACCGCGATGCCCCCAATAAGGTCTACCGCCATGTCCCCAATAAGGTCTTTCGCGATGTCCCCAATAAGGTATACCGCGATGCCCCCAATAAGGTATACCGCGATGCCCCCAATAAGGTATACCGCGATGCCCCCAATAAGGTATACCGCGATGCCCCCAATAAGGTCTAGCGCGATGTCCCCAATAAGGTCTAGCGCGATGTCCCCAATAAGGTCTACCGCCATGTCCCCAATAAGGTATACCGCGATGCCCCCAATAAGGTCTACCGCCATGTCCCCAATAAGGTCTTTCGCGATGTCCCCAATAAGGTATACCGCGATGCCCCCAATAAGGTATACCGCGATGCCCCCAATAAGGTATACCGCGATGCCCCCAATAAGGTATACCGCGATGCCCCCAATAAGGTCTAGCGCGATGTCCCCAATAAGGTCTAGCGCGATGTCCCCATAAGGTCTAGCGCGATGTCCCCAATAAGGTCCGTCTCAATGTCCCCAATAAGGTCTACCTCGATGTCCCCAATAAGGTCTAGCGCGATGTCCCCAATAAGGTCTAGCGCGATGTCCCCAATAAGGTATACCCCGATGCCCCCAAATAAAAATCCAAACTAACTAACCTTAAGACATCAGTAGTAAAATTGGAATCAAGTGGATGGTAATTCCTTTGTTGTTGATTGTTACTGTTAATGAACTCTTCACTGGATTGAACCAGAGATGAGTGGAAAAGTAGGGCTGACTGTTAAAGGATAAAAATGACGCGACAGGTTAATCATCAACCGCGCAAATTATCATAACAAACCTTACCTTAAGGAACGAAGGTAACTTGTTCTCGAGATGCGGACAACTGGACCAAAACCACTTTGGCAATGGACCTACTTTGGCTGTTGATACGTAGTAACCCAAGGCTAAAGGCTGTTGAAGTAACTGAACTGGTTCTTCAGAGACATCGTTGGTTCTACTACCGGGAGGCTGTTGAGAACCAAATGGTTAGCCAGTTGAAACACCGACTGCAAAGTTCAGAGTGTGACGCGCAACTTACCCTATTTGGCTTGCTACAAAACGGAAATGGCGAATGTCTTCCACCTCCCATTCCATTTGGACTGCCGGGTTGAGATATCGAATCCCGTCTCGGACTATTTCCTGGACTGCCATTCTCACCAAAATCACCAAAGAGTTCCCGCATATCATCGTCAACCGCGATGTCCTCCTCGTTTAAATCCATGAAGATACTTTCGCTGATAGAAGGGTCAAGTGGCGACAGGTGTTCGTGTTGAAACGTCGCGTGCGTTGACTGTAATTGCGCGACACGGAATCGGGTACTTAGAACCCAAGAAACTTATAAGATAAAGTTGATGACTTACCTGAGCCGTGGCTGATGTTGGGAACACTAGTATATGAGTACAAGTAGCGTCCTCGGGTGTACTTAAGTCGCAGTTTTGATTACTGAACCTGGCATCGGGTGTGAATTGATCCGGCATAATCCTTAGAGCCGAATCGGGTTCCAAGGATACCAAACAGGCTGATAAAATACTCGGCGTTTCGGGTGGACTTAAAACCGAACATTGATGACACAAATCGCATAATTGTCGACTATATCTCAATAAAGACTTCTTGCTAAGTAACAAGGCCCATTCGCGTAATTCCCCGTGACCTATACGACCCAAACGTCCAACTACCAATCTCCACGGTTGAATAGAATTGGATAAAACACCCATGATGAAGTCCAAAAGTTTCGTTAAACCGGCCTTACGAGCCGAGGCCTTTTTCCGTCGCGTTCGATTAGGGATTTCGATATTAATGCAACACGTTTCTAAGAGTTCACCCTTTTCGTTGGTACATGACGCGAGTAACCAACGTTGGTCACTCGTTAAACAATAATTACAAAATAAAATGCTGGATTTTTCGCGTCTATCACCGAACATTTCGCCTAATTCAGTTTGTTTATCGCGTTGGGGCGCTAAGATGAATGGTAGAGTTAACATTCGGTACGGATTCGTGTTTTTGTCCTACGCGTCAAGGCGAGACTCAGTAAGTTAAGTACTAAGTACCAAAGGGTTAAAGACAAAATAAAACTACTTACATTCTTGCCCTTGAGGAATATATCTTGCGTGGCCGCGGGTCCAAACCCGGTAAGTGATTTAACATTAGATTGATGCGTTAAAACACGCCGACATTGAGAGAATATTGAGAATGCTAACTCCTTAAGTTCATCATGAACTCTGACCCCATTCTCTTCGTTACCAATACTCAAAACGGAGTCCATAGTTATCAGCTATAAACGCGGCCGGGACATCAGTTAATCATGTCCCTAATGATAAGAACATTGTAACATACCTGAACGTGAATGTTATTCAAAATATGTTCTGGTAGAAACTTGAGCATGTACAAATAACATCTCATTAGACCAATGGTACTTAGACGGTACATTTCGGGACTCATGTTATTATAGGAAAATGGTTCCACAATGTAGATTATTAGAGCTGGTAGGTTTTGTTCGTCGTCTTGTTCCGGTTCGTGAGTTGTACCACCGCCACTCGAACCACCTCCGCCGCCTCCTCCTTGAGATCCCGATGACCCTGCCCCTGTTGGGGTTCCGCCCGAACTTGAATGATTGGCGTTGTCTTGCTGAGAGTCTGAATGAGCTAGAAAGTAATTAACTATGTTTAATTAAGACTATATAACAATTAAGAGAAAGAACGGTAGTAATCAGCGTCTGAAAATTAAATTAATTACAAGTATCGTCATATTTACCTCCCTCTGATTGCAATAAGATTGGGTAGAAAATAAGAATGGACTGGTTATTATAGTTAATTAATTAACTACTTTGAAGTATGTCTTAAAAATCAAATAGACTGACCTCCATCCGAAGATTTTTGCGACATATCCTTGTCCTGTTGACTTTCGGGTGTGGAAGGTGGCATGGGTGACGCGGCTGGTTTCTCGGGTGGTTTCATTTGGGCGGGTGGATCCATTAAGGATTTGTCGAATGTTTGTTGCGCCAAGAACGGTACCAATAAATGTCGGCAAACTTGCGCGTACAGTTTCAACTTAGACGCGACGGGTCCGTTCCCAATATTGTTAAACCATTCGTCGACGGCTTCATTGGCCACTTTTCGATAGGTGTTTTTACCAACCCTTAGGATACCATCGCGTATTTTCTTAACCGGGCAGTGACGTCCTAATCTACTGACTTCGTAGATACTGGACAGTTCTTTAAAATACGTTCGTAAGCGACTCAAGACAAAGTCATTATCGGGCGCGACTACTACGTACGCGATGTCGCGAGACATCGGGTAAGGTTCCAGTAATAACTTGTCCTATAACACACGAAGTAGAACGAACCTTGTAGACACCCCCAACAAGAAGTAAAGGATGGTACAATTTTTGGGTGACTTACCCAGAATTTCAAAGCAAAGGGTGAAATGCCTAACCAATCTTTCTCGTAACCGACTAGTAATGAAGGAATGGGTTGAGGTTCGCATTGATCATCGGTACCCCTTCCGGCTAATCTATGGAATTGCCGCCATGTTAGGGGTCCCGAAACAGTGTAGGTCACTTCCCATAACATTTGAGTACGTTTCTTATGAACCGCTTCTTGTAGTAAAGGTTGTAAGGATCTTAATAGGTTAACTGTCTCGTGGTTGCTTTCTGGTGGTTTAGCTGAAATGGTTTATTGTATTGTCCCAAATTTAGCCAAAGATCTTTCAGAAACGCAACGACAATCGCGGGTTAACTTATTGGGGCCCGTTATTTACATAAAGGTTATACTATAAACATATCTTAAAGGGTACACTATAAACGCGTCTTAAAGGGTACACTATAAACCCGTCTTAAAGGGTACACTATAAACACGTCTTAAAGGGTACACTATAAACGCGTCTTAAAGGGTACACTATAAACCCGTCTTAAAGGGTACACTATAAACACGTCTTAAAGGGTACACTATAAACGCGTCTTAAAGGGTACACTATAAACGCGTCTTAAAGGGTACACTATAAACGCGTCTTAAAGGGTACACTATAAACGCGTCTTAAAGGGTACACTATAAACCCGTCTTAAAGGGTACACTATAAACCCGTCTTAAAGGGTACACTATAAACACGTCTTAAAGAGTACACTATAAACATATCTTAAAGAGTACACTATAAACATATCTTAAAGAGTACTTACCAACGATAAAAGGCCACTTGTGTAAACTGGAAGACTTGAGGCCTTCATCCAACTTTCCATTAGCTCCCATGTTATCCAGCATTTGTCTGCCCGTTTCCAGGGCTAAAAAGCACATTTCTCCGAAATCGGACGCTTCTAGAGCGTTGTACTGAGTCGGTGGCGTATCCAAATTGTGCAATGTGACCGCTTTGTGATAAACCGAACAAGTACTGAACAGAGTCGAACACTGAGACCGAATTAAATCCAACAAATGATGCGGTAATGATTCCAGTAAACCGCGAGCGTCCTTCGCGTTGTTACCGCTGTTGTTATTATTATTAAAACCGAGCGCGTCTGATAAAGTTGTCGGTGGTGGTGGTGGTAGCGCCTTCCGTTTATCAACCATTAGCAAACGTCTAGTTCTATCAGGAGGTTCGTAGGCGACGCCGGTTATTTCAACCTCGTCTTCGTAAAACAACCCGGACCGATGGCTATAATGTCTATTGACAACCGCGCTAAAACCGCACGTACATTTGTACTGTAATTCCTCCGAACCGTCCGGTAATAAAAAGTTGGGCAAATAAAGTCCGTAATCCGCACCTTTTATGTTCATATTGCATACGCATATCGTACAACCGGCAAAATTGTGATCCTTATATAAATTCATCATAGTATCCGATAAAACTAAGTTCGTCACTAAACTATGAGACTCGGTTATACCGCCCCCGTTTCCACTCGTCATCATCATGTGTTGATGATGAGCATGACCTTAATTGCCATTTATATTTTAAGTAAGTCTTACTTACCAAATGGATGGATAGAAAGTGTAGTTAAGAGTACTTACCTTGAGGATTGGCGTGAGGATGATGGACGTGTTGTTGTTGCGCCAAATGGGAAGGATGCATTTGTGCCGGATGGTGAGATTGTAATTGGTGGGGATGTTGCTGTTGTAATTGTTGCTGCAAATGGTGAGGAGGACCCATTGGAGGAGGTGGAGGACCAAGATGATGAGGGCCATCCGGTCCCATGGAATGGAGAGGGTGTTTAGGGAGGCAAGGACCATTATGGTTTTGTTGCTGTTGCATTTCGTAGTTCATGGCCATAGCGGCGCGTTGATCCATCGTGTCCATCATTGATGGATGGGCGCCGGGATAACCAGGAGGCATCATACCACGTTGGTCAGGATCTGGACCACCCATCATCATAGGGTGGCTGCAAAACATATCCAACGTTTTGGGTTCATTAAAAGCATTCCCCAGAAAACCAAGTGACACTTCCCAACGCGATAAGCCTGGCAATATTTTGAACAAGAACTTAAGATAAAACTCACCCTGGATGTTGAGGAGCTCCAGGATGTTGATGGGGATGATGATGTCTTTCCATCATCAAGGCGGGATGTCCTAGCGGGGGTGGTAGCCCTCCAGGTCCCATGGCGTGTCCCGGATGGTGTAACTGATGATGCGGATGTTGTTGAGGATGCATCATATGCGCGTGAGGATGTCCGTGAGGATGCTGTTGATGCAAATGCATATGATGTTGATGTTGCGCCAATTGTTGCTGCTGTTGTTGCATGTGAGGACCTCCCCCCGCGTGGGGACCATGCATCGGGACCATATTGCCACCGGAGGATAAACTGTTGATTAGATTTAAATTGCCGGGTGTCGCTGAGACGGAACTAACTGTAGAAGGCACGGAGGAATTATTGGCGGCGAACGATTGTTGCTGGTTTTGTTGCGAATTTTGGGCCGCCACTTGCTGTTGCTGATTTTGGGTCCATGATGGTTTATATACGCTTTCACCGGGGAACGTAATAGGTGGTAAGCTCGCGCTTGGTAAACTAGTCAAGGCGGAATAACGCGATGAACTGACGAATTTCAGTTGAATTGGAACTTTGTAAACGTAGGACCAGTCCTTAAAACATTAATGGGGATTGTATGAGGAGGATATATTGGGTCATTTCGCGTTTGTACTCGATTTAAAACTTACAGCATCCATTCCTGGACTTCCGCAGTTAATATAACCATCAATTTTATCTCTTCCTAGAATTCCTTCACCAGCTTCGAGAGCCGCGATGTCCGAGAGCGTCAACGGTCCAGAAGGCGACTGAACAGCGTTGTGCTCCAAAGAAGGCGGAGTTGGAAACATTCGAGTCAACTCTGCAGCCCCTTGAACAACGCAGGGAAAAAGGGTGAGTTCATTTTGGAACTAGCGCGATCTTTTAGAAGAAGTTGGGGTCGGGAATTGGGGTGTCTAAAATCAAATGGACAACTGACCTAGTATACCAGCGGTACAAGAGTTTGAGCTTGTTTTAGTCGTTTTGGTAACTGGCGCGTCATCAGATGTACCGGTTAGTTTAACAGAACTAGGAGTTGATGGGGGTTGAAACTGCAACGCGAACACAATCATAAGATATAACATAACAACCCTTGATTACCCAATGAATCTTTCCCCTGATTACCCAATGGATCTTTCAATGATTACTCACATTATCATCGCTGTTATCATCAGATGACGTATCAAAAATGCAATCCAAGTCCCTGTCAGTCACTAGCAAATCCTTTTCCCTTGTAAAACTTGACGCTTGATTCGTGGACGTCGCCGGGGACGTCACGGATGTTTGGTCATTTAAAAATAGTTGTTTAGGGGTGGCTTCCTTCGACGATGGTAAAACACCTCCGTTTGGTGTCGCGGGGTCAGGGGTTAAAGGTATAGACGGATCTTTCGCACCATTTTTCGTCTCTTCATCTTTGACCACGCTGTCATTACGGATTCTAAAAGTTGCTCCCGATGTTGGGGGCGCGTCCTCGTCAAATTCGTCATTAAATTCGTAAGGATCTTTCGGAGGTGACGGTTGACTATCTTCCGATTGCGAATTTAAATCCCGACTGTACATTTCGGCGGAATACGGGTTGCTAAAACCGCTTGGCAGTATCGTTCCAATACGTTGCCTTTTACGGTTACCGCTAGATTCCCAAGTATTAACCAGTAAAGAACTGTAATCGTACAGCAAACCATTCCGTAAGTCTTCCTCGTCGGTTTCTTCGTTGACGACCGCCGGAAGAGTCGGTGGTCGCTTAAGTCCTTGTAGAGATACGAGTGGTTTAACCCCGACTCCGTTGGTGTTGTTGTTGTTGTTATTGTTGGGAAATGGTGAGGCGACCGAAGTTGAGATAGCGTTTCCATTCGAGTTCGGTGCCTGACTTGAAGGGGCCGCCACCGCGGTTGTCAAGATGGCGGAGTTGGACGCGTCCTCCGATTGCGTTGTTGAAGGCGGTTGCCAAACGGAGGGTGAGTTCTCCGCCTTGCAATCGGCCATTAGGTTAGAACCGGGTTGTTGGTGTTGATAAGGTGACATAATCTGATCAGGTTTTTCCGTTTTAATAACGATGGGTTGATTGGAATTAGGGTCCGTCACTGACATTGGGCTTTGCGTTATAACGTTAGCGCTATTCTGTTCCTGAGATTCTGTTTTGACATTATCATCCTCTTGGGACAAAATGGGAGGGTGCGGGGACAGCGTTGGCATGGCCGGCTCCGAAGTGGATCCTCCGCTATTTTCCATGGATTGAAATCCGGGTGTCGCTGGATGCGGTGATTCCATATTACCGTGAGAATTAGCGTTCGATGTTTGCAAAGTGGGCAAACTAGACGAGGGCGTAGGGACCCGTAAAGAGGGTAAAACCGCGGAAACGGGACCCCCAGATCCTTGTTTCAAATTAAATTGGAATGAAGTAGTTGAGTTTGAATTCTGTCCAGAACCGTTACCACCACTACCACCGCCACCACCATTGTTCGTATTGGAAGAAATATCTCGCGATGAATTCTGGGAATTATTATCGATTCCCGTCAAACAATCCAAAACGGGGCTTCGTCTATGAAAAGGGGTCATGCCCTTTAACCTGGACGACGTTTTTTCGTTCGATTTCTCGCTTAATTTCTCAGTTTTAATTTTATTGGTGGTTCCCGTCGCGTTACTCGAAGCATTCGTTGTAGTCAAACTCGCGTTCTGTTTAGCGTGTTCGTTCGAACTGTTTTTGTTGCAGCCACTTCCGGGGCTCGAACTACTACCCTTTGTCTTTATTTTGCACCGAAAACAATTACAACTCGCGCGCGCCGATGGGTCCTGAAACTCCCAATGTCCGATGGCGTCCTCGGGACTGGCTTCGGGGGTTAAAGGTTGATTCGAAACGGTACTATCTTGCCATATATTGTTTTTCGCGTGCAATACCGCGTGGCTTTCGCTATTCGGTGTCCATTGGCACTGCTTAGCGGGGAGATTATTTAGATTAGGGTCCGTTGTTAAGTTACCGGTCAGTTGGTTTCGAAGCGCCGAACCCATGGGTTGACCGGGACCGTATCGTTGCGCGTGAGGCCGATTGACACCACCGACGCAACAACCGGGGTCCGACGGAGAAATGGGCGGGGTTAGGACACCACCCGCACCTCCCCGCGATTGACCAACGGCTAGGAGTCCATTCGGTACCGACGGTAATCCCGCACCACCCCGGCATACATCTTCCTCCGTTTCAATTACATGGACGTAGCTTGATGGATAACGTAATTTTGCACCGGCTACAAAGACTTCAACTACTCGCGGTACCTGACTATCATCTCCCAAATAATCTTTACCAGTCGTAACTTCCTGTACTGGTAAAGGATAAAATTGCCTCCACTCGTTTAACAATCTTTGAACCGCCGGGTCATTATCCTTGTAGCTTTGACCAGTTAGAGTTCCGGCCAATCCGTAAGGACTCAATATAACTTTGACCCCCGTCGAATTAGCGGCGCTGTGTCCACCTTGGGCCGACAATAAATTCTGCCTGGTCAGTTTATAAACGGTCGGATGATGTCGAACGTCAACGCTGGCGCAAATTGTACTTTCACCGTGAATGAAGAAGTTTAGCGAAAACGTCAGCTGAGCGCTACAAATTAGACATACGCTAATTTGATTAGTTCCGGGGGAAAACATACATAACCAGAAGGGGATAATAGAAGAAGTATGACACTCTGTATCCTCTTAAATAATTAACACGATTCTTCCCAGGAGAGGGAATTACCCTTTTTGAACATTTGCTCTCCCGCTCATCAAACTTAATTAAGATTGGTATCGCACCTTGGGGTGAATTCTATAACTGTTTGATATTTACTAAATCCTCAGCAATCAACCCACAAACCTCCCTCGTCTTGACTTGGGACAAAAATTAACACACAAGCGCATGCGCCTTGCCAAATAGTTAAGGGCTAATAGATAAGTAACGATGAGGTGGAACTATAACTATTTATTCGGTTTTAGTAACCTTGCGCAATTTAAATGTAAAATAATGTTACAATTATAGTTATACCCATCACGCTTTGTGGTATGTTACACTTATCCCGAAGAGAAGTAATTATATACTTCTGATATAACTTAGACCCGTGATAACATAAGGAATTTCTTACCTTCTAGGTTTATCCGACTTTTCTTTTGGTTCCGTGAACCATTTCCCTAGTCGTGTATAACCTTTTGCTAGTAAACATCGTTCGATCAAGTTATGCAAGGCTTTGAATAACAATCCCCGACATTCGTAAGATAAACCGTGTTCCCAAGAACCACTCGGTTCATCCGGATCACCTGCAATTTTATAATAATAAGGGTATGTAAATACATTCACCGTGTCACTCCTTAACATAACGCAATGACCCCCAAACTCTACCCTCAAAAATCACCACGTGCTATTGTAAAATACTAAGCGATACATTATAGTCAACCGTCAACTAACAACTTAGTAATGCCGCCATATCATATTTTGCTATTACTTTTAATTCATCATAATCAAATTAATTAACGGCCTTGACGTACTATACGCAAGTACGTAAATAAATATTTATTTATTTATTTATACTACGGTACCGCTACAGGTACTGACTTTGTTGAAGGGGGGATGAATACGCGATGAAACTTGCAAACCCACCCACCAAAAGTGGGTCACTGAAATTTGATATAATCTAGGTGAAACTTACACTTAGGTACATGTACAAATTGTGGGGGTATTTTTTCTTTTTGTAACTTTATATGACTAAAACCCTTAAATATGTTACATTTTATTTATAATATATTTCAAACTACAAAACACTTAGAGAGAGACAGAGAAAAAAATCACGAGTATTTATTTCACGTGATTTAATAATTAAACCCCAGATTTCACGCGACTCGTTTAAATCTCGTAACGTGAAATAATTAAAATATAAATAATTTCAAGTTGAAATAATGTCGTTCATAAAAACCATTCAACGTTCCTTTTATAAACGAAACCAAACAAAATTTCCATCAAGGAGTTTTGTTAAATGACTTTAAAACCGGAAAAATCCATTTAATAGAGCTTTACACTTTCCTCCCCAAGCCCCAACCCCTTTAGCATTTTGACCTTTTGAATGGCGGGAAGCTTATTGCCTTGGAAACGGCTCTACAATCCCCCCCTCTCTATCTCTCCATTCCCTTCTCTCAGCATCTTCCACTGGAAAATCCGCTAGACCCCAATGCGTGACCAAAAGGTACAGTACTGTCAGGAAAAGGTCACGTGGCTTTGCGCGCGCCCTTAGAAAACGGCGGGAAAATATATATATATATATATAGAGGTTAGCTTCTGAGCCTGAGGAAAGGATAAAAGGCGGGAAATAAAACGGTAGCGCGCGCGTTAGGAGATCATTTGAGATGAGAAAGAGAGAGCGCGCGCGCCCGGAGAAAAAGGAAGCTCAAGAGGAGAAGGCTATTAGCATTTCCGAGGGGTCGGATACTCGCCTATAAAATTAGCAACATTAGTTTAAAAACGTTTAAATATGTGTATGTTTTTAAACAAATATAGTTAAACGGTGTCCCTTGAGTCAAAATGGAGATAGACTCAAAATCGTTCAAAGAACACTGCACCCTTTTCAAAAACACCCTGTATAGTCTTATAATATTGTTAAGTTCAATTTTATTTATTTATTTATTTATCTAGGAGATATAGCTAGTATATCGTTTTTAAATCGGTTTATAAATAAAATACAAGTTAAAGTTAAAATAAAACACAACAATGACCGCCAAAGATTGCAATTCAAGCTCCCCGGTACCCCGGGGCAAATAAATGGCGGGAGAGTTGTAAGTTTTATTGGCGCCAAGCGGAAGGTAGCGGGACGATTTCCCGCCAAATCATATTAGTTTTTTTTTTTTTCAAGCGCGAGACTCTTACATCTCGAGAGAGAGAGGAGAAAGAGGAGAGTCACGTGGTTTAGTGGAGACATAGTTTTGAATAGCTTCAACCAGAGCCTGAATAAATTAGGAAAATGAGTTAGGGGACCATTCATAAAGATTTATTACAAAAAATTATTTTTCTTCCGACTGTTTTATTTTTGCCTCATTAGAGATAATATTGATTGGGAGATTTTAGACCGGCTGCAAGTAAAAGAGAGTAAAATATCTGTGACGTCATTATGACGCTGACGTCTAGCTAGAAGTAGCGTAGCTGCCGGTTGGTTTCAGGGTTGTCGGGTTACACGCAGTTATCGGCGACAAATCCACTTAAAAGCCAACCGATAAATCCTAATGGTTTAGGGGTTGGGGGGGGGGGGGGTTCATGCTCCATTGGATCGACTGTACTCTTTAGGCCACGCCCACCTCTGTTTTCCACCACCATCCATAAGCCTTCGCTTTCGGGACCGAGGCTGCTTGGAGATTTCGATCCCCGAAGTGGTAACGGGAATGGGGACAGGGACAGGGATGTAGCAAGCCAAGCTCCGAAGGAAGGGGGGAGAGTGAGACAGAGACAGAGAGAACGTATCCTACCAAAGATTAATTACTTGTCCAAAGAGAAATCTCTCTCTGCTGAAACGTTCGTCTCAATTACTAGGTTCAATTCGGGGTAATGTGTACACGCGCAAATTATAACAGTTGCTTTTAAAGCAAGTAGTAGTAAGTAACTGATGGATGAATTCAACATGAATTTAATTTAATAGCAGGCGGATTTGTTTTGATATCTGATACCAGATAAGTACAGGGTGTTTCTGATAAGTCTTGCATTAATTAAAGAGTTTCGGTATTGTATTAATTGAAATTAACTAATAGACAAAAGCGTTGTCAGTTGTCATTTGTGACGTGTGCAATTGAGCAACAGACTGAATTAAGTTTGTAGAATTCTGTAATTCTGTTCAGTATTTATCATTCAGTTCCAATAATATAATAACAAAGTACTGGCAACCCTGTCCTTGAAGCGCATGCGCTGTTAAAGTCAATAAACTGGGCTAATTGGGGGTGGAAATTAATTTATCTAACCCCCTTTAGTACGTTATTACAACACTGACTGTTTATTTGCAAATCCATATTTATATCCGACCCCTCTTAAACTGAAAATCTCGTGAGTTGGAGCGCGTGCGAGAGCTATATCTATATTTTAAAACAACCTTAGAAAGCTTTAGCGGGAATGGATTTACAATGGGGGATTATTCAAGACTTCCAAGATTGGAATTTGCGTATAGCTGTAGATAGTCGGTAGAGAATAGATCAATAGGTGGGGCGGTTCAACACCCGTCCGATTTATGTTACGTACGTTACGCTTCTCCTATGCTGCTATAGAGCTCTCTCTCCTAGATCCCGCCAAATTAGATTTGGCGGGAAAGGGACCCGCGCTTTTAGAATCACTCCGCTCTAAAGGAGCTTGTGGGAATTTATAAAGTCGGATTGCGGCCTAAATTTGACATTTGTAACAACCTCCTTTTCAGATTGGGTTCAAATATTAAATACACACTTTACTGTTTAAATTGTTTAACGTTTTGTTAAATTTAGCATTTAGTAAATAAATAAATGAAATTAACAAAAATATAAATAGACTTTGGTGTGTAGCGGGGTAAACAGTTCTACAGGGGCCATAGAAAATACATGAATTATAATGGGTTTGCCCCTGCATGGTGACTTTCCCGCTGAACCGACAAAATTTCAACTATAGCCAAAATCATATTATTAATTAAATTAAATGACAATAAATTATACTTATAAAATAATTAATACTTTACTTTAAGTAATTTAATAGCTTAATAATTTAACTCGAAAATATTATTAAACCCAGTAAAACCTGTCTATAGTAATGGACAGTGTGCAAATACTTGTGTTGTCAGGCATTTTTGACGTGTAATATCAATTGTCTACAACAACAACATACTGAATTAAGCTTCTATTTAATTCTGTGTTCTTATTCAATGATCATAAATCAGTGTTCAAACCTGAATGAATACGGAAGATACATATATAATAACAAATTACAAATTACAAATTACTAACAACACTGTCCCTGAAGCGCATGCGCAGTTCAAGTTAAGAAATAAGGGGGGGGGGACAAATTAATTTCGTAGCCCCTCCCCCCTTTAGCACGCGCTATTTATTCCGCGTTTAACTTTGAATAGATTCTGTAATTCTTTCATACGCCAGCTAAATTATTTCCGACGTTTAACAACAAGTTCTTCCTTTATGAACTGACCCCCCTTGGTTAGTGTGTGTTAACCCGCGTTTCCGGCACGAGGCGGGAAGAAGGTTATGGGTTTTGCTTGGAGCATCATTGCGGAACACTTCTCTTAATATCATTCTCCTCTTCATTCCCCCCGCCGTTGCCTCATTCCTCCTTTGTATCTACGGCGCACGCGCACCATTGCGATCTTCAGTAGTAGCTCGAGCTTTGGAGATATCTGGTGGCGGGAGAGTTGCGCGAGCTATGCTACGCTACGTCTATTTCCCGCCAACTTTGTGTTGTAAACACCGGTTTCGCTTGTTGTAGACCTCGCGTGTCAAGTAGGCGAGTTATAGTCTATCCCTGGGGGCCATCTATAAAGATACGAAGTTCCTAATCGTTTCCGTAAATGGTTTTACGGTATAACTCCGCGATCATAAGTAAATAATAAGATGCTATAAGTTAAAGTTAATAATTATAAAACAAGCTTTATTGTATGTAGATAGCGGTTGATAATTGCACACGTCTGGCAACACTTTTATCTATATTTAATCACTTAAATTCATTGATTAATTTAGGGATAATTATAATTATCTCAACAGTGTTAATCTATGCATTATAACCTCATCAAAAATCACCCCCCCCCTTAATAGTATGAAATAAACATGTAGTGGTATAACATCAATTTCACCTGTTTAACCTGTTAATAGGGCGCCAACCAAGGTCCGTTCCCATTTTTTGATACCGGCTTCCGGTATCGCTATCAGGTTAATCTGCCAGCCAGCCAGCTCTCACTAGAGCGCGTATTGAAAAAAGATTAAGCTCCTCTTCTTTCACCGCCAGAAATAAAAAAGAGGTACCCCGCCCCCCAAAATGCACTCCGATTTGTCGACACCGACATCTTAAGCTGACAGTATTGACCCGGAGGCGAGATAGGATTGACCATTGTTCGTGGTTAAGTTGACTTTTGACGTCGGAGCTCGAGCTACAACTTCCCCCCCCCCAAAGCTTCTTTGCGGGATCAATAAATGGAATGGATTCGCACGCTTTCTCCCTTCTCCCCCCTTTCTCTGTGCTTTTTCTTTCCCGCCAAAATAAAAAGAGCGCGCGCGCGGTCAAATCTCGCGCTATGCCACGCGGATCACCATCGTTTTTACGCGCCTTTTTTCTTTTTAAAGGGGTAATGAAGTGATTTAATTATTGTTATTAATATTATTATTTATATTTTTGTTAAATTGTATTTTAACAGTAACATTTACAGGGAGCCCAGCGGTCCCATAAAATCCTTTTTTAAACATGTCCTATAGTATCCTATAATTTCATTTAACGTTCTATATATGAAGTTTGTTTTCGTATAGTTTAGAATCAAATTGAAAGAACCAATTTAATTATCCCTTTACGAGAGTATCGTATACGAGGTAACAATATAACTTGACAGCGTTGCGTAAACTAATGAAAATAGGTCTATGTTATTGAGTGAGTGGAGGACGGTCCTTATGAAGGCAAGGCGAGAGAATCCGCTACTAAAAACCTTATTCTCAATTTGATCCCTGCTAGCGTGGATTGGATTTGTTGCGGTGTTTCAAGCTATACATACACTGCCCTTGGATATTTTTAGGGGGGTCATTCCTAAAGGATAATAAAAATTGAAATTTCCTTTGTACCACGTGATATCAGAATTGATTTTTCTTGGGTAGCCTCCAGGAGAAGTTACTGTAGTTTACGAATTTTTACGACTGTCTAACCTAATGACCTATTTTTCTTTTTTGAAAGTCTGTTTTTGCTAATGAATATTAAATTGAGCTGGATTAACTGGCTAATTATCTTACCAAGGTTTCCGGATAATTTATGTAGGTATTTGCGTTATTCGCAACCTTAGAAAGGGCTTGTTTACTACAATATATTTTAATTATAAACGGAGGTCAAATTTGCATAATATATTATAACTTGCTAATTGAGCTTAAAATTCTAATGAATTTTATTCATGGCCAAGTTTTTTTAAGTCATTTAAACGCCAGACAATTTTATCTAAGCACGTCTCGCGCCAAAACCATAATAACCACGTGTAAACGTAAAGAGCGCGTGAATTAGTAACAAAATATTCGCGAGATTTTATTTCCCGCCAAATGGCACGTGGAAATTCCCCCCCCCCCCCCAAATAATGGCACGTGCAAATTTAACCGACAATAATGGCACGTGGGAATTTATCGCCAATAATTCCACGTGGTAATTTCCCGCCAAATATAAAGTTTTTCCCGCCACGAGCTCAAAAAAATTTAAAAATTAAACAAAAATCATTTAAAAACGTCTCAGATTTAAAAGGACACTATTATTAAGGGGAAATAATAGAAATTTTTATACAGAAACGAACAAGCCACGCGAACTAAGGAACCAACCCTCTCTAGTAGCGAAGCGAAGCTAGTCTCAGAGACTCGAACCTAAATTCTCTTCCCTCTCAAGTAGAGAGAGTAGAGAGTAGGTATTTTCTTCTTATTCTGGCGTAGTCTGAGGTCTGAGAAAGGGAAGGGAAGGTCGACGTTCTCTTTAAGCCTGGTTTTCACTGCCGAAATTTTCACGGAACAGAAAAGAAAAATCCGCAAAATTTTGCGGAAAATTCCTTAAAAAGCGGTGGCAAAACGTTTTCACTTGTAATATGAAAGAGTGCGAGTTCGTGGAGACCAAGGCTTATCAGTTATGTTGAAAATGCACCAATAGCAACCTATCTATTTTCTTAGACTTATTTGTCTTTGTAAAAACGTTCAATTTTATCATATAAATAACGATTAAGCCAAATTTCTTTAGCAAATCGTTAACTATAAATTTTTAGACATTTAACTCGACAACAGAAGCGCCTTGAAAATAAAAAAATGGCGTCGAAAAAAAGCCTCGCGAGCTGACCAAAACCAAGCCTATGACGTCACGCATTCGTCGATTCCTATTGGCCACCGCTTTCCTTTCCGTAAAAATTTGCGGAAAAATAGAAAACCAGATCCGTGCTTGCCGCACAGAAAACGCGAAACTTTGCGGCAAGTTACCTCTAAAAAAACGGCGCGGAACGCGGTTTTTCCTGCGTTTTGGGCCAGTGAAAACCAGGCTTTAGTTCTCTAGCCAGCACCAATACCACCGTCGGCGGTGGCGGCGGGTTCAATTCCCCCTTGGGGCGTTGAACCCCCTGTACCGAACCGAAGCAGGCCGCTCTATGCCATCATCATCTTCGGATTCTCTAGGCTAGCCAAACTGAAACCCCCCCAAACAAGCAGCGTAAAAACATCCCATCCCGGGCGCCGCTTTATGCGAAAAATACCATTGATTCTTTTCCACGGTCTCTCCTCTCTCGTCTAAGGGGCTTAGAAGTTAGAAGAGTCTATCACGACGACGGTAACAATCAGTTAACAGATAAAGGGTTAACAGGGTTGCGACGAAATTTTTTATATTGAAAATCCAGGGCTGATTTTTAATTCTAGCTTATCCCTGACCAAATTTTGACAATATTTTATAACAGGGTTCATACAACTTTTGGAAAACCAATTTCCCTGACATTTCCAGGTTTTTCCCGTATATGGAGTATCCTATGGAGCAAATGTTGACGAAGGAGGGGGGGGGGCAAATAGGACTATTACACAATCAAAGGACATCCCCGTATCTCTAGTAGAACCAGAATTATGAGCCTCCAAAGTTGGGTGTAATGCTATTCCTATGGAGGGGGTATGTTCACGAACATTTTGCTTAATTACTTGGCCCCTGTTTGACCCAAATTTCCCTGAATTTTACTAAAAATTTAGGTTTTTGTCAACTATTTATTTCCCCAATTTTTTTAGGTTTTCCCTGTTTTTCAGGGTTTGTATGAACCCTGTTCAAGGTGTGTCCACTTCATGGTCACACCCTGGCCCATATTTACCATTCCTCGAAGCAATCAAATTATCATGGTTTGAAATACCAAACGAAACGAAGTCCCTGACCCTATCCCTAACTTTTTAAATCCCTGGCTTTAACTTATCCCCACATTTTCCAAATCCCCAAATAATTAAGCTATTTTATTAAATTACTTCAAGCAAAGTATTAATTATTTTAGGAATATATATATAATTTATTTATTTTAATATTTAATATATTATAATATAAAATAATTTTAGCTATAGTTGAAGTTTCGTATGTTCAGTGGGAAAGTCACCATGCAGGGGCAAACCCATTATAATTCTTCATGTATTTTCTATGGCCCCTGTAGAACTGTTTACCCCGCTACACACCAAAATGCAAGGAGAAACTAACCTTTAAAAAAAATATATTTTTCATTTAAATTAATTAAATACTAAATTTAAAGTTAAACAATTTAAGAACAGCTATGAAATTTGAAATATGTAATTTATTTTGATTGGCAACACTTTATATTTCCCAATTAAATCAAATTCCCTGACTTAATTCGAATTCTTAAAATTTCCCGATTTTTAAAAATAGATCTAATTAATTAGGAATTAACTTACCGGTCAGTTCCTGAGACACCAATCCGGATAGATCCGGTTCCTCGCCGTACCAAAATATCCATAGTTCTTTATTGTAATGTAACTGATTGTGAATTTCGGGTGGAGGTCCGAGTGTGCCCATGGGTCCTCCTCCCATGCCACCTCGTCCTGGCGCGTGATGAGGATGGGCCCCCGGATGGTGCGGGGGCCCGTGTCCTCCATCTTGACCTCCTCCTTGACCCCCGGCCCGACTGACCCTCCTCCAGACGCATATAATGTCCGAATTCAGACACTTGCTAAATGAGGACAGGACCGGGTCTTCCAGGGGCTCCGCGCGTAACACGCTCTCACAAGATAGACGACGCCATTTTATACCAGATAAGTCCGCCTAATTAAAACAAAACACCAATATATTAATTAAAAAGCCACAATCAAACAGTGGGGACAAAACTTTTAATTCATTATATAGGCCCAGGTGCTCTGTTTTAAATTCAACCAAATCGTAGTAGTTGCAAAAGCACTATATTATAGTTTGATAATAAATACGGTTATCAGACTTCGAATAGCATAGCTAAGTCCCGCCCGTAAAGGTTTGACAACTCAATCCGTAAAAATTCCATTCATAATTTTTAACTACGTTACAAAAACCAGCAATCACAACAAATTCTTGGCTTTAATAGCAGTCATTTATAAAAGCAGAAGCATTAAAGCCTTCAATCAAAATCTGTCAAAATAATTTTCCATGTAATAATAATAATAATAACCTTTACTAGAGCGTTCCCCTAAAGAACCCGGTTTATCCTGTATACTATACATACAACATTTCAAAACTGTTTCCCGCCTTTTTTCACGCGCCAAAACATTAAAAACTCCATGAAAAGTTGTATTTAAAAAAGGCGGGAAAGTAAAAGCCATTCTCGTGAGCGCGTGCCTATTTAGAAAAAAAGGCGGGAAAGTAAAGAAACAATTCTCGTGAGCACGTGGATGGCTATTTAGAAGAAAGGCGGGAAAATATTGAATACGGAATAATGTGATGGACCATCACGGGAGCACGTGGTTTTTTTCCTTTTCTTTTCTTTCATAAATGGCGGGAAATGGTAAAATAAACATAAGCTTGCTTGCGCTTTTGGCTTCTTATCAAAACGGGGTCTGAGTCAAGAGTTAAAAGCCGGCCTTAAGTTTTTTTGCTAAAAAACTATCAGATTCCAAACAAATATAAAACTCTCGTCAAGGTAGACTACTTTTCTCAAGATTTAACCTTTTAATACTTCTCAAAGTTTACAACAAAAATAATATAAAAGGGCTTTTAAAATTTACCAACTAATCCCACTCCTTTAAATAAATAAAAAATAATAAATGAATTTAACTTGGCAGTATTTACTTTATGTACGACCCCCCTTTCGTTTGGCTATTCTTTAAATTAAGAGAAACCGCGGGAAAAAGGCAAAACATTGCGGGAGAAAGGAAAGGAAAGGATAGGCGAGCGAGAGCGCGCGCGATTTCATTTCTCGAGCGGAGGTGGTTACCATAGAAACGGAGAAGAAAAAGAGGCGGGAACGAAAAAAAAGAGTATAGATGTTTTGGCGCGAGCTAACCGTAGTGCGCACCAAAATGTTATTTCTCAATTTTTAATGTTTTCCAAGCAAGGATTGGCTTGTACCCAAGAGGTCTTGATAGAATTTGGCACGGTAATCGCTCTAATTCGCCTTAAATCTATTAAGTTTATGAATCACCGTTTGTCTGCTGCGGTACTGTGTCATCTTCTCTTTAATTATAATCGAATTCTTAGAATTAATCAGGACTTTAGCCAAAAATTTAAACTCCTTATAGGAAAAATAGAGATTTTTTATTTAATCCGGAATTATTATAGGATTTTATAGGAGAAAAAAAGAATCAAGTGTTTTTATAGGAAAATATAGGAATAAAAATGCATGCTCATATATATAACACTATTTTGGCTTAAACTATATTATAGAAAAATCTCAAATAAATAAACATAAATAACAAATTGGGGATTTTACTTTGAATTAAATTCAGAGGAACTTAATTAAATTAAATGATATAATATAATTAAAAAATAATCCTGAGCACAAAATCCGCCTGATCAATTTCGGTCAAATCTAGTCCCAAATGTCATCTCTATTTTAAAAGAGCCATAACTAAATTTTAATTAAAATAAATTTGATAATACTAAACTATAAACGAAAACTAAGACCCCAAACTAAGCATCAAAAATATATAGGATATATTATAGTCTGACCTTTCATGAAATTATAGCATAATAATAATATAGGACAGGTTCAAAAATAATATAGGATTTTATAGGACCTCCACTGGGCTCCCTGAATTAATAAATAAATAAATTTCAAACTATCTATGAATATGAAATCTCAAACTAAATTGAATTTTAAAATAATTCGGATATGAATAAAAAACAATTCACTTTATTTTGATTTTCCATTTCACCCTCCCTTTAAAACAATTAGGTGTATGTGTCGATCTAGTAGCAGACGACACATTTTTGATAAAACTAAGCGTTGTTATAAAACAAACATTGAAATAAACAAGCAGCCTAAAACACTTGCGATTCTATGCTAGTATATGAAAATGTGTTATAGCATTCCGAATATGGAGAACTGGTTTGTTTTTACTGTACAATATATGTGATGTTATATAGTTGTATAGTGTAGTGTACGAGTCTCTTACCACACAACACACACACTTTGAAGCTCGCAACTATTGATGTCGTTGACCTAATAGCTACCTGATCAGCCGTGCATGCATGCATTCTATAACCTACTACTACCTATACCTAACAAAATAAGCATGGCTTAGTTATTCGAAGACAGGATTGTATAAAACTACTATAATACTGTAGTTTTCCACACTAAAATGGTATAATTTAATTATGTAGGTATCTTTCAAATATAATTAACTATAAAATAGAGTATAGAAGGAAACCTACTACATTGTAGTAGAATAATACTGTAGTACAATACAGTGGTTTTCCGGATAAAATGGACTATAATGTAGGTATTTTTTCAATATAACTAATTAAATAAAATGGTATAGAAGGAAACCTACTACATTGTAGTACAATACAGTGGTTTTCCAGCTAAAATGGTATAATGTAGGTATTTTTCAAATATAATTAATTAAATAAAATAGTATAGGAGGAAACCTACTACATTGTAGTAGAATAATACTACAATACAGTGGTTTTCCGGATAAAATGGACTATGTAGGAATCTTTCAAATATAATTAAATAAAATAGTATAGGGGGAACCTACTACATTTATAGTAGAATAATACTACTATTCTAGTGTTAAATTCCAATTCAGTACCATTACCAATTGACCTCCAAAAAAAAATAATAAATAAATACTTGCAAAAATACATCGCGATAAATTATCAGCGACAAAGAATTGAAATTGAAAAACTTTCCATCCATTTGTAAAAAGGATACGCGACACGAGTATGTTATCCTTCAAACATTAATTGCGTTGAGTCCTTTTTATCTTAATCGGTTTCTTTTACATTTACATCGCTGATAAAGCAAAACATATCATCAATTCAACAAGTGCAATGAATTTTAAAATTCACTTAGGACAAATTCGCAAAATCGTGCTATTTAATTAATTTTTAAATAATATAGGCCTAGGTAGGCCTAAAATAAAATTATTAAAAAATTGAGTGCGCGTGATTTTGAAATAAGGCGCCAATATTTCACGTGCTATAAACATATAAAAGCACGAGATAATAAATAATAAAATAAAATTCACGTGCTTATTTTAAATAAAGCAATTGCAAATGGTATTCACGTGCAATGGAAAATAATAATAATAAAAAAAATAATGTGGAAATTTCACGCGCCAAATTTTATACTGTCATCAAATCCCGCCAATTTCCAGGAATTTTTCTTTTAAATATATTAATAACATTTTAAACTTTATGAAGGATCCCCGTATCAAAAAAAAATATATAAAACAGCTACCGCAGCGCCCCGATCGTGATACAATCTCAAGACGAAAAAAATAAAAAGGCTTAAAGAACTCTAAAAATCATCCTATCGAATTACCAGAATACAGTATACTTTATTACGCCTTGAAATTACAATACAGGCCCGGTTAAAATCAACGTGTAGAATTCCGCCTTAACGCGGTTTTGTACTATTGTAATTTAAGGGTGAAACGAGATTATAAGGGGCCAAGGGAAAAACCGGTATGCGAGCCGGGTTTCGACTTCAAATGGAGTAATGGCAAAGCTCCTCCCATCGCTTTATTAAGCTCAATCGGAAAATATCATGGTGAGCTACTACGCCGCCGTTATTAGACCGACCGAAGTAGAAAGGAGAGCAAAAATGCATCTGCTCTCAAAAAAAAAAATACCTTGATTTCACCTTGCCGGAAGGCCATACATAAAAGCGGTTATTTTGATGTCAAACAGTAGTAACTCCTTAAAGTTGGTTGATCATTTGATAGGGAGTAAATAGGGCTATAACATACTCAAAGGACATCCTCGTATCTCTTATAGAACCAGAGTTAAATGGTGTCCTGTAAATAAGCCCATTTTAAGGCTTTGGAGAGGACGTTAATTAATATTTTGCTTAATTACTCGGGCCCTGATTGTTGTAACCCCAAGTTTTTAGTATCGTTGGAAAGCTAAGAATTAGGGCTATAACATACTCAAAGTATTTCAATATATCTCTTATAGAACCAGAGTTAAATGGTGTCCTGTAAATAATACCAAGTTAACGCTAAGGAGAGGACGTTAATTAACATTTTGCTTAATTACTCGGGCCCTGATTGTTGTACCCCATATTATTTAGTATCGTTGGAAAGCTAAGAAATGGGGCTATAATATATTCAAAGGACATCACTGTATATCTAATAGAACCAGAGTTATAAGCCTTCAAACTAATGTAAATACGTTATGGAATACAAAGTCATGAATTTCCCCTATTTCCTTAAACATACCATAACCGAAAAACCAACCACATATCGACTTCATATCGATTCAACCCACGCGCTACGATTTGCGTGTCAACTTCTACTAAAACTAATATTAACAAATTACATTCAACACGCATGCGCCACGCCGCCAGCTGTATCGCCGCTAATCTACGCATAACCATAACAAACTATCCACAAGGTTTCCTAGAAATCAATTCCTACTCTTAAATCTCTAACAAATTCGGTAGTTACAACGTTATTGCCGTCAAAAAGGCGATACAAAAATAATTATATGAAAAGCAATTGAAAATGTTTCTTTGTGAAAGACCCCCCTCGTGCCGGTGGCTATGATCTTACAAGTACGTTTCTCTCTCACGTAAATCGGGTCGGGAAAGATTATTCTACCACTACATTAGAACCATACGTCACTGACCACGTCATAAATAAAGAGGGGGGTCGTGCCTACGTTTTCCATTGCAAAAAAAATTGCCAATTAAAAAAAATTCCACTGCCAAAAATTTAATTTTAAGAAAATTGATATTTTATTATTATTATAACGGAATTGAATTGAATTGAATTGAATTATTAAATATTTAAAACAAAAATTTTAACGTGGTATTATTATAAACTTTAAAAATAATTTAGAAAAAAAATTAAACCGGCTGATATTTAATTTTATTACTAAACTAAATTAAATAAATAAATATTTTTAAAGTTTAAAAATAATTAATTTTAACATTAAATACACTTTTAAACTACAAATTAGTACTTTCCTAGTAAAATTCTTTAGTACATAAGCAAAGGTTTTAGGGCGTTATAAACCGTTGGCATTTATTATGTTAATTTCGCTTGCAAGGTTGAATAAAAAAGGAGTGTCAGCGGAGCTTCCCTTTGTACCGCATTGAAAGCATTGATAAAATAATAAAGGTGTCATTACTCTATATGAAAAAGGTAATCATAAATAAATAATTAATTAGACTAAAGTTAATTATACTTAGAAGTTTAGAAAAATGGGAGGTTTTTTCTATATTCTTTTTAATAACTTCGTATTAACTGACTTCTGACAGGTGTTAGGTATATACGCTTAAAATACCTCTACATTGTTTTTGCCCCCCCCCCCCCGAAATTCAACTTTTATTTAAGAATTCCTGAAAGTTATGCTTCAGTAAATATGACTTAGTTTAACCCAAAAAAAAAAATTCCAAAACATGAATTAATTTATCTTCCATGAATATTTATTTACGTTATTTTCCCCTTTTATTATATATGACGTCATATTTGAAATTTATTTAAATATAATAGAGTCGTATTGAAAATAAAATTCATGGGAATTTAAAATTAATTCATTTCATTTTAGGAAGCTATTTAAGAAGGAAAATTAACATTTTTTGGTTAGAAATTAAATACGTTAAAAATTATATTTTTAATCACCCAATAATTAAAAATAATTTGTGACAGTTAGTTTAAGGGTATAGGGTACTATTTCCCCCCTATTTAAGAATTTACACTGCTATAATGGACAGTGGTCAATAATTAATTCATTAGGATCACAATTTAATAATTATAACACGGTTTTGGGGGAAAATTACTAAATTACAGAAAGATAAATATTATTGCTTTACAATATCTAAACCACCCTGTCTGAAATTCAATTGATACGAGGAAATTTTTCGACAGAAAAACCTCCATTTTTAAAAGATATATAAACATAATATTTGTCCTTAAGTTCTAGGTTTAGAAACAGTATTTGTTGTTTATGTTATTGGCCTGAGCTCAAAAGTCAATCGACTTTTACTTTTAAAGTACACAACACTTGAGTCACCCATAACTTAAAATAATTTAACCTAATTCTCTAGGCCTACTTCTACACGATTTCTAAATACAATACATCAATGTTATGTCCTTCTAAAATATTAATAATTTTTTAGCAAATCTTTCGTAATAGTTTTAACTAGTAAAATTTCAACGGATTTTTTTCGTTTTTTTTAACCTTGAATTTTGGGGGTGGGCCATAAAATATCAAACACGCAAAAATTGAAAACTAGTTAATATGAAATTAAGTTAACAAAGGTCAAATAAAATTTTCCTAACCTCAATTTAAATGAAATATAACGGAATTAATAAAAATATTATTATTTTAAAAATAAATTTGGGAAAAATCGGGGATTATTTAACGTATTATTTTGAGTTCTAAAGTACCCAATTGAACCGCGTAGTAAATGTTTCAATATTTGCAAAAAACTGAGTGATAAGGCAAAGATTCTTTATCTTATCTATGAAGAAAAGTGGTCTGAATACTTCTACATCATTCTTCATAAATGAGAGATATTACTATTAAGTATTTCTCATCAAAATTGATTGGAAATCAACCTGACTATTCAACTTATAACTTTATCAGTTTATTTAAAACCAATTTCAACCAAACGTTACTGTTAACTAAAACTATTACTGCTTCAGGGTTCGTACGAAATTTTTACATCCAAAATCCCTGACTTTTCCAGGTTATCCCTGACCAAATTTTCGCAATATCCCTGACCATTTTAAGGTGTTTACCAGAGCCCACTTCATCACACCTGGCTAATATTTAGCATTGCTCGAAGCATGGTTTGATATATCAAACGAAATCCCTGACATATCCCTGACTTTTTAGGAATTTTTTTTAAATCCCTGACTTATCCCTGACTTTTTCCCCTATTTTCCAAATCCCTGACTTATCCAGGTTTTCCAGGTTATCCAGGTTCCGTACGAACCCTGTGCCTGTATCTATTTTAAAATCTACATTTATACTTTTCTCAAAACATGCTCCTGTAGGGTCAGATATTATTTTACAACTTATCGCTCGGTATAGTTTAGGGTTATATTAAAAGATTAACATTTAGTTAAATAGTCAGATCAATTAAGGAAATGGACAAATATTATGATACTTCAGAATCGCACACACGACACGGAGGGACGTTAACGTTTTTCTAACTAACCAAGGCCTAACGAAATGTCCTCGTAACATTGGAAGGAAGGCACGTTAATTAAGTACGACTTAACACTCGGTTTTGAGTTTAATTAGGTTACGATGGATAAAGAATAAATGAGCTACGGGAAACGACTGTGGTTTAGGCTTAGGTGTAAATGAGTATTACGGACATTAGGCTAAATTACTAAATAACTGGATGGATAGTATGGATTTCAAATTGAAACCGGGATTACGCGATCTAGTTTGTAATAATTGTAGCTAAGCCTAGTTTAGCATGACGGCCCGCAAAAAGCGTTATACAAACGAATAAAAGAAGAAAAAGAGGGGGGTTAGCAACGTATTGGCCGTATTTACGCTAGCATAAAAGCCGCGATATTAAGGGGGGGACGGCACAAATCGGAGCCTAGGCCTAATGTACGGATTGTACCTCAAAAGATAGTTTCCCCGACCGACAGAGCACCGAGAGAGAGAGAAAAAATTGAATTTTTGGCCGTAAAAGTGGACTTACCAAGGCGAAAAAATTAGTATGGCAATCCTCTAGGCTAGCGCCATTTGTAACAAAATTGGGATGCGTCATGGTGATTCCATGATCTTTATTTAGTCCAAATGGACCCGAATTTCAACACTCTTACATTGTTTTAAAATCCATTGATTAGCGCGAACTCTTTTCCCGCAGATCGGGTAAGATGGCGACCCGTTATGGCGATTTCGGATCGTCGTTAAGTAGGCACTTAACCTGATTGGACAAAATTTACCACGTGTCAAAACTGCCAATGCTCCCTCCCCGTCTTACACCTCCTCACCACCACCCCCTAAATACGAGCGAGTTTGGGCAAGCCGGACTGCCAGTCCAATGTTTTCCCCCTCTCTGTCGTCTGCTATCAAAACCGCGATTATAATATCCAACCCTAACTCTTCTCTAGAAATAACTATATTTAAGATAGATGTTATATTTATTTAGTTTTAAGCCTAATTTAAAGAATAAATTTTAATTTAAAATAGTTTACGTAAAGCCTTAAAATTTGGCCGTACGCGTCCCGGACTTTCATAGATTAGTTATCTCCACCACCCCCATATTCTAGAAAAAATAAAAATGGCGGCGGCCTATGTCGAGTTTATTGACTTTACTCCCGATAGTTTTGAAATGTTTTTAACTACATTTAACGTGATTTAGTTAATTTTAATTGCGGATTTAATAGGGAGATGTATTTAAATAGTATATTTTTCGCGCTACCCTTGTTAGGGTTAAGTTGTTTTGTAATCACTTGGTTTATTATCAGGTAAATCAGTTTTTTACCTTAAGCCTTGGCTTAATTCGTATAAAATGCAGTGGTGGGCAAATTCGCGAACTTCTGAAATGCTTGTCACTCTCACTCTGTGAATGATAATTCTATTAACTGACCCTTCTCACTCTCACTCGCAAACTGAGAGTGAAATCTCGGGAATTTGAAAATCTCACTCCGCGAGGGAAAGTGAGCGCGCGCTTCCGATTTCCTTCATTAGAAAAGAGTGAGAGAGTAGAGAAAATATTTGTTCACTCTTTATAGAAGAATGAGGATAACCTATTAATGTTATGACTCTCTCACTCAGTTTGAAAGGCTTTGAGCTAGGGATTTTTAGCGAGCGAGTGAAGTCTTGTTTTAACATGAAATGTTTACTGGGAAAATCTGGTTTAGGAAGTCTACTAGATGGAGGTGTTTGAGTAAGAAAGAATCTCTAACGAGGGAGTCGTCACTCAGCGTTATAGCGTATGACATGAGAAGCTTATTGTTGATTAAGATGATTTGAATGACTTTGTTTATTAAGATGATTTGAATGACCTTGTTTATTTAGATGATTTGAATGACCTTGTTTATTTAGATGATTTGAATGACCTTGTTTATTTAGATGATTTGAATGACCTGTTTATTTCGATGGCAATGATAATTTTAATTATTTTAATGACCTCGTTGATTTGAATTATCTTGTTGATTTAGATTATTTGAATGACTTCGTCGCTCTGAATGGCTTCATTGATTTGAATTTTTTGACTTTGTTGATTAAGGTTATTTGGATGGCAACAATGATTAGGATTATCGGTATGATTTTGCTGAATAGGGTTATTTGGATGGCAATAATGATTAGGATTATCGTGATGACTTTGTTGATATGGGATATTTGAACGACTGTTGATTGGGTTGAATTTGTTGATTTGGATTATTGGGTTGAAATTTTTGATTAGGATTATTGGGTTGAAATTGTAGATTCGGATTATAGGGTTGAAATTTTTGATTAGGATGATTTGAATGACTATGTAGATATTTGATTTGAATGACTATGCAGATATTTGATTTGAATGAGTACGGTGATTTGATTGCCAATTGTGATTTGAATAGGTCATTTGAATGACAACTGTAATTCAAATCACGATTGTCATTCAAATGACCCATTCAAATCACGATTGTCATTCAAATGACCCATTCAAATCACGATTGTCATTCAAATGACCCATTCAAATCACGATTGTTATTCAAATGACCCATTCAAATCACCATTGTCATTCAAATGACCCATTCAAATCACCATTGTCATTCAAATGACCCATTCAAATCAAATATCTACATAGTCATTCAAATCAAATATCTACATAGTCATTCAAATCAAATATCTGCATAGTCATTCAAATCAAATATCTGCATAGTCATTCAAATCAAATATCTACATAGTCATTCAAAGTCATTTAAATCATCTTAATCAACAATATAATTAAAATAAACGAAGTAAATAAAAATAATTCATATCACCCCAGTCATCCAAATCACTTAAATAAGCTAACTCATAAGCTTTCTCATGTCGTACGCTATAACGCTAAGTGACGACTCCCTCGTTAGAGATTCTTTCTTACTCAATCTAGTAGATTTCCTAAACCAGATTATCCCAATTCCCAGTAAAAATTACATGTTAAAATAGGGACTACACTCGCTCGGCAAAAAATCACTTTCAAACTAATATAATTTTCATTCACTGAATGAGAGTGAGAGTGAGTGAAGTTCTCGAATTTTTTATATTTATAAGTCCTTAAGAGTGATTTCGTCTCAATTTATGAAAGTCACTCCCGACAATAGAAAGAGGCATTGGTGAAAGAAACCTTATCACTCTTTTGGAAAAACATTACTTCGCGAGAGTGAGATATTGTAATTCGCGTGTGTGAAACTCTCAAGCCACGAGTGCTAACAAGTCACTCATTCTTGTCTCACTCTTTCGGCGCGAGAGACTTCTTTAAGAGAGACGAAAAATCTTTCGCAATGCGAGTGACACTCGCGATTTGCCCACCACTGATAAAATGTATAATTTAGGCTTAAAACTCGCTTAAATGTGACTGAAAATTTATTTAAAATTTACTTAATGCTTATAACAATCTAAATTAGTTTAAAAACTAATTTTAATCGATGTTATTTTAATATTAAACTAGTTAAAAATATTTTTAGCGGGGTGCAAGACATTTTTAGCGACACTACCGCCATCTATCTTCGCGATAACGAAACAATTCAAAATTAACGCGTTTCAATTAAAATTAATTTTAATTGTAGGCTTGGATTTTGGTACCTTTCATGGTATTTGAAACGGTTCCGTGGAATTAACTTCAAAGTTAAAGTTGGTTTGTACAGTTTAAGACAAATATCCATCAATGACCCAAACCATGGATTTGTGGTAGCTATAAATATTTTTAATTATTTATTTTTTTTAATCGTAATTAAGTTTAATTAATACGCGATTAAATAGGAAATAAGCGGGGTATGGGTTTCTAGTTGCCTTTTGGCGTCAAAATGCAGGTTAATATTAAATATATTTAAATCATTAAAATAAAATAATTATAAGCTTATGAATATTTTTAAACTTAAGATCTTGGGTTACTTTATGTTTATCGGATATAAAATCGGAAATAATTTATCACCCATCGAATAAAGATGCAAATATTGCAGTTGCAACTGCAAAAACTCCTAAAACACCTTTTAAATTACCTCCATTAGTTTTAAGACTCTCTAAGGTATTGTTTTATAACAAGAATTAATTTAAAAAAAAATCGCGTTTAATTTAAAAATACTTTTGCAAAAAAAAAAAAAGGCGCTTTCAATTCAAATTTCAAATTTTGATTTGAAATTAACAACGGGCGAACCTAAATCGCCCCACGTTTTGCAAACCTCGTTGCAAGAGTTCAGTATCTTACTAGCAAGTCATAATCTAGAAACTTGCAGGTTTGCCCATTTTTAGTTAATTTAATGATAATTAAATTAAATTAATTAAGTATATTTTTAAGAAATGAAATTAGTACTATATTATCAAAAGCTTGTTTCAAGCTATACAAAAGTGAAACCAAAGTAAGGAAAACGTATTTAAAATCGCGATAACTTTATTGCAACTGCAATTTTGAAATTTAAAATAATAGGTGCAATCTCAAGCAATATTATTTTCGTTTGGAATAAACTTACACTGCTCGTTATTTTTCGATGAAAATTTACCTAAAATTATTCAGGTAACCTATATAACCCCCAATTAACTTAATTAATTAATTATAATTAAGTTAATTAAGTTTAATTGCTACACAGAAAATATCCTTACAAATATCGAATCCCGAAGTTATAATGTACCAGGGTTAGTTTAAAAATAAATTAATAGCAATTTTTTTAAGATAAAATTAAAAACCCTAATTAGTTTAATTAACACTAATTAGGTTTTCAACCAAATACGCTTAAAACTATATTTAATCAAAAAATTAAGTTGAAAAATGATTCCGAAATTATAAAGAAAGAACCTATTAATCTGGAAGATATTTTACTTAAAATTCCAGAGGTAATTGATTAATTAATTAAATCGCTTAATTATAATTAGCTTAGTTTTAATTATGTTAATTTCTGATCGTTTAAAGAGTATCTTAGTTAAAATTGAGTCATTCGATGTAAAATGGGTTCAAACCAGCATTAACAGGTACTTAAATTAGTTAATTTGAACAGGAATGCATACAGCTACTGGGAATCATTGTGATACATCCATTTTCATTCAATGTATCTAGGCGGATTTTGTCACGTGGGAAGAGCTAGCTTAGAATAGTCATTATGTATGACGAATTTTACCTTGCGAAATAATAATCTATCTCGCTTCGCGTTGAGCCTCGCGCGCGCCTAGGAACTCGCCTTGCTACCGGGTAACCAATGAAATCGCAGTTAGAAAGACTCCATCAGAATTATGAGGCGTGACATTGAACCCGCTTAGAAATTAACATGGGACACGATAATTCCTAGTAGCTGTATGTATTCCTCATTAGAAGTATATTAAATGAAGTAAATACAATAAAATTTCGGTTGGGGGGAATTCAGAACCTTATCGGTCAGTTTGCAAACTGTTGACCTTGAATCAAATCAAACTCTGGCCATACCGGAAGGTGACTTGACCTCGTCTTTAGTCGTGACAAATGTCACTGTATCTAGCGGTCACTTACCATTGGCCTCATTGGTCAAATCCTCAATAAAATTTAAGGTACCTATAGAGGACGGGGGTTGGTAGTTAGCTATTCGATAGCTAACTATAATCTTGACCACTTCAGATTGACCATCACACGTTAGACGTTAATATATTACTAAATTCGTGGCACTTGTTGTACAATCACAATGAATTCAGTACTTGGAAAAGATGTATGCCTTCTTCAAGTAGACCCGCTGCTATTGGTCAAAATAAAATGGTCTTAGCTAAAGAATCGCCGCCAATAGAATCGCAATCTTTAAAACAGTAAAAAGAACATTAAATTATTATTAATTTTTATTTAATTTAATTTAAATCGCAAAAGAAATATACATTTTTTAATTTCAAATTTTAGAAAAAATATTCTAACAAATATATTAAAAAGCTACAAAATTCAAGGACAGGCTGATATGAACGATATGTTTGTCAGTGTGTCCTTACCTGGGTGTGATATATTCAGTACCGGACTTATGCATAGTCAATTAACGGTAGATTTGCAAAATAACGGTACGCTAATTAAACCAATTAAATATTAGTTTGACCGACAGTTAACTGAAAAAAAAAATATTCACAATTTCGTAAATTAGGAACGCCTCAACCAAAACCCAAAATATTAAGCGAACTTGGAGATTTAAAGTTAGTGTATTATATTATATCAAAGGCAAATAGAGTAACGGAAAGTAATTAGCAACCGGGGGGCAGAGATGAGGGCGGGGTTACGAAAGTCTAGCAAGTAATTACTCTGGACAATCAGATGTCTAGCGTCTTTGAGCTATGTAGTGTGCAAATACTTGTAAGTGTTGCCATGCAGTCATTTGTGACGTGTGCAATATTCAATCGCTATATACAACAACAACAGACTAAATTAAGTTTGTTGTAGAATTCTGTGTTCGATTCAGTACTGGATCATTCAGTTCCAAACCTGAATGAATGCAACAGAAGCTCTAATAACATCGCTCCCCACTCCCTCTCGCTGCTCCTAAATTCACTTTCTCTTAGTTCTATTTGCATTTGCACGCACCAGTTAGAATTTTTCGCTAACGTCAAGGCGGGTATTACGTTTTGTAAATAGTTTGGAGTTACTTTTGGAAATGGGATGGTGCAAATTGGGAGATGGTCGAAACGTAAACACGTCCGTTATGAAACGACACCATCAAAAGAACACTCCATTGTGTTTGGGAATGTTGCTTCTTAAAGCTCGGGATTTTCCCAGCGATTTTCGAAGTCAATGTATGTTAGACGGAGTTAAAATCGAAATCAGCCCCAATTTAGTGGCATTAGCGCTTCAAGTACATAATTTTTCCCAAACAATTACCGATAACTTAAAACCAAGTACTTCCGGTAAGTCAACGTACAACTTTCTATGATTTTAAATACCGAAATATAGTATAACATTAAAAATAAAAAAATATGAAAATTTTCAGATAAAAAATTAACAAAATCGGGAAAATTTCCTTTAAAAGAAATGTGTAGTTTACAATTTAGTTTAACAGGAGCAAATATATTTATGATAAGTCAAAAAGGTGTTGGTTTAATGGCACGAATTGATTCGGTAACATTAGATACGGCCGCCGAAAAAGTATTTGTGCTTTCAGAAGGAATTAAAATCGCCCCCTTGGAAGCCAACACTACCGTAATTTAATTTAATTTAAATTAAATTTAAATATTCACTACGTCAATTTAATTTAAAATTTAAATTTGAATTGTTTTCAAAAAAGGTTTTCCCATGTGTTAAATGCTCCGAAGTTAAAAACGCTCTCGCTCATATTCAAACAATTAGATTAACTTATAAAACTGGCACCAAAGTAAGTTCCCTAAGTTTTAGGAATGCATACAACTACTAGGAATAATCGCGCCGATCTTCGTTAATGTGGGAGGGACTTAATTACTATATTATCCAATAGGAAACTTCGGTGCAATTATTGGACGAAATAAAAACGGAATGGACCAATTGGGCTCATATGTGCGCCGTTAATTTGGCCCAGGAAATTAACCAATTAACTAACGTGTTTAAAAAGAAATCGAAAGATTTTTACGAAGATGTTGAAATTAATACGAAAATTAAACCTAGTCCAGTTTATTATTTAATTAATATTAGATTACAAGGAAAAATTAATGTGGGATACGTCGTTTCTTCAACACATAGGTTAATGCGAAATTAATTTAATTAACTTTAATTAAATTTAATTGAAAAAATTAAATTTAATTAAAAATAATTAAATTTAATTAAAAATAATTAAATTTAATTAAAAATAATTAATTTAGATTCGCGTTTGTTGCTAATGAATTTACTGCAAAGGCCTACCCGGGTCGAATTTCATTTCAATCCGAGTATTTATGCGTAGAATTTGATAACAAAAAAGTTTTCACATTTATGGTAAAATTATTATTATTAAAATTAATTTTAATTATAATTTTAATTATATTTGGGGGCGTGGCATTTCCTACAGAATTTTAATATTTCGTCCAATCGCGAGGACGAATCGCACGTTATTAACAGACAGAGTTTTGAAGGGCTTGAAAGAAAAACTAACAAAGCTTGGTTAGTTTAAATATTAATTTTAATTACGGTAGTTTAATATATCAATTTTAATAATTTTAATTAAAATTAAAGGTCCATTAGTTTCGAGGAAATTAAACTATTTTTTCCATACAAGTACAATTTTGCCGAAGCTTTTAGCGAGCAAACATTAAGCGTTTTTAAATGGTTTAAAAAAGTTCATAAAATTCAGAAAAAACCATTTGATCTCGATAGTCCATTACCCCCTGATTTGTCAATTAAAATTAAGGTACTTTTAATTAGTACAATTAAGTTTAATCGGGTATTGTATTAAGTTAAAATATAAATAATTCTATAGTTATTCACTATGGAACTCGGAGACGATCCATTTGAAGTTAAACTACGAGATAATTACGAGGTTTTAATTTCAATTTTGAATTTAATTTTGAGTTCTTGAACGGACTTTTTAATTAAAAAGTTTTATTTTTAAAATATTTAATAAAAGTTATTAGAGGATGAATTTAATGAAAGTTTAAAACGTAAAATGATGTTGGATGAAAAAATAGAGCAATTACGTCAAACTCATTTGTTACTTCCAAGTAAGAATTAAATTACTTACAATTTAAGCCAAATTTGGTCAAAATCGAACGGAAATTAACGAAATTACGTCACGTGGTCGAAATTGACTTGTAACTTTCTTAATTATTGACCGATTTTGACCAACTTGGGCTTGAATTGTAGCCCAGAATCTACTCTATCAAACTATGTATTAAAAATACCGTTGTGACGTCATTATAGCCGGTAAAATCGAAGAATTATATAACACACTGGCTAAGAAAAATGCGGAAATTTATATTCAAAGATCGCGAAAATTATACGGTAATGACCCTATGAGGCGAAGCCTGTATACGGCCCAATTTGAAGAGGTTGAAGTATACGCCGTAGCTGATACCTCTTACCATGGTAAAGACAGAGTGGTAAAGGTCATGAAAGAAATTGACAACGAAAGGTAAGGGACGCGTTCGCACTATACTGAATTTTTTTCTGATTGATTCCGTCAAAAATTATGTGGTCTTTTTTTATTTTAATTATTTTTAACTATTTTTTAATTAGTCCATTCCCGGAGGAGGGTTTGGAATTTAACACCTTATGGTGTCGTAAAATAAGTGGAAGTATTGAAGGCATTTCCTGCAACTTAAGGGATTTTCCACAAGCGGTTATGGAAATCCGCGAGTTTAATATTTGGGGTCGTTTAGTTGGTGCCGAACAAGAAGCCTCCAAAAGGTCCATAAGAGAATCGGTCATCGAAATCGGACAACCCTGGGAGGATGACGTCATAGAACGCAGTATGACCTCGCTCAAATTTTATCATGATCTCACTTGGGGTAAGTCAGGTTGTTCTTTTTTTGTACCTAAAGGTCAGGCAATAGGAAATATTTGGAAAAGATGGGGGGATTTTTGGAAAACGTTTGGGGGAATTTTTGGAAAAAGTTTAGGGGAATTTTTGGGAAAAGTTTGGGGAAATTTTTGGAAAAACGTTGGGGAAATTTTTGGAAAAACGTTGGGGAAATTTTTGGGAAAAGTTTGGGGAAATTTTTGGGAAAAGTTTGGGGAAATTTTTGGGAAAAGTTTGGGGAAATTTTTGGAAAAACGTTGGGGAAACTTTTGGAAAAACGTTGGGGAAATTTTTGGAAAAACGTTGGGGAAATTTTTGGAAAAACGTTGGGGGAAATTTTTGGAAAAAGGTTGGGAATTTTTGGAAAAACGTTGGGAATTTTTGGAAAAAAGTTGGGGTAGTTTTGGAAAAAAGTTGGGGAATGGGGGAATTTTTTGGAAAAACGTTGGGGGAATATTTGGAAAATTTTGAATCTGAAAATGATTTCAAATATTTTCCAGATATCGAATCCCTTTGCGCGGCGCATGGTCCTTGTTGGGAACCGATTTTGGCTCAAGTCAATTTAGCATTCGAATCAATCAGTCGTCCATCGGCTGACCCTAGTCCGGCACTTCCGTGGTGGGACAAAATGCGATTATTATATCACGGTAGACTAACCTTATCGGCTCAACACTTGACCATGTTGTTACACGCGTCCCTAGACCCTTTTAATACCACGGAACAGATGGAGTTCACGTGGACCAATGTCCTTATCGACTGGACCAACGGTAAATACCCCTTAAAAGCGATAATTAGGCCTACTATACTTGTAATTACTTTTAAAACGCCTAAAATTCTTCAAAGCCAAAATCACCATGAAAGGTGACTTGGACATATATGTTCATACCGCGTCGAAATACGACGATTGCAAATTATTGCACGTACCTAATGTTAAATTTAAGTAAGGAATTAAGGTTTAGTTTAATTAATTTAACTATAATTAATTAATTATTGGAATTGGGTTTAAATTTAAATTAGTTTTAAATTGGAATGGTTGTGTTTGGGTAATCCGGATGACCATCATAGCGTCATGCCATGCGCTCCGGACAAAGTCCCTGAATATTCCATAAATCAAGTTCACGATTCGTATAGAGCATTTCGCTCCCAAAATTTAAACGTTTCCATGGCAATGGAGACTAAATGCGTTTCTTTAGAAACTTTAGCTGATATTCCCAGTATGTTGCTTTATAGCAGTACCTTGAGATGGATTGAGAACCTGAAGGTAGGACAGTTGCGTTTTCCGTTTAATTTAGTTAGATGTTGGTAGCAAGGGAATTAAGGGATATGCAGGGTATCACCCTGTATATAATTAATTTAATTGATTAATTTAGACGATATTATCTGGTATAAGTCGTTTGACACGACGCGGTGTCCTGTTTAACAATACCAAACCGCGTAAACCTCAATTGGGCAGACATTATCGCATTATGCGATTGGCTTTCAACTTACATAAATTCCGGGTTTGTTATTGGATGTCCTTCGCTAAATTAAGGGGCTTTGAAATATTAGGGGGGCGATTCTCCTTAGGGTCAGAACATAATTTGACCCTTAAACCTGTCCTGGATGGTCTCAAACACAGGTAAGTCCAGGAATGCGTACATCTACTAGGAAACATTGTGTAGCCATCCATTTATCTATGCGGATTTTGTGGGAGGAGCTAGCTAGACTAATCACGAGGGGGTAGACACTTGAGAACTCAAGTACTCAATGTACTGTCAAAGCTGAACTGTGACTGTGAGTTCCGAAGGCTTCGAACTCAATGCACAGTCAAAGCTGAACTCACGTGTACACAGAGATCCAGAGCGTCTACCCCCTCGACTAATCATTACGTATGACGAATTTTACCTCGAGTTACACCTTTCTCGCGCCCTAGGACCTTACGTTGCTATCAATGAAATCGCTAGAATCAGTTAGAAAGTTCTCAAGCCCCGCCCACAAAACCCGAATTCATATATAGAAATTAACATGGGGACACAATGATTCCTAGTAGCTGTATGTATTCCTGTTTTAACTAATTGTTTAATTAGACCCCGATCGGAATGGAACACGGCTTACTTAACTTGCGACTTGGTCGAAAGCGAGATATGGTTGAACAACCGCGAGTTGACAATACAACCCAGTAAAACCGAGGAATCGGGTACTGATCGTAGTTACTTTTTAAGTATGACGCGAGTGTCCTATGGACGTGAGGCCATCATACCCGAAGCTAATAGAGACCCTGTAAGATTATGTCCAAACAATTTTATCGAATTTTAAATTGAATCTTTAAAATACTTAAAATAAAATGCTAGGATATTGAGGATTTACCAACTCATAGACTAGTTATTCATGGACTGAAGGGGGCCTGGACAAAAAACAACCGCGATGTTGTCTTCAGTCTATTCGAAAGTTACACCAAAGCTAAACAAATCAAAAGAAATTTATCAACCGAAGCTTTGAAAAAGCTCAAAATGGATTCCCAAATTCAACGAAATAGGACACTAACCGCTAATTCGAGTTCTTCGCAAACTGGGGTTAATTCCGCTAGTCCAATGACCAGGTTGCAATCGGGTCACGTGGCTTCAATGCTGCAGAAACTTATATCCGAAGCTGAAGCCAATCCCTGCGTTTATACGGAAGATGTAAGCTAAAACTTAATTGGCCAACGGGTTTCCAATTAAACTAACTTTGGCGTTTGGGTACGCGTGTAGATCGAAGGTAGCGCCAGGGAACAATTAGCGGGGGTCGCCGCGTGTCAAACTGATGACGTAATGCAAAAGAATTGGTTAAGTATGTACTGTAATATTATTTGTATGCTTACGTCATCAGTGTCGTGATTTTTATGGGTACTTTTTGGTTTAACTTTTGCTTAGTCGAATTGGTCAATAGTCAGGTCATGTTACAAGGGGTTGAGACATCCGGATATATTATAGTTAGCGCGTCCAGAACGGAAATACTTAAACGTCTTCATAAACCCGTTTGGAAAGAGAGGTCGCTAGTGTCGAAAACCACATGGGTGGGATCCTTCGAGTGCCTTCAGGTTTGTGACCATCTTTAACTAGTCCATCTTTAATAGCTTTCATCGGTGTTTATTAGGGTTTGTTGTTTAATTATTTACCATTTAAACTGGTCAGTACTACGCCACAGTCGATGTGGGTTCCCAAAGCACCTCCGTCGACAATGTTATGTGGCTTTCCGTTGAAAATATTGAAGAGAAACCAACGGTTATTATAAGTGACCTTCCAGACTTGGTGGGTAGTGGTCAGAGCGTCGGTGGTGTGGTCAGTAGTACCGTGGGAGGGACTGCCGACCCCGGTTCCGCTCCTTTGCAATTACAGAGGATCGTATCGCGGTGCGGTTGTCAGTTTTTCTACGCTAGTTACGGAGAGAATGTCAATCCTGAGTCATTTGATTGCCTCGAAGTTCCACCTACTGTAAGTACTTGGGGTTTACTATCCTTTTTGGGTTGATCGGGTGTTTCTCGTAGCTGTTGATCGGGTGGTTGTTTATAATATCGGTTGATCGGGTGTTTGTTTGTAATATATTTTGGTCGGGTGTTTGTTTATAATATAGGTTGGTCGGGTGTTTGTTTATAATAGCGGCTGATCGGGTGTTTGTTTATAATAGCGGCTGATCGGGTGTTTGTTTATAATATCGGTTGATCGGGTGTTTTTTTATAATATCGGTTGATCGGGTGTTTTTTTATAATATCGGTTGATCGGGTGTTTGTTTATAGTATCGGTTGATCGGGTGTTTGTTTATAGTATCGGTTGATCGGGTGTTTGTTTATAGTATCGGTTGATCGGGTGTTTGTTTATAGTATCGGTTGATCGGGTGTTTATAGTAGCGGTTGATCGGGTATTTGTTTATAATCGTGGGGAACCGTATTGATCATTGTTATTTTACGACGCGGGTTGATCGGAACCTTTTTCGGACAACAGCCCGAAGACAATAACGACCCGTGGGAACAACAAACTGCCGTTGACACCTTCACTTTAACCCATCATGACCTTTCAATCTGTACGAATTCATTACAATACGCCATGATCCTGGACATCCTAAACAATGTCCTGCTTTACGTTGAACCTCGCAAAAAAGAAGCGTTTGAGAAGTTACAAGGTATGCGATTCAAACTTCAACTCAGCACGATGGAGGACCAAAAAGGACCGATCCTGGAGTTCCAAAATCAGGTACGGGACATGGTCCTCAACTTACGCCGACTAGAGAAGGAAACCTACTTGGTCCACAAGGCCTTGGGCGAAGACCCCGAGGATCAGGAACTTTTGGAACAGATGAGAAATTTGGAGTTGAAGGTTGAGGCGTGCAAGGAACAGATGATGAACGCCAGCGAGGAATTGAACATGATGATCAATTGTTACCACGAGACTCAATTAAGCGCTTTTAAGACGAGACAACGCGCGTCCGTTCATAACCAGAAGGTTACCTTGGCCAGACGTAGTGAGGTTTGTTTCAAATACGCTCAGTGGAGGTTGACCGACGCCGATGGACAACTTGGATTGGCCGATTTCGTCATGTCCAATTTTCTGTAAGTAAATTTTAATCGGGAAACTTAAAAATGGGTCAAATTTAGGTTAGGGGACCCCCATCTTGACGCGGTGACTCTAGACAACCAGGATATGTTTTGTACCATAGTTATTCCAAAAACACCAAGAGTGACGATTCGGTGGAACACTTATTAGAACTTGGTTACGTCACGGCTACTAATCTATTACCAAATCAAGTTTACAAGGACGTATTGAAACCGACTGAACTTCAACCCAACATTCCCTTGGACAGACAACGCGCTTTGAGAATTTACTGTCGGGAAAGACCTCCAGTTGGTGGAATATCCGTTAAAGAACACTTCGAGGTCAATGTTATCCCAATTACAATTGGTTTAACTCATAATTTCTTTACGCATATGATGAGGTTCTTTTTTCCTGGACGATACGCGGGTAAGTCCACGTTTAATTACTTTAAAGTTTTTTCCATAAGGTCATCATGCCCTTGAAAATATCGTCAAGGTCATTCATCGTACTTATAGTTCTTTTGGGGGGCTTCATAAACCGTCTTGATCTTTACTTCCTTTTAGACAACAGCGAACACCAGTATGACGAGCAACAAAGCAGGACATCGAAGTTCAGTAAGAAATCGAGTTCGAGTCAACAGCGATCCGCGACGCTGGCCTATCAGAACCAGGACGATATCTCGAAGATGAAAGAAAGGGCTGAAAAGAATCAAACGTTCTTGTACATAAAAATCCCCGAAGTTCCTCTAAGAGTCAGTTACAAAGGAGGCAAGGAGAAGAACATTGAGGACTTGAATGATATCGCCTTGAACTTGCACACCTTGGAGTACCATAACAGGACATGGACGTGGTTGGATCTCTTAATGGAAATGAAGAATGACTCTCAGAAGGTTTTACTTCAACAGGTACGTCAAAGTAGGCTTGGAAATAGGTCAAAGTAGGCTTAACTTAACGGCTTTATTGGGAATAGGTCAAAGTAGGCTTAACTTAACGACTTTATTGGGAATAGGTCAAAGTAGGCTTAACTTAACGGCTTTATTGGGAATGGGTTAAAGTAGGCTTAACGGCTTTATTGGGAATAGGTCAAAGTAGGCTTAACTTAACGACTTTATTGGGAATAGGTCAAAGTAGGCTTAACTTAACGGCTTTATTGGGAATGGGTTAAAGTAGGCTTAACGACTTTATTGGGAATAGGTCAAAGTAGGCTTAACGAATTTATTGGGAATAGGTCAAAGTAGGCTTAACGAATTTATTGGGAATAGGTCAAAGTAGGCTTAACGAATTTATTGGGAATAGGTCAAAGTAGGCTTAACGAATTTATTGGGAATAGGTCAAAGTAGGCTTAACGGCTTTATTTGGAATAGGTCAATGTAGGCTTAACGGCTTTATTTGGAATAGGTCAATGTAGGCTTAACGACTTTAATGGGAATAGGTCAAAGTAGGCTTAGCGAATTTATTTGGAATAGTACCGTCAAAGTAGGCTTAACGACTTCATTTGGGAATAGGTCAAAGTAGGCTTAGCGAATTTCTCGGAAATAGGTCAAAGTAGGCTTATAAAATTTGTTTAATGTTTTGATAGGCAATCAAACAGAAACTACAAATTAAATCCAGACAGCCAGCGACAGAAGAAAGCAGTCAACCTCAGGAAGAAGATAAAGCTAGGTTACTTCTGGGATCCAAATTACTGGTACGTTTTTATAATTTTAAATATTTTATGAACAATGAATTCTATATTTTAATTATTTATAAATGCTGATCAGGGTGGGCCAGAAAAATCCTCCAAAAAAGGAATTTTCAGTAAAGTGTACAAAAGAGATTAAAAACTATAATCTCTGTGCTGCTAGACTATATTACTCTATTTTTCCCCTAATATTAATCTAGATTAATTTAAAAATAATACGTATTAATTATTACTATATAATATAAATAAGACTCCTCTTTTGTATCTTTAAAATAAATTTATTTATACTCTAATCGTAATAACTACTTTACACTGAATAGTATGAAACCCCCCAGAAAATCTACTAAATATAGCAGTAAGTTACTAAAAAGAGTATGAAACCTACCATAAATACCTACTGTTTAGTAGGAAATCTACTAAATAGTATGAAAACCTCTAGCAAATCAACTAAATAGTATGAAAACCTCTAGCAAATCAACTAAATAGAATGAAAACCTCTAGCAAATCAACTAAATAGTATGAAAACCTCTAGAAAATCAACTAAATAGTATGAAAACCTCTAGAAAATCAACTAAATAGTATGAAAACCTCTTGAAAATCAACTAAATAGTATGAAAACCTCTAGAAAATCAACTAAATAGTATGAAAACCTCTTGAAAATCAACTAAATAGTATGAAAACCTCTTGAAAATCAACTAAATAGTATGAAAACCTCTAGAAAATCAACTAAATAGTATGAAAACCTCTAGAAAATCAACTAAATAGTATGAAAACCTCTAGAAAATCAACTAAATAGTATGAAAACGTCCAGAAAATCTACTAAATAGTATGAAAACGTCCAGAAAATCTACTAAATAGTATGAAAACGTCCAGAAAATATACTAAATAGTATGAAAACGTCCAGAAAATATACTAAATAGTATGAAAACGTCCAGAAAATCTACTAGATAGTATGAAAACGTCCAGAAAATCTACTAGATAGTATGAAAACGTCCAGAAAATCTACTAAATAGTATGAAAACGTCCAGAAAATCTACTAAATAGTATGAAAACGTCCAGAAAATCTAATAAATAGTATGAAAACGTCCAGAAAATCTATTAAGTAGTATGAAAACGTCCAGAAAATTTACTAAATAGTATGAAAACGTCCAGAAAATCTACCAGATAGTATGAAAACGTCCAGAAAATCTACCAGATAGTATGAAAACGTCCAGAAAATCTACTAGATAGTATGAAAACGTCCAGAAAATCTACTAGATAGTATGAAAACGTCCAGAAAATATACTAAATAGTATGAAAACGTCCAGAAAATCTACTAAATAAAGCAGTAAGTCACTAAAAATAGTATGAAAACCACCATAAACACCTACTGTTTGGTAAGAAACCTACTAAATAGTATGAAAACCACCATAAACACCTACTGTTTGGTAAGAAACCTACTAAATAGTATGAAAACCACCATAAACACCTACTGTTTGGTAAGAAACCTACTAAAGGTAGTATGAAAACCACCATAAACACCTACTGTTTGGTAAGAAACCTACCAAATAGTATGAAAACCACAAAAATACCTACTAAATCAATTTTATTCAACTTTAATAATACAATTTAAACATCAGGCCATTTATACGTTTCACTATGACCCTTATATTTCTTTTTATGCCTTAAACTGGCAACAACACACGGGTTATTGGGAAAGGCATTGATACCTCCAAAGAAGGTATCAGTTTCAGGGTCAAATCTTACAGGATTAGGGATAACGTGTAAATTCTTGGGCAGTTTATCTTGATCCCTCACCATCTGATCATAACTGACCAAACCCTGAATTGGTGTAGAGTAATAGTTAGCTAATTCTTTGCCATTTGTGATGCAGTGTAGAATAGAGTTCGGGATATCATGATCAAACTCTTTGATACATTTTGTTAGAACCTATAGGTTGTAATTTGGGCAATATAATGGGGTTAAAACCACTAAATAATGGGGTTAAAATCACTAAAACACGCCACATACCTTGTATTTGATCAAGGGATCATTCAATGATAAATCATTAACATTCTTTACGGACTTTAGATTGGGTATTTCTTGACAAATTTTAATTATAATCCCTGATACATCATTAGGAGGGTTATAGGCCTTGGTTCCTTGATTAAATCCTTTATCAATTATCGCTTGAAATGAACCGATTCCCGCGTGTCGTTTATTTAAAACTTCTACGGGAAGTTCATCTGGAAGATGTTTCTTGATTCTCCGAGACTTAGTCAGGCAAGTAGAACTTACCGATAAATTAGCTTTTGAAGATTCAATCTGGAATAAAAAACGTTATCCCTAATATAATACACAATTTAAAGTCAAAAACTTAAATAAATTACCAAAATAACCCTCTTAATTAACGGAGTTAAGATTTTACGCGTTGAAATCATGTTTATGAAAGGTTATCGTAACCATAACCTAATCCGCCATGTTTATTTTCACCGCTAAGCCTTGTTCCTGCAGCTTGGCAGTGCTGCCAGATTCACCGTAACCAAAATATTTTTTTTTTATTCATTTCCCGCGTGTTATCCACGGCCGAAGGTTGACAATCAGACGGTCGCCCGCTTTAATGGTTTAATTAACATTATTTTAAAGCGTTTAATTTAAGTTTAATGGATGACTATCATAGTGGTGCAAGTAGGGCAGTGTGGGAATCAATTAGGATTCGATTTTTTCAACGAAATCAGCGGACAAATACAAAATGTAACGTCGGAGAATAGCCATCGGGGCAAAAATGGGCACGGCGCTTTGACATCCGCTGCCGCTAATGTCGTGGGAAATGTTGCTTACCGTCAAGAGCTTGGTGATCGGTAAGCTTACAGTTTTAATAATTAATAATAATTAAAGTTGGCGTAGTCATTAAGCCTAAGTCTCAAAAATTATATTAATACTTTAAAAATAAGCCATACGCGACTTTTTTCCAAAACCGGTTTATCTGTTGAGTTTCCATGAACGCCTTATCACATTGCGCCAAAACTAAAATATAAATTTGATTTTGCTAAGCCTTGGTCTGTCAAAATATGTTTACATCAAAAATACCCACGTTTTTCTCGGAAATAGGTTTTTTAAATACTCTGAAAACGAAAAAACTCACATTCCTAGAGCAATTTTAGTCGATACTGAACCTAAAGTAAGATTTATTATACAGTTTCTTAGGCCTAATTCGGTTTCAATTAATTTTCGAGGGTTATTTTAGGTCATTAAACAAATACAATACTCTTCTCAACAAACTGGAAAATGGAAGTACGCGCCACAAAACGCGTTTTTTAAGAAAAAAGGGGCTGGGAATAATTGGGCGTATGGTTATTACGGGCATGGTAGTCCCTCGAAAGAAGATATTCTTAATTTAATACAAAAAGAAGTTGAACAATGCGAATATTTGGGTGGTTTCTTGGTTATCATGTCTTGCGCTGGAGGAACGGGGAGTGGATTAGGGACGTTTTTATCAGAGGCACTCAGAGAAAATTATCCTCAAACTCCCCTAATTAATCAAGTAAGTTTTAATTGTTCTGTTCGTTAAAAATACATTAATTAGCGGAAAAACTTTACTTTAGCTCGCGCATTCAAAATACAGTTTTTCCAATAAATATCATTTCTTGGAGGTTAATTATATGATAATTAATTACATTTAAGTCGCGGAAACTATATTAATAAATATTTTCACGAACCTAACCTAACCTAACCTAACCAAACCAAACCTAACCAAACCTAACCTAACCTAACCTAACCTAACCTGACCTGACCTAACCTAACCTAATATTGATTATAATAGTTTCCGCAAACCTAACATTTCTTGGAGTTGACAATATTTAGTAATATTTTGGAAAAGGTGATATTTATGCAGTTGATAAGCCTTGGCAATAACAAAAACAGGCGCACATTAGCCGCTCATGGAAGGGAATAAGAGGGAATAAATTACAAAAAACATGGAAAATATTGATGTAAGTTAGTTTCCACACCTTAAATTTAACTAATTATCGTATAATTAACCTCCCAGAAAAGATATTTATTGAAAAAACTGTAATTTGAATGCGCGAGCTAAAGTAAAGTTTAGCCTTCTTTTGAAATTTCATTTACATTTTTTTAATTAACTTACATATATTTATATTTATGCAAATTAGTTAAAGTTTGTGTGGGTAGATTTTTATTTCAACTTGAACTTTCAAAGGGATACTGTAATGGTTCCAAGAAAGCCTTTTTTTTGGGGGGGGGGGTTATATGATGGCCCTAATTGCGCGCCCGTCGGTACTAATTTAAATAATCTGGGGGTCAGACTTCAGAGTTCACGGAGGTCAAAAAAATAAATACACTGAAAATTAAAAACATTCTACACCCAATAGAGTAACCATTCCTTGCAAAGAAAACTACTCAAAGGGGCGGGGCAACCATCGTAGGTCGTCTAGTGTCGTTAGAGAGAGGGTGTAGACTGTGATACCTCCCTCTAGGCGCGTTCTCGTGAGGGGGGATACTGTACGCGCCCGTTCAAAGGGGGGATGACACTGAGCTAAGAGATAGAACAGTATGGAATGTTAGATAGTGTCACTGGCCCTTTAAAACCATAGAAAATTATTGCAAAAATTTATAAATATTTTCCCAAAAGAATCCATTTACAGTTTAATAGGTTTAAATTATTTATGGCGGTAGATAAATATTTATATTTGCACCTGCTTTATTCCCCCTCCCCATATTTCTCCCCCCCCCCGTGGTTTCGTTTTGTTCTTAGGTTGTATGGCCTTTCAGTAATGGCGAAGTGACTGTTCAAAATTACAATACGCTCTTGACCCTGGGTCATTTGCAAGACGTGTCGGATTCAATTTGTTTGTTAGAGAATGACCAATTACATCGTTGCTGTTCCCAATCCTTGGCCATGAAGGACGTTGATCTCAAAAATTTGAACGTCATAGGTGCTCGTCAAATGGCTAGCTTGTATCTCAGTAGTTACCAAGAAAAACGGGAGGCCAATTTCGGTAAGTGATTTAAGTTCAGTTCAGTAGATTAGGGTTTGTTTTTTTAAATGGATGGGTTACAATTTGAACCGAATTTGGTCAAAATCGAATGGTAATTAAGTTACGCCTATTAATACGTCATTTTGAACTGTCATACTTATGGAATATATCACTTATAAACTTATGGAACATATCACTTAATAAACTTATGGAACATATCACTTATAAGCTTATATCACTTATAAACTTATGGAACATATCACTTATAAACTTATGGAACATATCACTTATAAACTTATGGAACATATCACTTATAAACTTATGGAACATATCACTTATAAACTTATGGAACGTATCAATTATAAACTTATGCAACTGCATTTATACACAATGCTTGGTGGCACTTTTTCAAACCCACAAAGGGGGGGGGCCAGAAATTAGAAATTATTATACGTATTGCAGTTTGAAATTAATTTTAATTTGGTTTTAATCGCGTAGTTCAAACATTTGTTATGATTAAAAATTTTACAACAAAAACGGTATAAATGCGGCGTTTCTAAAAATTTCTGTCGCGCGTCTATTGGGCTAAAGGTTAGTTACAATCATATACTTAATAAGTTAATAAGTACTACGCGATTAACGTAAATAGCAACTAGGGTAGAGATGGCCTCCATTTTTCAAGATGGCGGCGGATTTCAAAAATATTTCTTAATGATCATCTACTAGTTAAGAATAACGTCCCTGCGAAATTTCAACTTCCTAAGTAAAGCGGTTCGGTCTGGGCTTTAAATTATAAGTCACTCATGACGATACAATTGTGGATGGAGCTAAAAAGAAAGGGTTACGTAGTCTTTCCGCATTCTATCGCGTCTGTTTCCGGTTCCGCATTCCCAAAATGTCGGCTTCTATTGTGCCTGTCTGGGGAATTCTACATTCTTGGGGAAACCCCTCTCCAACCCGTTGGTATGTAGTATCTGCACTGAAGTTAAGCGAGCCTCGCAGCTGGGGAAACCCCACCGCGCTTGCGCCCAGCTCAAAGGTGCCGCCGCGCGCCTTCCCTTCCTAATACCGGGGAGTATATATTTGGAAATATTGTTAGTTGACCGTAAAACCCTATAAGAAGTTGATGATTTAGGCCTTCGCCTTAGAGACAAGTGTAACGGGAATTTTGCAAATAACAGAATTTATTTTTTTCTTTTAATAAAAATAATAAAATTGTATCGTAATGGTGGAATTCATAAACGAAATTTATTATTATATTGCGCGCGCAACGCCCTGCCTTTGCCTGTACTAAATTGCGTTGCGTTTACGAGTTCCACCTTAAATCTATATCTACTTAGCCCTTCCGGATTAAACTTAATTTCAAACTGCAATACATATAATAATTTCTAATTTATGCCCCCCCCCCCTTTGTGGGTTTGAAAAAGTGTCACCAAGCATTGTGTATAAGTGCAGTTTTTTAAGGACTGCGAAGCAAAACTTATGCTTATGTGTATAGTGTGGGGTCGAGTGTTGCTAGTCGTTTGTGACGTGTGAAATTTAAATTTTAAGAGTTAAATTCAAAGGGTTCTTTTTGTTTATTGTATATTTTCATGTCAGCCGATATTCTATGCAAATTGGGATCTCATCCGAGTTTTAAATTAGTTCGTCTTTTATCGGTGCCTCAAGAGACGGACCGTTCGGCCCCCTTTAGTTCCTACAGTTGGCCGTCTCTCATTAAATCACTTCATAGAAGCCTCGCTCAACAAACTGCCAAAGGTAAGAAAACCAAAACCAACAACACCTCCTTCTTCTTTAAAACGAGTTTCTTTCTTTCTTACATTTTTACCTCTCCGTGTGACGTAGTCCAGGAGAGGTTCTGTAACGGCCGTGTCTGTCTGTGTGTCTGTCTGTCTGTCTGTGTGTGTGTCTGTCTGTCCGTTGTTACACCCACGTGACCGCGTTCGCAGTTTGCGTATCGGAGCAAACGTGTTGGCCATTTCCGAACTGCTTTCACAGTCACGGAAATGGCTCCTCTACTTGAGTTCTCACACCACCATTTTTACCTCTCCGTGTGACGTAGTCCAGGAGAGGTTCTGTAACGGCCGTGTCTGTCTGTGTGTCTGTCTGTCTGTCTGTGTGTGTGTCTGTCTGTCCGTTGTTACACCCACGTGACCGCGTTCGCAGTTTGCGTATCGGAGCAAACGTGTTGGCCATTTCCGAACTGCTTTCACAGTCACGGAAATGGCTCCTCTACTTGAGTTCTCACACCACCATTTTCTGGTCTTTGTCCATCCCACACGGACACCAGTCTGTTCTTACTGGCTTCTAATCACCACCATCTTCTGGTCTTTGTCCATCCCACACGGACACTAGTCTGTTCTTACTGGCTTCTAATCACCACCATCTTCTGTTCTTTGTCAATCCCACATTTACACCAGTCTGCACTTACACTGGCTTCTAACACCACCATCCACTGGTCTTCCGTCTATTCCACATAGACACCAATCTGTATCATTGGCTTCTACTCCATTATCATCGTTTGGTTTTAGGATATACGCGGCGATCAGCTAGGGTTACGAGAAACGTCTAGCCTCCCTAAGGTGGGATCGCCACCAAAGGTTTTCGCAATTGCGCTTTTTCCTTACTATTATAATGGAAACGAATCGTATATATACCCCAAATTTGAAAAAAGCGGGCAAGAGGGGTACCCTTCACTTTAAACGTCAATATTAGCAAAGTTTGAGAAGATAATAGGTATAACTTTATTTTAAACGATTTAACTATTATTAATGTTAATTATTGAAGATTAAAATAATTAAAAATAATTATATTTATTTAAATATTAAAGATAAACCTCTCGTGCAAAGAGAGAGATTATCATTGCCTCCTATATCTACCAAGGCCCGTGCATGCGATATATTTCCTTCATTGCCTCCTATATCTATCAAGGCCCGTGCATTGTGATATATTTCATTCATTGCCTCCTATATCTATCAAGGCCCGTGCATTGTGATATATTTCATTCATTGCCTCCTATATCTATCAAGGCCCGTGCATTGCGATATATTTTTCAAAACAACAACAAAAATGGGAAACCCCAACTCAGAAACATAACGTTTTCATTGGATACTTAAGTTTATATAATCTTCTTGACACGGAGAGGTAATATTTTGGTTTTCCCAACTTGTTACTTTTTAAACGCCCCCCTATTTGCTCACGCTAAGATCATAAAGATAGTAAAGTAAACCACCCAAGTTAGACCTTGTTATATTTAAAAGTGTATATTTACTTCCAATTAAGGTCAGCTTGTACGTACTTTATGGAAATCCCTTTTATCTGATCTATCTCTTTGTGTTTTCAAAGTTACTTTAGTTTTATTGTGTTTTATTTATTTATTTAATTTTTGGTATTTTTTTGGGGGGGGGGGAGATTTGAAATTTGGTGTTATTACTCTACGGAATTTAGGCTTTAATAGTATCTTAAATTTTTTTTTTCGAGGGTCAGTTTATAAAGTTATGGGCAGTTTTTTATTTTATTTATTTATGTAAGGTCCCCGGATTTCTTTATTATTATTCATTTGGAGATATCTTCCTTATTTGAGGCCTATTATTTATGAGACTCGGTGCGATTACTCTATCGAATATCGGCTTTCGAATGGTACCATTCATTTTTAAATTGAGGGTCATAATAAAAAGTTATGGTCAGTTTTAGGACTTAATAGTTATATGAGATTGAGATGAAACCGAAGTTTTTTTTATTAATATTATAATTCATTTGAAGATATCTACCTTATTTGAGGCCTATTATTTATGAGTTTCGGTGCGATTACTCTATCGAATATCGGCTTTCGAATGCTACCATTGATTTTTAAATTGAGGGTTTAATTAAAAAGTTATGGTCAGTTTTAGGACTTGATAGTTATATGAGATTCAGATGAAGCAAATTAATTTTATTATTATAGTTCATGTGAAGATATCTTCCTTATTTGAGGCCTATTATTTATTAAACTCGGTGCTATTACTCTATCGAATATAGGCTTTCGAATGCTACCATTTATTTTTAAATTGAGAGTTTAATTAAAAAGTTATCGTCAGTTTTAGAACTTAATAGTTACATTAGATTCAGATGAAACCGAGTTTTATTTTTACTATTATTCATTTGAAGATATCTTCCTTATTTGAGGCCTAAAATTAATGAAACTTGGTGCTATTACTCTATTGAATGTCGGCTTTCAAATGGTACCATTAATTTTTAAATCGAGGCTCAAATAAATAAACAAGTTACGGTAACTTGAAACAAGTCATAATTAGTAAAAAAAAATTGGTAAAAATATCTGAAAATAGAACACAACATTCATTTGGCAAATTTACTGGTACTACGTGGTTCCGAGTCCAAGAACGTTGACGTGTCTTTACTTAAATCACTGCGATACGCCAGTTGGATGCCCGAAGAACATCGTTTAAATACATTGTACCATCCTTTACCATTATTCCGTTTGAACCGGTCATCCACTTTGGCCACAAATAGCCAAAGTTTTTTACCACAGCTGGACGGTGTTGTTGACAAGGCTTGGACCATGTACCATTCGAGGGCTTATTTACACCATTATGCCAAACATGGTTTAGAGGACCAAAGTTTTATAAGTTGTTTTGAGAAGGTCGAGAATATTGTAGCCAAATATACAAATGTCTCTAATTAACTAACTAATTGAGTAATTAAATGAGTTTTTCGTTTGTTTTTGATGAGATACTATTTTAGTAATTGAGCTTTTCTTTTAATTTTAATTTTATTTCTTTCATAATCACTAAAACCAACAAAATATTTAAGGCATATTTTTATCATGAATATTGTCGCAATGAATTCATGGTGATTATATGAGTATTTATACGAACCTATTTATAATTTTAATATTTTTTTAATAATAATAATAAAGTTTGGAATTTTTAATATTTAAATAAATACGAGATTTTTTTTAAACAAAGTGATTTTATGGGCGGGAGATCCAGGTTTTCACGGAATTCTTATAGGGTTTCCTTGAAACGTCAAGGAACATTGCTTCAGTAAGGTTTGAAAATTATTATTATTTTATTAATTAATTTTAAATTGGCAATAAAATCACGGAATTAAATGGGGATTTGATTTAAATTTTAAAGGTTTGGGAAATTTCTACAGGGTTGCCACAGTACCTGGAAAAGTCAGGGAATTTGAAAATTGTCGTAAAAGTCAGGGAATTTCCATTGCATACTGACTTGAAAATGTGTAGCGACGGCCCACTAGGCGCACCAGCTCAATATCGTTCTATAGGCCTACATTAACTGTTTCCGATAGTACCTAATAAAGTTTTAATAACTACTAAATAGTAGTTTCAAAAACGGTGATAGTATTAGCATAATCGTAAGTACAAAGCTGATGATAAATAAGGAACTTTTAAACGCCGCATTCTTACTTTTCTGTTAGTGTAAGTTTGAAAATTGGTTTTAGTATGTCAGGGAAAATCTGGAAAAGTTGGGAAATTTTGAAATGAAAAATTTGTTGTTAAACCTATGCACTGACACGATCACAATTGAAATAGCTCGATTGTATTAACGCTACCTTACGAATCTAAAATGGGCATTTAAGCCTTGGTTTAAGAATATGAGCGATTGATTTGACACAGGAAACTTTATTTAATCACGATATAGTTTTTTTAAAAGAAAATAAGTAAAACAAAGGCTTACAAAGTGCAGGAGATATTGTATAAATTACACTAATAAAAATTCTTAGCGTCATCCTGTTCAACGGAAGATCGCTGACCTCTCGGATCTTTGCCTGGTTTTCGCGACAATAAAGAATTAAATAAACGTTCTAATTCTTGTTCCTTTTTATCCCGTTTAATTTTTTCTTCGAGATCACCCTTCAATTGTTTGCCTGGTTTTCGCGACAATAAAGAATTAAAAAAACGTTCTAATTCTTGTTCCTTTTTATCCGGTTTAATTTTTTCTTCGAGATCACCCTTCAATTGTTTGCCTGGTTCTCGCGACAATAAAGAATTAAAAAAACTGTCTAATTTAATTTTAAGTTTAGAAATTTCGATTAAATCCCAGCGTTTAGTTAACGTTAAGAAGTTAGGTTAGATTAGTTTACGTTCTTACCGAGATCCAAAGGCTTTTTGAGATCCTCTGTTTTTCGAAATAAAAAAAAAGGTTTTGATTTGTAAACGAATCGTGTAACAAGAAAGCGAGTTTGGTCGCCATTTTTTTCTGAAATTAAAGTAAAATGAACACTTAGAAGGATGCGAGTCGAAAAAACGACAAATATATCAGTCAAAGCCGAATCTAGTTTGCATTTTCTTCGCGACTCGAGCATTTCTCTAAATTTCTACCCGAATAGAATATTCCTTTCAAACACTTAGTCCTTCCAATGCTTAGAGATTAGAAGAAATAACCCTGATTTCCATAATAACCTTATATACTTGAAAACAACTCTAAATTAAATGAAAAATTCAGGCAGGCAACATAACATTATCCCTTAAAAGAACGGCCTAAGACGCTGCAACCGATCCTCTTCACTACCCCGCTTAGCGACAAAGTTAACATATAGAACACAACCGAGGAGACAATCCTAGCTAGGCGGCAACAACCGAGGACTAAGACGCGCATTGCGGACATATCACTAGCCCGACTCAACTAATAGAGTAGTGGCACTACATGTTAATTTCTCATAGAACATAACGTAGCCAAAGGCAGTGAGGTGCCATTACTCCATAGACAAGAATTAACTCAACCCGTAACCGTTAAAACACGAATAACCTGATATAAATGGCAATTCTAGCGGCATCTCATGGACATGCCTTACATATTTAGCGGATGTCGTTAATACCAATGTATAACTTAAAATGCTTGCATGGTAAAACCCTACGTACAATACCAGTTTCAGCTGATGACTCTATGAGGTCCACCAAAAGCGCGATGAGGTCCACCAAAAGCGCGATGAGGTCCACCATGTTCGGGTAAAATTGAGTCCAACGCCGACAGGAGTTAAAGATTGAGAGGCAGCGTTACGATTCAAGAAGTGAACTCGCATTACGTTAAACGGGTTTGCCATTTATAAATTAAATTGATCAACTATGGCGCGATTTTTTATCAGGATAAGGTGTAGGAGGGCGTGCGCAGTAGGCCAATCGGGACCGCGAAAATGTCTAAAAAATAAAGACAGTCTACGATGAAAAAAAATCTAAATAAAAAATTTGGTTTAATAGAAATAGGTTTAAAATAGGCTGAAAATTCCGTGGCAACCCTGTTCTATTTAATTTAAATTAAATTTTACATTAAAATTCAAGGACTCCAAACACATTTTCATTAAATACTGTTTATTCATTGACATCGTAGTATATATTTCATAATGAATCATGGAAATTAAATTTTTATTTATTTATTTATTAATTTTTTTTTAATTCAGATAGTTTAGTTTAGGGCACACCACGTGGCTTTATTTTGGGCGGGAATACACCACGTGCTTTTCAACAAAAAAAAATTGCGCCCAAATTAAAAAAAATTAAAATTAATTTTTATTTTTAAATAATAATTATACATTAATTTTCTAGTTTAGTTTTATAGATAATTAAAAAATTGATGAATAGCACATGATTGTGTAATTATATTTAAATAAATATTTAAGGTAATTTAATTAGGATTAAGCGGGTTATTATAAGCAGAGATGAAAAAAAGTCGGGTCTTTTAATTAATTAATATTTTAATTAGTACAATTAAATTACAGGGCCCCCAGAGGCCCTATAATTCCTATAAAATCCTATATTTTTAAAACTGTCCTATAAAATCCTATAATTTTGGCAAAAATCCTATAAAATCCTATAATTTTAAAATTTGGGCGAATTTTAAGCAACCCATCAATACTCAGGTCTAAAAAATATCATAAAATGGGGATGGTTTCCCTAATACTGTAGCTTATCTAGTTAAAAATAGCTCGGTGTATTATGGTTCTGATAACTAAACATTCAGTGTGTACCACCATGGTGAGTTTTGCAGCTAATAGGGAGTCTATTAGTTGTCATTTGCTAGATCAAAAAAGGCGGGAAATAATTTTTCGCAGTACTGGTGTTCTTTATAAAAAGAAAAATTAATATTTTACTGTCCTATATAATCCTATAATTCTGGAAACCCCCAATTTTTTAGTTTGGTTCAATGGGGGGCAAATAGGACTATAAGATACTCAAAGGACATGCCCGTATCTCTAGTAGAACCAGAGTTACGAGCCTCCAAAGTTGATTTTAATGGTTTTCCTGTGGAATGTGGTATGTTTTTCAACATTTAGCTTAATTACTCTGCCCCTGTTTGCAGTACTGGTTCTTTATAAAAAGAAAAATTGATATTTTTGTGTCCTATATAATCCTATAATTCTGGAAAACCGTCCTATAAGATCCTATATTTTCATGAAAAAAGTCCTATAATTCCTATAAATATTTTCGAAATTTGGCTGGGGGCCCTGAAATTAATTTAGAGAGCGGAAAAATTAACTTGATTAATTTATTAATAAGCAATAAATTAATAAGAACGAATTATTATTTTTTTAAACCCTTCACCTTTTAGTTAACTTTAATTATATTATAAAGTTAATGCAAAAATTAGTTAATTACTAAATTAAGGGCAATTTTTCATTTAATTTTACAAATCTAGGTTTTTAATTAATTATATTTTTTACACTTATATTAAAAAAAACTGGAATTTTTTTAAAAAAAAATGAGGGACTAGCTTGTATATAAAATAATGAATAATAATTAATGTTAATTAAGGATTAATTAAAAATTAATTTAACCCTAATTAACATTATTCTTAGAAAAAAATTATAAAATGAGCACCTTCGGGTTTCTTTCTTTTTCTTTTTAATTAAAAACATAGGATAAAAAACAAGTTGCACCAAACACTATGTTCAAAATATTTTCAAATTTGAAATTTGAAATAATTCAATTTTGAATTATTTTGACATGAAGGTATTTTCTTTTCTTAATAATATATCACCATAAATTGATCATCAAAAACGTGACCAATTTCGCGCATGCGCAGACGTCAGACGCGTTTATTCGTTCTTCTACGAGATTCAAAAGTAATAGTTAATTCTCCTAAAAAAGATTTGCAATCTTAAAAAGTCCCCGTTTTTGTATTAATTTCACTGGGAATTGGTACCATATCAAGACTGCAACGAGGTATATACTCTTCCAAAAATATTGCATTGTTTAGGGCGTAATCTCTTAACTTAAATTTGCTCGATTTTTTTTTTTTTCACCTTAAGCCTTGGCTGAAATTATTTTAATTACCATTAGGGTTATTTTTTTTAAGGTTTAGGTCACGCCGCGGTCTTTAAAAATACGTATAGTAGTGACGTCACCGACATCATAACCGAATTAAATAAACTAATATGCGTCCTTGAATTTAAATTTGCCGCGGAATTGGCTGATCTAGAGGCGCCCTCTATCGGCGGTAAGGGCACTGGCATCCCATTGGATGGGCAATTAAACCACGTTTCAGATATTAATTTAGGTGAATCTGGAGTGGTCCTCATTATTTTATCGTCGAATTTCCAGTAATGTTTACCTTTGAAGAAATACGTGATGCCTAGAATTTTTTAATGCATAGAAATTAATTTGGGGCGCAATTATTCCAATTAACTGTATGTATTCCTTATTAGAAGTATAGTAAATTAATTAGAAATACGTGATGCCTAAAAATATTTTAATGCATAGAAATTAATATATGATATATTTCGGGGCGTAATTATTCCAATTAGCTGTATGTATTCCTTATTTGAAGTATAGTAAATTAATTAGAAATACGTGATGCCTAAAAATATTTTGATGCATAGAAATTAATATATATGATATATTTCGGGGCGCAATTATTCCAATTAGCTGTATGTATTCCTTATTAGAAGTATAGTAAATTAATTAGAAATACGTGATGCCTAAAAATATTTTAATGCATAGAAATTAATATATATGATATATTTCGGGGCGCAATTATTCCAATTAGCTGTATGTATTCCTTATTTGAAGTATAGTAAATTAATTAGAAATACGTGATGCCTAAAAATATTTTAATGCATAGAAATTAATATATGATATATTTCGGGGCGCAATTATTTCAATTAGCTGTATGTATTCCTTATTAGAAGTATAGTAAATTAATTAGAAATACGTGATGCCTAAAAATATTTTAATGCATAGAAATTAATATATATGATATATTTCGGGGCGCAATTATTCCAATTAGCTGTATGTATTCCTTATTTGAAGTATAGTAAATTAATTAGAAATACGTGATGCCTAAAAATATTTTAATGCATAGAAATTAATATATGATATATTTCGGGGCGCAATTATTCCAATTAGCTGTATGTATTCCTTATTTGAAGTATAGTAAATTAATTAGAAATTCGTGATGCCTAAAAATATTTTAATGCATAGAAATTAATATATATGATATATTTCGGGGCGCAATTATTCCAATTAGCTGTATGTATTCCTTATTTGAAGTATAGTAAATTAATTAGAAATACGTGATGCCTAAAAATATTTTAATGCATAGAAATTAATATATGATATATTTCGGGGCGCAATTATTCCAATTAGCTGTATGTATTCCTTATTTGAAGTATAGTAAATTAATTAGAAATTCGTGATGCCTAAAAATATTTTAATGCATAGAAATTAATATATATGATATATTTCGGGGCGCAATTATTCCAATTAGCTGTATGTATTCCTTATTTGAAGTATAGTAAATTAATTAGAAATTCGTGATGCCTAAAAATATTTTAATGCATAGAAATTAATATATGATATATTTGGGGCGCAATTATTCCAATTAGCTGTATGTATTCCTGATTTAAAATTAAATTAATTACTGTACCTTTATGTTGGAAGGCAGCGTCCATATTGGTCGGTACGCCCTTCCATAGGGCCATATTTCTAGGGTAATCGGGGTCAACTTTGCCCCTATTTTCGTCAAATCTCCAGTATTGGTTACCACTGAAGAAATATGTTTTGCCATTATGACCCCAGACCATGGCGGAATCGAGTTTACGTAAGTTTGGGGGTAATCCCAGTTCAGTTATGTTCCTAGGGTAACCCTGTTCAGGGTTATTCGCGTGAAATATCCAGTATTTTTGGCCTGAAATGAATTAATTAATTTTAACATTAGCGATTTCAAAAATTAATTTATGATTTTTCTTAAATATGGCTCGGGGTATTTTAATCAAAATTTGCTCAATTGTAGCCCACTTTATACCCAATATGATGGTATTAATTATTAGTTAATCGAGTAATTAGTTTGAAAGATAAAAATTAATTTAAAATCATGTTTCGTCAATGTTAAGTCTATGGGGCGAGATAGGTCAGCAAAAATTAATATTTCTCGAAACTGGTTTAATTAATTTGCACCAAAATTTGCACAATTGTAGCCCACTTTATACTGAATACAATGGTATTCATTATAAGTTAATCGAGTAATTAGTTTGAAAGATAAAAATTTATTTAAAATTATGTTTCGCCAATGTTAAGTCTATAGGGCGAGATAAGTTTGGAAAAATTATTATTTCTCATAACTGGTTGAATGAATTTGCACCAAAATTTGCTCGATTGTAGCCCACTTTATACCCAATGCGGTGGTATTCATTATTAGTTAATCGAGTAATTAGTTTGAAAGATAAAAATTAATTTAAAATCATGTTTCGTCAATGTTAAGTCTATGGGGCGAGATAGGTTTGCAAAAATTATTATTTCTCGAAACTGGCTGAATGAATTTGCACCAAAATTTGAGCAGTTATAACCCAAACTATACCTAATACGATGGTGTTAATTATTTCTTTGCAAATTAATTAGTTTAAGAGATATTAATTAAAACGTACCTGAAAAGAAGACAATTTTGGAATCGCTTCGTCTCTCATAAACCGCGTCAAATTTGCCAACGTCCGATGGTACACCGTACCAGAAGATATCAATTGCCACAGGGTGTTTCGTTTTTAAACCACGGTCATCCCGTCGCCAAAAATACTAATAATATTCATAATTAAATTTAATTGAAAATCAAATATATTAATTTAAAAATAATTCTTACCCAATCTTTGAATATAAAAATTTCATTTCTAATTGTGGCGATAGCATCCAGACTTGTATCGCATGTTTGTGGGGGTTCAGCTTCATCGGGCGAATCGGGATTGGAATTAGGGTTACCACCTTGCACTGTGGGTCTCGTTTTTGGTTTCTCAGTCTTTGGTGGTCTCGTAGGGGCCATAGGTGGCATTGAAGCCCATTTAACACGGTTTTTAGGACCTGTAAACCATTTACAAAAAATATTTATTTTATTTTTTTTTGAAACTTTATGGAAAACCCCTTAGGGTACTCGATGTATATTGTCTTGGCATTTAATTATTTATAGACGTTCCCTTTCATCTTCAAAGAGGCTATATATACATCAGTTTGCATTTAGGTAATTCATCCTTGGAGGAGAATAGTGAAATGGAGTAGTGACGTTAGTGGGCCATGTCGTGCACGCCCCTACCTTTGGTATATAGGGGATTGTTAAGAGCTCACGAATTGGCTTCTATTTTAAGACAGGGGGCATTTTCCACGTATTTTTACCACGTACGACCTTCCTAAAGTCCCTCCACTGAGGATGCTGGGAGGACTTATAGAGGCTACGTTATAAGTATGCAGATTACTTTACTACTCCATTTCACCTCTTTTCTCCAAGCATTTATCTCTATGCATTACAAACTGTGTCTCTTCAGGTATGCAAAATACGCGAATGTCTTTTGTTTTTTTTTTTTTTGCTCTTGGCGCCGCTTAACTTTGCCGGGTACTACTCTAAGCCTCGGTTGGTTTTAAGCCTCGCATCCTAAAGGCTGCCTTAACAACATCATATTTTATTCATAGGCTACCTTAATTCACTTTGTGTATGGATAAATATTTGAAAAGATCAAAGACAAATTATTCGAAAACTCGGTGCCTTTTAAATATTTAAATACCCAACTTTCATCTTAGATCGATTAGATTTTTAATGCTGATATTTTCTTTCTGATCTTTTCCCTTTTTAATTTATTCAAGATCTTCAAATTCTTGATAGTCAAATTCCATTTGAAACTGTATCGTTAACCCTTAGTTCGTTATCTTCAAATTTTTCTACTCGTTTAAGCCTATTACTGCCCCACCAATTTGTATTCCTAAGCCTCGGTACAATTTTTAAATTTTAAGCCTAATTTCTTTCTGTCGTCTGCTCTTTAAGTTCAAAAAAGTGCACTGATTACATAGCCCACTCGATCACGGCGCATCACGATGCAAGCTGCGAGCGCGGATCGAGTAGTTATTTCTTACCGTATAGTTGTTGAATTCCTACAGTGTCATCGTAGGGCAGTTTGAAGTTGTCACTAATGTGTTGATAATATGGAAACATCAATGACCCCTGAATAGACGAGTGAGATAGACCCAGAGAGTGACCAAATTCATGGGCAGCCACGGAAAATAGGTTTATAGCTGAAAAATAAATATTAAAATCCATCAATTATAACATTTACTTGTTTAAAATTTAAATTCCCGAGCCTAGTTCTTAGTTTCCCGCGCTTTAGGGGTAGTGTTTCATACTCAACAGTTGTCAACTCTGAATCTCTTAAAAAAAACCTTCTGCAGTTCAGCACCTTTGGCTTTGACCCATGTTTGACCCCATGACTTGTTGTCTGCTATTCTGCTTCATTTTTAAGTAATGGCAGATACGGTAACATAATAGTAAAGTTTTAATTAGATTGTGGGTATATTTTTAATTACTCGGTCAAAATAATGATTGATTATAGTTAAGTATAACGTATTTAATATAAATATGTAAAATTATCGGCTTAATTCGTTCGATAACGTTGTGGATTACATGGATTTATGTGACTTGGTGTAAGAACCCCCGATTTGACTAATGGATTGAAAATCAGCGTATAATGTGTTTCAAGTCGCCGTTAATGGATTATCAACGGATTCAAATTAAAGGTAAATGATATTTCTATTAATTACAATAGTTTTTAAACGTGTAAATATCGTATTTATCAACCTATAATGCGAAATCTTAAGCTTTCTTAAGCCTTGGCATTTTAATATTGGGCTGTTAGCAGCCATTTTGCTATAACTATTGAACTCAGACCGGGGTCGAATTAGAACGACACGCGCTTGACCTTCGTTTGAAATTAGGCCCATACTAATTTAGATTAACTATAATTAACTAATAAATAAATTTATAATCCTTAAACTAATATTAATCCGTGATAAAAATTAAAATTCCACAAAAATAATCCATAATTAAATCAAAATATCTAACGTCAATTGCAATATCTCATAAACTAACCTTAATCGAATTTATTTATATATATTTATTTATTTATTATCACTTTAAAACTATTATTTAACTCAAGATGTGGGTCTAGTACTTTAAAGCCACTAATCCCCTTGAATTTTCCCAAACTTAAAGTGAAACAAACACTGCGTCGGCGTTAAGATTTATGTTCGAGATTTCTCCAAACTTAAAGGACTAAAGTTGTCAAAATTAATTGTCTCCGAGTTCCTCTATAATTATAACTTTGATCTCAGACAGCTAGCTAACTGAAGATCATAATTTATTTTTGAAGTATTTAGTAGTTCGGGCTTGCCAAGGCTTAGCAAATTTCGGAATTCTAAGCTCCCTTTAAAACTACTGGGAAAAGTTGAAATCTTGAACTTAATCAAAAAAGACATTTCTCGGGCAATTCCCTAAAGTACTTATTAGGAGCTCTCTCGCTTTGACCTTTGAACTTACGTTAGAAGTCATCTTTTTTAAAAAAACAAAAGGATTTTCACGTAGAAATTGAGATATTAATGGCAGATAATATAGTTTATTATATTAAATGAATAAGGGATTAATATGGTGCGCTGTTACTCCTTTGACTTTCAACGGAATTTATAGCGAATATTCCCTTATTCATAATTTATTTATTTATTATGTTATGAGATTTTGGTATTTGACTTTCGAATTTCGCATCATTGTAAATTTAGTATTTACTGAAAATCCCCTCTATCTAAATAATGCACGAACTGCATTTCGAATTTGAGTCAATATTTATTACTTCCGAGCAAAATAAACCCCGAATAATTAAGTAGATTCAGTTTACGTAACCGATTGAAACTTTAATATTGATTTTTAATTAATTGGGTTAATTGAAATTAATAATAAACTACTTAATTAAATCGAGCTCGTCGCGAGCTTTCATTAGAGTACTCACAACCTATGTGTACAACCTTAAACAAATCAATGACGTCATAAAAAATCTAAACCAATCAGAATCCTGGCCTAACATAAATTTACACTAATTTTACAGCTTTAGTCTAGCGTAATTCGTCGCGAGCTTTCATTAGAGTACTCACAACCTATATCTACACCCTTAAATAAATGAATGACGTCACTAAATCTCTAAACCAATCAGAATTCAGTCCTAACCTATGAGTTTATACTCATTTTACAGCTTTAGACTAGCGGAATTCATTAGTATAGTATACCCCATTAAATTACCCGCAATTCATATTTTATTACAATATAGTGAACTGACAATGCCACCCATTTGAAAAGTAGATATTTTAGAAGCGGAAGTATATAATATAATCTATAGTGGAAGAGTGAGTAGGCCCCTAGCGGCGCCAATGGAAATATAACGGGATCAAGGGGTCTACCGTGTAAAAAAAAAATCCGTCTGGAGCTCAGAGCGTTTATAGACTACTGACAGCTCAGCATCTTTGACTGTATCAAGCTCTATGGAGTAAAAACATGGGGTGCTACTACAATACAGTATCTTTTCTCGTATGTCTTTCGTTAACGGCTCAATCTACTTTCGAGTTTTATAGTCGTTGGTCGGGTTCTCCATAAATATATCAAATGCTTATTTAGGTTAAGCTGGGGCGGAAGAATACAACGATGTTAAATTTCATTAGAAGAAAGTAGTATTTACATAAAAAAAATAGTAGTAGAGTACATTGAAACAAGGGGGGCATTAATAAAGATTTGAAAGACGTGCCTTAATTTATGGACGGCCCCCAACCAAAAATGATTTGATTTTGAAATGACTGTTAGGTTAACATAAAGGCGTTGTAACAAAAACTGTAACGAATCTCCCAAAGGATGGCATAATCTGTCATGATCTCATCTGATCTCTTGACGGTTTGACCCCGTCTGACCCCTGGTGTTGGTGGCGGCTCTAAAACTAACTTTGGTTGGACACGCCCTAACTATCTCCTTGGATTCATTTAGTAGATAGTGAAGTCATTAGTTTGGAAAACATCACAGATGTCCGTCTTTGTGTATTACAACTGTTTACTCCCGATGGACCTCTACACCAAATAACACTCCGCCCTATCTTATTCAGTGCCAAATTAACGTAACTGACATCAGTTGCAAATTGATTATTTCATATTATTTTTGGGACTATGTTAATTAGCATTTTCTTTAATTACTCGTGATGTAGACCCCAAGTATTAGGTATCGTTGGAAAGCTAAGAATTAGGGCTATAACATACTCCAAGGACATCCCCGTATCTCGCATAGAACCAGAGTTACAACATCCCAAAGTTCAACTTAAAATATTTGAAATTTAAATTCTCAAATTTTATTTTTAGGACTATGTTTATGAACATTTTCTTTAATTACTCGCTCCATCTAGTAGTGTCTGGTACCGATCATCCAGATGTTTAAGTTCAGTTTCTTTTGAGTCCAGTAGCGCGATTGCTTGCTCAAAAGCTTCAAGTTTAGGTTGCTCCTTTTGTATCTCAAGTTCGACCGAGTTAATCACTGTACTCACAGATGTACGTAGCGCTTTGAGTGCCCTTGCAGCGCGTTTTAGTTGGTCGTCCGCCATAGTTCCAATTCTCCGGTTAGTCCGTAGTTAAAAGTTTCACAAGCCCGATTAATCCGTAGTTAGTAGTAGCCCGCATCCGATTAATCCGTAGTTAGTAGTGTAGAAAATTGGACTTTTGTTTTATCCAATTCCTAGGGTTTGCTGGTTCTGGGAGAGCTTTTTGTTACCGCTATATCGCCGACTGAAAAACGATACCGCGTTCTTTTTGTTTAGTTTTAATTGGGTGCTAACCGCGTTTTAATTTTATTTAGTTATCCTAAGGTTATTTTCAAAGGACAAGACTTGGTTTTATTTTATTTTATTGACGACTCAAAATTTTACCCATCTTGCTTGCGCAGCGAAGAGCAGAGAAGTGAATCCTCTCTTTACAATGATTTCTATAGAAACCCAGGCCATGACGTCAATAGGCTTCATGGCGCCTTTCGGAAACATGGAAAGTTTTTTGGGGTGCATGATCTTTACCACACACGCCCCATGTTTCACGAAAGGCAACCTGAATTTCTTTACAAAGGCTTTAATCCCTTTTTTGGGGGGTTTTATATTTTTTCTTTCAATTTTAAAGTTTACATCGAGTAAAGGAAAATTTACAAGAATGTTTTTAGGTTTTTGAAATTTAAGTTATACAGTTTGAATTATACAGTTTGGTATTTTATATTTAATTTAATTTGCTAAGTTTTGAAATTAAGATTTAAAGAATTTTATTAAAATAAAGCATGCACATTTTTAACACTCCCCCCGGTGATAATTACTATTATCACCAAGAAGAATTTATTTAATCTGTAATTTCTAAATTAGCTAAATGTTGCACGGAGCGTTTAAGTTCCGTTCCTTTGTTATTTTTAATTATGCATGCACGAATTTTGTTATCTCTACCAATAATCAATTGTTTTACTATTCCTAATTTCCACATATGACGTGGTATTTTATCGTCATATATGATTACTACATCGCCTACTTTAAATAATGCAGAATCCTTTTTTCTTGGATCCGAATGGTGCGCAGACCTTAATTCCATTAAGTAATTTTGTCGCCACTTTCGCCAGATTCTTTGCATAATTTGTTCGCGATGTTTTTCTCTTATTTTAAATTGATTTAATTTTGTTGGTACATTTTCCTTAAATTCTAGGGGTGGCAGCGAAGTTAATCTTCGGCCAATGACTAGATCAGCTGGGCAGATGGGTGATGGTTCGTTAGGGTCATTGTAATTATACGAGATCGGGCGAGAGTTTATTAGAGCCTCGGTCTCAGAGATTACTGTTTCCATCTCAGTGTAATTAAGCATTGCTCTACCTAAAGTTTTCTTTAGTGATGTTTTTGCTGAGCGTACGAGACGCTCCCACCAACCACCATACCATGCTGATCGCTCTACAATATATTTCCATTGGATACATTTTTTCCCAAAAAATTCTTTAATTTCCGCATCATTGAGTTTTTCCCAGATTAGTTTTAATTCTCTATCGGCCTTTTTAAATGTTAAAGCATTATCAGAGTAAATTATACTAGGTATACCCTTTCTCGCGATCATTCTTCTAAATGCTAAAAGGAACTCTTGAGTGCTGAGTGATGGCACGAGTTCCAAATGGACAGCTCGTGAGACGGCGCAAGTTGCCAATAAAACATAGGATTTTTGATGGGAAATTTGTTTATCATTTTGTGTTTTGATTATTAAAGGTCCGAAAAAATCCAATCCCACTATGGAGAAGGCGGGGTTTTCGCTAATGCGTTCCTTGGGTAACGGGGCGGTAGGCACTTCGCCTAGTTTAACTTTGAATTTTTTGCATTTTGTACAATCTTTTACAATTGTTCTTGCCAATTGTCTACCGGCCGTTAACCAATACTTTTCTCTTAGTTGGGTAATAGTGTCTGCTATGCCGCTGTGATTAACTTCCTCATGACTTCTAATCATGAGTAATTTTGAAAACCTATGATTTTTGTTCAGAACTATGGGGTGCTTTTCATTGTATGTAAGGTCTTCGGATTCTTTTAAACGACCTCCCAAACAAATTAACCCTCCATTGCTTAAAATGGGACTTAATGAAGCTATGTTGGAAGAGGGTTGAACGTTTTTTCCCTGTTCTAAAGCTTTCAATTCGATTCTATATTCTTCTGATTGAATATCTTTTACAAATTTTAATTCAGCTAATCTAATTTCCTCCGCGGTTATGGGTCCTGTGGTTTTACCTAACCCTTTAGCTGCTTTTATGAATCTTAACACGTATGATGTTACGCGTAATAATTTGTTTAGGGAATTGCTTAGATTTAAATCTACTATTTTTTGAATTCCTACAATATTTATCACTCTGACCGACATAATTGCTTTGCGCCTTTCATTCTCTACTAGTTCTAAATTAGGTTCAGGCATGGTTTTTGGCCAGTGGTCTTTAGTTTTTCTCAACCAGTGCGGTCCTTGAAACCATAACTCATTGTCTTTTAATTTGTTTGCGCTGATGCCACGAGTTGGTAGGTCGGCGGGGTTTTCGACCCCTGGACAGTGAGCCCACTCGTAGTTTTTTGTTAGTTCTTGAACCTCTTTAGCTCGATTAGATACGAAAGGTCGCCATGTCTTTTGATTGTCGGTTACCCATGACAAGGCTATTGTAGAATCCGTCCAGAGATGAATTCCTGATAATTCATCTCCAAACGTTTCTTTGACGTAATTGGTTAATCTCGCTCCCAACAGGCATCCCATTAGTTCAAGCCTAGGGAGTGTAAGGCTTTTTTCTCTTAGAGGAGCTACCCTAGATTTTGCAGTAATTAAGGAAACTCTAATTTCGTTTGATTTTGTTTGATATCTGACAAAGATTGCAGTTGAGTAAGCCTTAATACTCGCATCGCAGAAGCAATGCAACTCTAGGTTGGTGATTTCTTTTTCTCCGAGGAAGTAGTGTCTGTTTATTTTAATTTCATTTAGTTTGTGGAATTCAGTACACCATGCCTCGAATTGGTTGTTTATTTCTTCAGGTAGTTCGGAATCCCACCCTATTTTTTCTAATTTCCAAATCTCTTGGAGAAGAAATTTTGCGCGTATTGTGAATGGAGCTAATAAGCCTATCGGGTCAAAGATTTGCGCCACTAGACTTAAAACTTGTCTTTTTGTTCCTTTTACTCCACTTACAGCGATTAAATTGCTTAGGTCGAATCTGAAGCTATCTAAATTTGGTTCCCAGTTTAATCCTAATATTTTTGTTTCCTTTTCTTGATCTACCTTTTCAAATAGATCAAGCTCCTCTGGGTTAGAATGATTATTCCAAAGGTTTCTTAGATTTGGACAATTGGTTACCCATTTACGTAGATTCATGCCCGCTCCTTTTAGTACGCGAGCTGCCCCCACTGAGATTTCATACGCCTCTTCTACGTCTTTTCCCCCCGATATGAAATCATCCACATAAAGGTTATTTTTTAGTCTTTCTAAAACTCTGTCATTTACCTCTTTTATATTTTGCAAGTGAAACTTAATGGTACATCCCAATAAAAATGGGGATGGGCTGATGCCAAAGGGAACGCGACAAGTTCTAATAACGGTATATTCGTTATCTAAGATTTCTCCGTTTTGTTCTTTTACCCACAACAACCTGACAGAGTCCCTATCGCCCTCATCTAATTCCACCTGGAGGAAAGCTTTTTCAATGTCGCTAACTACTACTACAGGATGTTTCCTAAATTTTAAGAGTAATAGCAGTAAATCTGGGTTAAGATTGGGTCCAGGTGCTAGGCATTCGTTCAGCGATGGTTTACCCTTTGAATGGGATGAGGCGTCGTATACTACGCGTAGTTTTGTGGTAGCAACGTTTTCCCTAACCACCCCCTGGTGTGGTACATAATAGGTCCCTGCCCTTTTTTCTTTGAGAACTTCTTCGGGTACTATTTCTGTCACACCTGTTTCTAGTTGTTCTTCTATGATTTTTTTGTATTCTATATAGTATTTTGGATCTTTTTTGAACTTTCTAATTAAGCTGTGTAGCCTTTTCTCTGCTATCTGGAAGTTATCAGGTAATGTTTCCTTACTAACTATCCAAGGGAACTTAACGCTGTACCTTTCCCCTGTAAACTCTACTTCTTCAAAAAATCTAGCCACAGTTGCGTCATCCCCTGGGTTTTTTGTTATTTCTTCTTTTATCCCGATGGATTCTAGATCCCAAAATCTATTTAAATTGTCATTTATTTGTTTTTGTCCAAGGCTGACGAGCAGAGTACTAACAGCGCTACAAGAGAACCGATTACTCGGTGTTCCGGTAGGTCCTTGAATGGACCAGCCTAGAACGGTTTCTATAGCTACAACGTCATCACTGAATCTTACATTTTTTCCTGATACTACCCGCCAATAATAATCGCCTCCAATTAGTATTTGTAGGTCGGAATTAATTTCTTCCGATTTACTGGAGATATCGGCTGGTTGTAGGCCTTTTTGGTTCATGATTTGTTCTATTTCCGAGCTATATATGCTTGGTACAGAGTGACAAATAAAGGGTACCTCTACAGCTTCTATTTCAACCTTTTGTTCGGGGTCTGAGCGATTTTCAAGGATTAATTTTACCCTATTTGCCTCCCTTTCGGTGGGGCTTTCTTCACCGAAGCTATATACATCTAAATATTCTTTTCTTACAATTGGAAGGTTAAGCTGCCTCGAAAGATCTTCTCTCACGAAACTTATTTGACTCCCCCCGTCCAATAATACCCTAGCGACTCCTTGTTTTTCTGGGAAGGTATTGTTGCGCACAATAGCCGTAGCGGTTTGCAGCAGCACTATTTTTTCCCCTCCTTTCACTGAGGAAACTACTTTTGGGTTAATGTTGTCTATGTTTAATTTTGATTGGGGTTTTTCTTTTAAATGGGATTGGTTTTGATCGCAAACTGCAAAATTATGCGTTCTTTTGTGACATTTTCTGCAGTTTTTAAATTTTGAAAAGCAATTTTGGGCATTATGACTAAATTTTAGACAGTTGGTACATCTACCGCTCTCGTCAATTATTTGCGTCTTTTGCTCTATAGTGAAATTTGGGCATTCTATTGTTTTATGTCCCTTTTCATCGCAAAAGATACAAAAAAAATCCGATTGAGGTTTTGTTTGTACCGATAATGCAGAAGCGGAACCGCCAGATGAAGTTTTTCTAGGGTCCGTTTTAAATTTAAAATTTTGTTTATCGTTTAGTTTATCGTTTTGTTTAAAACTTTTAGTTTGTTCTGGTTTTCCAGCCAGCAACTGGGCCATCTCTCTGCACTCAACTTGTTCCTTAAAAAACCTAATTAACTCTTCCGCGTCCCAATAATTACCATCTGCTGGTTTATATTTAAGATAATACTCAGTTCGTATTTCAACTGGAAGACACCTCAATAATGCGGGACATACATAACTAGCCTTTTCCGCGGCTGAGGTTACCCCTAATGATTTTAAACATCTTAAGTTAATTTCGCACGTGTCTAATAGACGACGTAACGCCCTAACATTATTGACTTCGTTAATTGGTTCAATACTTGCTAACTTTCTAATATGTTCATTAATAGCAACATGTGTTTTATCGTATCTTTTCTTTAACAAGTCTATTATTTCATCATAAGAGCTATCAATTTCGGGAAATCCATCTACAGCCTGAAGGGCTTCGCCATCTAAATATGATATTAAGTGAATCATTTTTTCTACCTTTGAGATATTTGTTTGATCGTGGATGGTGATTTTGTATCTTGCCCAGAAGCTCGGCCATTTCGTATGGTCTCCTCTGAACCTCAAGATGTTAATTGGCGGAAGTTTGATGCCTGAATTTCCGTTGTTTCCAGCGCTGCTTTGTTGATTTGGCGGCGTGGGTAGCGGTAGTTGCCCGATGACGGTTGATCCACCGTAGCTGGATCCTCCTTGTCCGTTTGCCCTTCTGATAGCCCTCGTTGATTTCGATTTATAGAGAATGATGATGTCCCTCTCGTTGATGGCTTCGTTTCTTTCTTTGAATAGTTCGGCTTCGTCTTCAATGAGAGACTCTACCTTGGCGTCTAGTTCTACTAGCTCTTCTTCTTTTTGGAGTAAAATGCTTAGATTGTCTTCAATATCATCTATTACAGATGAAATTGTAATGTTTTTGAGAAGCGCGTCTAGTTCACTTATTGTTCTTTTAACTGCGTCGCGAGTGCTTTTTCTTGCAGCCCGTTGTAGATTTAATTTGTCCAGACGCGCTTGTTGCGCTTTTGAAGTTTTGTTTGTTTTTGAGGATGAGGATTTCGGGTCGTTTGTTTTGTCCCCGTCCATATTTTCACTCGTAATTTCGTCTTCGTTTGGCATTGTTTCGTTTCGATTACGCGTTTAGTCCCGGGTTTCGCGTACCATGTAGAAAATTGGACTTTTGTTTTATCCAATTCCTAGGGTTTGCTGGTTCTGGGAGAGCTTTTTGTTACCGCTATATCGCCGACTGAAAAACGATACCGCGTTCTTTTTGTTTAGTTTTAATTGGGTGCTAACCGCGTTTTAATTTTATTTAGTTATCCTAAGGTTATTTTCAAAGGACAAGACTTGGTTTTATTTTATTTTATTGACGACTCAAAATTTTACCCATCTTGCTTGCGCAGCGAAGAGCAGAGAAGTGAATCCTCTCTTTACAATGATTTCTATAGAAACCCAGGCCATGACGTCAATAGGCTTCATGGCGCCTTTCGGAAACATGGAAAGTTTTTTGGGGTGCATGATCTTTACCACACACGCCCCATGTTTCACGAAAGGCAACCTGAATTTCTTTACAAAGGCTTTAATCCCTTTTTTGGGGGGTTTTATATTTTTTCTTTCAATTTTAAAGTTTACATCGAGTAAAGGAAAATTTACAAGAATGTTTTTAGGTTTTTGAAATTTAAGTTATACAGTTTGAATTATACAGTTTGGTATTTTATATTTAATTTAATTTGCTAAGTTTTGAAATTAAGATTTAAAGAATTTTATTAAAATAAAGCATGCACATTTTTAACAAGTAGTAGCCGGCATCCGATTAATCCCGATTAATCTTTGAGGTTTAAGTATTTAAGTAGCACGGCACGCACCTGATTAATCCTTTAGTTTTAAGTAGCACGAATCCGATAGTCTTTAAAACATTTTTAGGGTTAATATTTTTGTTTTCTCGAATAGTTGATCGAATATTTAACGAATAGTTAATCGAATATTTAACGAATAGTTAGTCGAATATTTAACGAATAGTAGGCCCGAATAGTAAAATTCACTATTCGATATTCGTTCGAATACCCGAAATGGGGCTTATCGAATATCGAGACGGTTATTCGTCTCGATATTCGATCGAGTTATTCGTGTTACTCGAGTATTCGCCCATGCTTAGTAATTATGGACACTTTTTGCAAATATTTGAATAACTTCCGTGGAGCTAACGTTAGACACCAGAAACTTTCAGGATATGAAATATGATTCTTTATACACAATTCGCTATGTTTTCAGCTTTTTAACTCTCTTAAATTTTGCACAATATCCTATTTCCCAATCCCCTCGGAGGACCCCAATTGTGAACAATCACTGGTAAATGTAAACACCCTGACCCTAAATACTGAAGGAGGTAGTGACTGAACACTGGACCCAAATGTGAACAACAATGATAATCAAATGGGAGGAATAAAAAAGGCCCTAGGAAAGGACAGGGTTGCCACAGTACCTGGAAATCCTGGAAAATCTGGGAAAGTCAGGGAATTTAAAAATGGGCCGAAAAGGTCAGGGAAAAGTCAGGGAATTTGATTTAGTGGGTAAAACTTCTGGGAATAAGTCTTTATTGAAAGAGTAATGAAAGTTTCTCCTCATGCTCTCTCAACAAAGAAAACTCTAGATTAATCCTTAAAAATGTCTAGAATTGTTTTAGTAAAGTAAATGCTCTTTTAGACTGTTATTTATAGTTAAAATGTTTCTTATTTGTATTGGTGCAACAAATACATGGGAAAATTTAATGTTGAGAGTTTATTTAATTATAACCACTTAAAACGTGCAGTAAACATTCACTTTTTCGGCCTAAAAGGTCAGGGAAAATCTGAGAAAAAGGTCAGGGAAAACCTGGAAAAGTCAGGGAATTTGGTTCTGAAAATTCCGTGGCAACCCTGAAGGAGCTACCATTACGTAGGGCCTAAATCCATGCACCTAGATTAAAGTTTACGCAGATGTGATAAGTGATAATAGGATAATATAGTTAAATCAATACCCGAGTCAAAATGTTCAATAATTTGTTGAGAAGTCCTATTTATTTCGATACCTCGCATAACAGCTGTCTCGTTTTCTCGCTTTCCCGCCCAATAAGTAGTCGTAGCTACCGCCCTCTTACCGCTAAATTGATAAACTTACTAATGGCGCGAAATTTGAGTCTTTTTTGGGTCAATGATGTATTTTAAAGTTAATATTATAACTTTTACTTTTATTTTTTAGTAAAATAGCTTAAAAAGGATTCTAATTAACCTTGAAACAATTGAATTTTTACCTGGTCTTTTCCAACTCTAAAATCGAATTCCGAATCGAAACCACAGATATTAATATCAATTTTATAGTGAAAAACGTGATCTATCTAACGATTAAAGGTTTGTTATCGTGGGATTATTTTAACTCTTCCTAGAGCTTATTCCCCGATGGTATTGTATTAAGCAACACCTAAAATTGGCATCAACTTAAGTTGATTAGTCCGAGTTGGTGTGTATATAGGTTCGTATCTTTCATCCACGTATTCCTACAATGTCCATACCATTTTTATCGTAATCCTCAATATTCAATCTACAAATAGAGCCCTTTAAAAGGAATTTAAGCCGCCCAAAAATTAGCTACAAAATGTTAAAGAAAAAATAGAATCGTTCACATTTACCAGTACCGACCCTAGTTTAAAAAATATTATTCTGTAATTTAATTAAGATAAAGTTCTGTAGGTTAAGTTTAAAATGAACCTAATAAGTAAGTTACTGTAGTTTATTACTAGATTGATTTTATTCATAATAGGAATGCTATTTTACAAACAATGAAAAAAAAACCCGAAATGCTAAATTAGCTGGGGTCATCTTATAATGCATATAGTAATACTAATTCTTGTCACTAGAAGGCGGTAAAAACTATATGACTGGGTCATCTTGTTTACTCAGCGGAGCCTCCCAGTTGTTTACCCAAAAAGATTCCTCTCGCGTGGGGTTGCGGTAAATTTCCATCTCGAGGTGAGGTCCGATGAACTCTCTTGCACGTGCGCTTATTTTTTAGCTACGGAAATTAACCTATTGAATTCTAGAGTTTAGATCTATTGAAAGGGTTTTTTGGGGGCTCAGCGAGGATAAAGAGGGACTATTCACAAAGTGAAGTAAAAAAATCCAAAATAGAAAAGAAAAATGATTAATAATAGATAACAGTTTTTTCTTGAAGGCGATTAAAAATATTCATAAACAATGACACTAATAATTCCTCATCAACAGGTTTTAGTATGTCAGGGAAAAACCTGGAAAAATCAGAGGAATTTTGAAATGAAAAATCTGTGGCAACCCTTTTAAACCTATGCACTGACACGATCACAATTGAAATAGATCTATTGTATTAACGCTACGTTACGTTACCTTAAGCACGAATCTAAAATGAGCATTTAAGCCTTGGTTTATGAATATGAGCGATTGATTTGACACAGAATACTTTATTTAAACATGATATTAAGTTTTTTTTAAAGAAAATAAGTATTAAATTAAAAAGTCTAGTTTAAAATTATATTAAAAAGTCTAGTTTAAAATTAAATTAAAAAGTCTAGTTTAAAATTAAATTAAAAAGTCTAGTTTAAAATTAAATTAAAAAGTCTAGTTTAAAATTAAATTAAAAAGTCTAGTTTAAAATTAAATTAAAAAGTCTAGTTTAAAATTAAATTAAAAAGTCTAGTTTAAAATTAAATTAAAAAGTCTAGTTTAAAATTAAATTAAAAAGTCTAGTTTAAAATTAAATTAAAAAGTCTAGTTTAAAATTAAATTAAAAAGTCTAGTTTAAAATTAAATCGCTAACGGATCCAATGCGTCATCCTGTTCAACGGAAGATCGCTGACCTCTCGTATTTTTGACTAACTGCATTTGACCCACGTCATTTTGCTGTTTAAGTTTTTCTTCGTTATATTTCTTCAATTGTTTGAGTGATTCTCCATTGTCTCGCGTCAATAAATAATTGAAACAATTGGCAAATTTAATACTACGTAATTCTTGTTCAATTTTATCCGGATTATAATTATTCATAGCTTCATCTCCAAGTTCATTATAAATAATAATAAGAACAATTATTAGAAATTTCGATTAAATCCCAGCGTTTAGTTAACGTTAAAAAGTTAGGTTAGATTAGTTTAAGTTCTTACCAAGATCCAAAGGCTTTTTGAGATCCTCTGTTTTTCGAAATAAAAAATTGGTTTTGAATTGTAAATGAATCGCCTAACAAGAAAACGAATTTTACTTACCGTTTTGGTTGGTTGCCATTTTTTTTTCTGAAATTAAAGGGAAAGTAAAATGAACACTTAGAAGGATGTAAGTGGAAAAAACGACAAAAATGTATCATTCAAAGCCGAATCTAGTTTGCCTTTTCTTCGCGACTCGAGCATTTCTCTAAATTTCTACCCGAATATTATTACTTTCAAGCGCATTGGCTGGAACTTAGTCCTTCCAATGCTTGGAGATTAGCAGAAATACCCGATTTCCATAATAACCCCTTATATACTTGAAAACAACTCTAAATTATATGAAAAATTCGGGACACATCCCTTAAAAGAACGGCCTAACACGCTGCCACCGATCCTCGTCACTACCCCGCTTAGCGACAAAGTTAATATATAGAACACAAGCGAGGAGACAATCCTAGCTAGGCGGCAACAATGGGATTAAGACGCGCATCGCGGACACATCACTAGCCCGACTCAACTAATAGACAAGAATAAACTCAACCCGTAACCGTTAAAACACGAATAACCTGATATAAATGGCAATTCTAGCGGCATCTCATGGATATGTCCGGATAAACTTTAAAATGCTTGCATAGTAAAACCCTACGCACAATACCAGTTTCAGCTGATGACTCGATGAGGTCCACCAATAGCGCGACGAGGTCCACCAAAAGGGCGATGTTCAGGCCGAACACGGGTAAAACGGAGTCCAACGCCGACAAGATTTCAAGAGTTCAAGATTGAGAGGCAGCGTTACGATTCAAGAAGTGAACTCGCGTTACGTTTAACGGGTTTGCCATTTATAAATTGATCAACTATGGCGCTATTTTTTATCGGGATAAGGTGTAGGAGGGCGTGCGAAGTAGGCCAATCGGGACCGCGAAAATGTCTAAAAAATAAAGACGTCTACGATGAAAAAAATCTAAATAAAAAATTTGGTTTAATAGAAATAGGTTAAAAATAGGCATAATAGCTTCTGCCGATTAAACTGGAAATACAATCCAGTATACATTAGATTAGTACTTCTTGTTTATTTAATTATAAGCACTTAAAACGTGCTGTAAACATTTACACTTTCGGACAAAAAGGTCAGGGAAAATCTCAGTAAAAAGTCAGGGTAAACCTGAACAAGTTGGGAAAACCAAAATATTACCTCTCCGAGTCAAGACGACTACTTACAAACTTATTTAGCCAGATATGGAAATGTTTCTTAAGTTAAAATTTATGAAATATTAAAGCAGTATACAAAGCATAGCAAATTTACTGTAAATCAGACGACATTTTACATCCAATAATGATATACTTGTACACATTAAAATCATCCGATGGGGGAAAAACGGGAAATGAAGAGATAAAACTTTGGAGGGATATTACCTTTACGTGTTTGTAAAGGCCCAATTTTCTACTCCTCAACTGTATGCCCTCTATGTTCAAAGCCATATTCACAACAGGGTTGGCATGTAAACACTATCCTCTCGTTTCACCTCAACGATTTTCTTAGTTTAACAACATGACTGTTAACGTTACATAACACCAAAGCTTATTTGTGGCTACACACACTGAAAGTAAATGCGTACCATAAAAAGCATGAAAACACGAAGCTATTATCCGATTACGATCAGACCTTTCACTGGTCTGGGCTGCGTTCGGCAGAGCTCACCAAAAAAGACAGCGGATTTTGGAAATGTTTACCGGTGAGCTCTGTCGTCATAGCTTTTCTCCGGTCATCGGCGTTTTATAAATGACGCTAGCGCAATAAAGCGTGCAAGGTACCAAGGCTTAACAAAAATTATAGGATAACATATTTATAGAGATAGATAACAACTTTTATAATTAAAATTAGAAAATAACATATCTCTTAAAATTCTCGGGTGATCAACTGGTTTCACGCCAATTATCTAGCTATAGTCCCATAAAGTTATTTGTATTAATTCCTCCATGGTTTTTTCGCCAAGCTGAGAACTACGCGTTTTACGTCACGTTATCCGAAAAGCCGACTATTTTCTTTGAAGACCGCGCTAGCTCAGCGCTAAGCACCGTGACGTCAAAATTCAAAAGCAAAATCCCGTTATGTCGGATACTGCTAGCAGCGCTGGGCTCTGCTGAACGCGGCCCAGATTTCCACCATGATTATAAAATCTAAGCCTACTTATTTAAAAGTGTATTTAACTTTCGGCTCACTCCGAACCGTTAATGTCTCTGCATACAGAAACGAAAACCAAACCCAAACGTTTACTTTTTGGTTCACTAGGCCTATTGACAAATAAAGTTCATTTGACCAACATAGCAGCGTTGTGCTTGTATTCAGTCACTGTGACTTTAGAAAGGATTATGCTATAAACAGATGTAGTATAGCTTAAGTAATATATAAACATCCATTTTAAATAATAATATTAAACAAAATCTTTGGAATATCAAAATGAAACGGAGCTTTAAAGCTACAAAAGTACTAAATGCATCATAATTACGAAAAATATTTCCACATATTCATTTTATATTATGGAAAACGGGAATATTAAGGTTCTGAAGGATTTCTTTACACATCAAAACAAAACGAACTTCTAACGCAGCGCACTAGTGTTACAACGGACGGACACATATAGACAAACACATAGACTGCTGTTTTACCCTTTCCGTATTAATTTTGAGTTGAGAGACATGATTATCTTAAATATTAAAATAAATATAATTAATATTAAATATTTTCTTCGATAGTTGTTCGCCTTATTGAGCGTTACATCGTTTTGAAAAAGAACAATTAAACATTCTTGAGAGACTTGACTAATATTGGCGTTTGAAATGAAGCATACGCCGGTTGCTTCGCCTTCATCAAATAGGTAGTATATAAGGGTGTCGAATCGCAGCTATGGATAAGAACAGCGCAATTGCGTGAACCTTTGGTGGAAGCCCCACCTTAGGGAGGCCGGACGTTTCTCGTAACCCTGGCCGATCGCCGCGTATGTCTTAACCTTAAGGAGTTGAAGCCAGGTGTACAGACTGGTGTCCATGTGGGATGGACAAAAACAAAGACTAGAAGATGGTGGTGTTAGAAGCCAGGTGTACAGACTGGTGTCCATGTGGGATGGACAAAAACAAAGACCAGAAGATGGTGGTGTTAGAAGCCAGGTGTACAGACTGGTGTCCATGTGGGATGGACAAAAACAAAGACCAGAAGATGGTGGTGTTAGATGCCAGGTGTACAAACTGGTGTTCATGTGGGATGGACAAAAACAAAGACCAGAAAATGATGGTGATAGAAGCCAGTAAGTACAGACTGGTGTCTATGTGGAATGGACAAAGACCACAAAATGGTGGTGTTTGAAGCCAATAAGTACAGATTGGTATTCATGTAGAATAGACAATTGACTAGTCGGATGAAGTAATAGTGGCCAGTTGATTTGTGGATAGATTCAAGTTTTGAAATTTCCGGGAACTGTGAATACGGTCCGGAAATAGCGAATACATTTGCTTCAATTCGGAAACTGCGAACACGGTCCCCTGGGGTGTAAGTCAATAACAACAGACAGACACACACACACACACACACACACAAACACACCCACACACACACAGACACGTCGAAATTAGAACCTCTCCGTGACATACGTCACTCGGAGAGGTAAAAACTTAGGTTCTGAAAATTCCGTGACAACCCTGTTCTATTTAAATTAAATTTTACATTAAAATTAAAGGACTCCAAACACATTTTCATTAAATACTGTTTATTCATTGACATCGTAGTATATATTTCATAATGAATCATGGAAATTAAATTTTTATTTATTTATTTATTAAATTTTTTTTAATTCAGATAGTTTAGTTTAGGGCACACCACGTGGCTTTATTTTGGGCGGGAATAGACCACGTGCTTTTCAAAAGAAAAATTTGCACCCAAATAAAAAAAGTTAAAATTATTTATTATTTTTAAATAATAATTATACATTAATTTTCTAGTTTAATTTTATAGATAATTAAAAAATTGATGAATAGCACATGATTGTGTAATTATATTTAAATAAATATTTAAGGTAATTTAATTAGGATTAAGCAGAGATGAAAAAGTCGGGTCTTTTAATTAATTATTATTTTAATTAGTACAATTAAATTAATTTAGAGAGCGGAAAAATTAACTTGATTAATTTATTAATAAGCAATAAATTAATAAGAACGAATTATTATTTTTTTTAAACCCTTCACCTTTTAGTTAACTTTAATTATATTATAAAGTTAATGCAAAAATTAGTTAATTACTAAATTAAGGGCAATTTTTAATTTAACTTAACAAATCTAGGTTTTTAATTAATCATTTTTTTTACACTTATATTAAAAAAACTGGAATTTTTTTTAAAAAAATGAGGGACTAGCTTGTATATAAAATAATGAATAATAATTAATGTTAATTAAGGATTAATTAAAAATTAATTTAACCCTAATTAACATTATTCTTAGAAAAAAAATTATAAAATGAGCACCTTCGGGTTTATTTCTTTCTTTTTTTAATTAAAAACATGATAAAAAACAAGTTGCACCAAACACTATGTTCAAAATGTTTTCAAATTTGAAATTGAAATAATTCAATTTTGAATTATTTTGACATGAAGGTATATTTTTTTCTTAATAATATATCACCATAAACTGATCATCAAAAACGTGACCAATTTCGCGCATGCGCAGACGTCAGACGCGTTTATTCGTTCTTCTACGAGATTCAAAAGTAGTAGTTAATTCTCCTAAAAAGATTTGCAATCTTAAAAAGTCCCCGTTTTTGTATTAATTTCACTGGGAATTGGTACCATATCAAGACTGCAACGAGGTATATACTCTTCCAAAAATATTGCATTGCTTAGGGCGTAATCTCTTAACTTAAATTTGCTCCATTTTTATTTTTTTTCCACCTTAAGCCTTGGCTGAAATTTTTTAATTACCATTAGGGTTGTTTTAATTAAGGTTTAGGTCACGCCGCGGTCTTTAAAAATACGTATAGTAGTGACGTCACCGACATCATAACCGAATTAAATAAACTAATATGCGTCCTTGAATTTAAATTTGCCGCGGAATTGGCTGATCTAGAGGCGCCCTCTATCGGCGGTAAGGGCACTGGCATCCCATTGGATGGGCAATTAAACCACGTTTCAGATATTAATTTAGGTGAATCTGGAGTGGTCCTCATTATTTTATCGTCGAATTTCCAGTAATGTTTACCTTTGAAGAAATACGTGATGCCTGGAATTTTTTAATGCATAGAAATTAATATATGATATATTTCGGGGCGCAATTATTCCAATTAGCTGTATGTATTCCTTATTTGAAGTATAGTAAATTAATTAGAAATACGTGATGCCTAAAAATATTTTAATGCATAGAAATTAATATATGATATATTTGGGGCGCAATTATTCCAATTAGCTGTATGTATTCCTGATTTAAAATTAAATTAATTACTGTACCTTTATGTTGGAAGGCAGCGTCCATATTGGTCGGTACGCCCTTCCATAGGGCCATATTTCTAGGGTAATCGGGGTCAACTTTGCCCCTATTTTCGTCAAATCTCCAGTATTGGTTACCACTGAAGAAATATGTTTTGCCATTATGACCCCAGACCATGGCGGAATCGAGTTTACGTAAGTTTGGGGGTAATCCCAGTTCAGTTATGTTCCTAGGGTAACCCTGTTCAGGGTTATTCGCGTGAAATATCCAGTATTTTTGGCCTGAAATGAATTAATTAATTTTAACATTAGCGATTTCAAAAATTAATTTATGATTTTTCTTAAATATGGCTCGGGGTATTTTAATCAAAATTTGCTCAATTGTAGCCCACTTTATACCCAATATGATGGTATTAATTATTAGTTAATCGAGTAATTAGTTTGAAAGATAAAAATTTATTTAAAATCATGTTTCGTCTATGTTAAGTCTATAGGCGAGATAGGTTTGCAAAAATTTATATTTCTCGAAACTGGTCTAATTAATTTGCACCAAAATTTGGTAGATTGTAGCCCACTTTATGCCTGATACGATGGTGTTAATTATTAGTTAATCGAGTAATTAGTTTGAAAGATAAAAATTTATTTAAAATCATGTTTCGGCAATGTTAAGTCTATGGGGCGAGATAGGTCCGGAAAAATTAATATTTCTCGAAAGTGGCTGAATGAATTTGCACCAAAATTTTACCAATTATAACCCAAACCATACATAATACGATGGTATTAATTATTTGTTTGTAAATTAATTAGTTTAAGAGATATTAATTAAAACGTACCTGAAAAGAAGACAATTTTGGAATCGCTTCGTCTCTCATAAACCGCGTCAAATTTGCCAACGTCCGATGGTACACCATACCAGAAGATATCAATTGCCACAGGGTGTTTCGTTTTTAAACCACGGTCATCCCGTCGCCAAAAATACTAATAATATTCATAATTAAATTTAATTGAAAATCAAAAATATTAATTTAAAATTATTATAATTTATTTAAAAATAATTCTTACCCAATCTTTGAATATAAAAATTTCATTTCTAATTGTGGCAATAGCATCCAGACTTGTATCGCATGTTTGTGGGGGTTCAGCTTCATCGGGCGAATCGGGGTTGGAATTAGGGTTACCACCTTGCACTGTGGGTCTCGTTTTTGGTTTCTCAGTCTTTGGTGGTCTCGTAGGGGCCATAGGTGGCATTGAAGCCCATTTAACACGGTTTTTAGGACCTGTAAACCATTTACAAAAAATATAATTTTTTTTTAAACTTTATGGAAAACCCCTTAGGGTACTCGATGTATATTGCCTTGGCATTTAATTATTTATAGACGTGCCCTTTCATCTTCAAAGAGGCTATATACTTCAGTTTTCATTGAGGTAATTCATCCTTGGAGGAGAGGTGGGATGGAGTAGTATGTTGGTGGGCCATGTCGTACACGCCCCTACCTTTGGTATATAAGGGATTGTTAAGAGCTGAAGGTAGTTCTATTTTTAAGACACAGGGGGCATTGTCAACGTATTTGCACCGTATGACCCTTCCTAAACTCCCTCCACTGAGGATGCTGGGAGGACTTATAGAGGCCACGTTATAAGTATGCAGATTACTTTACTACTCCATTCCACCTCTTTTCTCCAAGCATTTATCTCTATGCAATGCAAACTGTGTCTCTTCAGGTATGCAAAATACGCGAATGTCTTTTTTTGCTCTTGGCGCCGCTTAACTTTACCGGGTACTACTCTAAGCCTCGGTTGATTTTAAGCCTCGCATCCGAAAGGCTGCCTTAACAACATCATATTTTATTCATAGGCTACCTTAATTCACTTTGTGTATGGATAAATAATTGAAAAGATCAAAGACAAATTATTCGAAAACTCGGTGCCTTTTAAATATTTAAATATCCAACTTTCATCTTAGATCGATTAGATTTTTAATGCTGATATTTTCTTTCTGATCTTTTCCCTTTTTAATTTATTCAAGATCTTCAAATTCTTGATAGTCAAATTCCATTTGAAACTGTATCGTTAACCCTTAGTTCGTTATTCCCCAATTTTTCTACTCATTTAAGCCTATTACTGCCCCACCAATTTGTATTCTTAAGCCTCGGTACAATTTTTAAATTTTAAGCCTAATTTCTTTCTGTCGTCTGCTCTTTAAGTTCAAAAAAGTGCACTGATTACATAGCCCACTCGATCACGAGCATCACGATGCAAGCTGCGAGCGCGGATCGCGTAGTTATTCTTACCGTATAGTTGTTGAATTCCTACAGTATCATAGTAGGGCAGTTTGAAGTTGTCGCTAATGTGTTGATAATATGGAAACATCAATGACCCCTGAATAGACGAGTGAGACAAACCCAAAGAGTGACCAAATTCATGGGCAGCCACGGAAAATAGGTTTATAGCTGAAAAATAAATATTAAAATCTATCTAGAAATTCGTGATGCCTAAAAATATTTTAATGCATAGAAATTAATATATGATATATTTGGGGCGCAATTATTCCAATTAGCTTTATGTATTCCTGATATAAAATTAAATTAATTACTGTACCTTTATGTTGGAAGGCAGCGTCCATATTGGTCGGTACGCCCCTTGATCGGGTGTTTGTAAATAATATCGGTTGATCGGGTGTTTGTAAATAATATCGGTTGATCGGGTGTTTGTTTATAATATCGGTTAATCGGGTGTTTGTAAATAATATCGGTTGATCGGGTGTTTGTAAATAATATCGGTTGATCGGGTGATTGTTTATAATATCGGTTGATCGGGTGTTTGTAAATAATATCGGTTGATCGGGTGTTTGTTTATAATATCGGTTGATCGGGTGTTTGTTTATAATATCGGTTGATCGGGTGTTTGTTTATAATATCGGTTGATCGGGTGTTTGCTTATAATATCGGTTGATCGGGTGTTTGTTTATAATATCGGTTGATCGGGTGTTTGTTTATAATATCGGTTGATCGGGTGTTTGTAAATAATATCGGTTGATCGGGTGTTTGTAAATAATATCGGTTGATCGGGTGTTTGTAAATAATATCGGTTGATCGGGTGTTTGTTTACAATATCGGTTGATCGGGTGTTTGTTTACAATATCGGTTGATCGGGTGTTTGTTTATAATATCGGTTGATCGGGTGTTTGTTTATAATATCGGTTGATCGGGTGTTTGTTTACAATATCGGTTGATCGGGTGTTTGTTTACAATATCGGTTGATCGGGTGTTTGTTTACAATATCGGTTGATCGGGTGTTTGTTTACAATATCGGTTGATCGGGTGTTTGTAAATAATATCGGTTGATCGGGTGTTTGTTTACAATATCGGTTGATCGGGTGTTTGTTTACAATATCGGTTGATCGGGTGTTTGTTTACAATATCGGTTGATCGGGTGTTTGTTTACAATATCGGTTGATCGGGTGTTTGTTTACAATATCGGTTGATCGGGTGTTTGTTTACAATATCGGTTGATCGGGTGTTTGTTTACAATATCGGTTGATCGGGTGTTTGTTTACAATATCGGTTGATCGGGTGTTTGTTTACAATATCGGTTGATCGGGTGTTTGTTTACAATATCGGTTGATCGGGTGTTTGTAAATAATATCGGTTGATCGGGTGTTTGTAAATAATATCGGTTGATCGGGTGTTTGTAAATAATATCGGTTGATCGGGTGTTTGTAAATAATATCGGTTGATCGGGTGTTTGTAAATAATATCGGTTGATCGATTGATTGTTTATAATATCGGTTGATCGGGTGTTTGTAAATAATATCGGTTGATCGGGTGTTTGTTTATAATATCGGTTGATCGGGTGTTTGTTTATAATATCGGTTGATCGGGTGTTTGTTTATAATATCGGTTGATCGGGTGTTTGCTTATAATATCGGTTGATCGGGTGTTTGTTTATAATATCGGTTGATCGGGTGTTTGTTTATAATATCGGTTGATCGGGTGTTTGTAAATAATATCGGTTGATCGGGTGTTTGTAAATAATATCGGTTGATCGGGTGTTTGTTTACAATATCGGTTGATCGGGTGTTTGTAAATAATATCGGTTGATCGGGTGTTTGTAAATAATATCGGTTGATCGGGTGTTTGTTTATAATATCGGTTGATCGGGTGTTTGTTTATAATATCGGTTGATCGGGTGTTTGTAAATAATATCGGTTGATCGGGTGTTTGTAAATAATATCGGTTGATCGGGTGTTTGTTTACAATATCGGTTGATCGGGTGTTTGTAAATAATATCGGTTGATCGGGTGTTTGTAAATAATATCGGTTGATCGAGTGTTTGTAAATAATATCGGTTGATCGGGTGTTTGTATATAATATCGGTTGATCGGGTGTTTGTATATAATAACGGTTGATCGGGTGTTTATAATATTGGGGAACCGTGTTGATCATTGTTATCTTACTTACAACGCGGGGTTGATCAAAACCTTTTTCGGACAACAGCCCGAAGACAATAACGACCCATGGGAACAACAAACTGCCGTTGACACCTTCACTTTAACCCATCATGACCTTTCAATCTGTACGAATTCATTACAATACGCCATGATCCTGGACATCCTAAACAATGTCCTGCTTTACGTTGAACCTCGCAAAAAAGAAGCGTTTGAGAAGTTACAAGGTATGCGATTCAAACTTCAACTCAGCACGATGGAGGACCAAAAAGGACCGATCCTGGAGTTCCAAAATCAGGTACGGGACATGGTCCTCAACTTACGCCGACTAGAGAAGGAAACCTACTTGGTCCACAAGGCCTTGGGCGAAGACCCCGAGGATCAGGAACTTTTGGAACAGATGAGAAATTTGGAGTTGAAGGTTGAGGCGTGCAAGGAACAGATGATGAACGCCACGAGGAATTGAACATGATGATCAATTGTTACCACGAGACTCAATTAAGCGCTTTTAAGACGAGACAACGCGCGTCCGTTCATAACCAGAAGGTTACCTTGGCCAGACGTAGTGAGGTTTGTTTCAAATACGCTCAGTGGAGGTTGACCGACGCCGATGGACAACTTGGATTGGCCGATTTCGTCATGTCCAATTTTCTGTAAGTAAATTTTAATCGGGAAACTTAAAAATGGGTCAAATTTAGGTTAGGGGACCCCCAACTTGACGCGGTGACTCTAGACAACCAGGATATGTTTTGTACCATAGTTATTCCAAAAACACCAAGAGTGACGATTCGGTGGAACACTTATTAGAACTTGGTTACGTCACGGCTACTAATCTATTACCAAATCAAGTTTACAAGGACGTATTGAAACCGACTGAACTTCAACCCAACATTCCCTTGGACAGACAACGCGCTTTGAGAATTTACTGTCGGGAAAGACCTCCAGTTGGTGGAATATCCGTTAAAGAACACTTCGAGGTCAATGTTATCCCAATTACAATTGGTTTAACTCATAATTTCTTTACGCATATGATGAGGTTCTTTTTTCCTGGACGATACGCGGGTAAGTCCACGTTTAATTACTTTAAAGTTTTTTCCATAAGGTCATCATGCCCTTGAAAATATCGTCAAGGTCATTCATCGTACTTATAGTTCTTTTGGGGGGCTTCATAAACCGTCTTGATCTTTACTTCCTTTTAGACAACAGCGAACACCAGTATGACGAGCAACAAAGCAGGACATCGAAGTTCAGTAAGAAATCGAGTTCGAGTCAACAGCGATCCGCGACGCTGGCCTATCAGAACCAGGACGATATCTCGAAGATGAAAGAAAGGGCTGAAAAGAATCAAACGTTCTTGTACATAAAAATCCCCGAAGTTCCTCTAAGAGTCAGTTACAAAGGAGGCAAGGAGAAGAACATTGAGGACTTGAATGATATCGCCTTGAACTTGCACACCTTGGAGTACCATAACAGGACATGGACGTGGTTGGATCTCTTAATGGAAATGAAGAATGACTCTCAGAAGGTTTTACTTCAACAGGTACGTCAAAGTAGGCTTGGAAATAGGTCAAAGTAGGCTTAACTTAACGGCTTTATTGGGAATAGGTCAAAGTAGGCTTAACTTAACGACTTTATTGGGAATAGGTCAAAGTAGGCTTAACTTAACGGCTTTATTGGGAATGGGTTAAAGTAGGCTTAACGGCTTTATTGGGAATAGGTCAAAGTAGGCTTAACTTAACGACTTTATTGGGAATAGGTCAAAGTAGGCTTAACTTAACGGCTTTATTGGGAATGGGTTAAAGTAGGCTTAACGACTTTATTGGGAATAGGTCAAAGTAGGCTTAACGAATTTATTGGGAATAGGTCAAAGTAGGCTTAACGAATTTATTGGGAATAGGTCAAAGTAGGCTTAACGAATTTATTGGGAATAGGTCAAAGTAGGCTTAACGAATTTATTGGGAATAGGTCAAAGTAGGCTTAACGGCTTTATTTGGAATAGGTCAATGTAGGCTTAACGGCTTTATTTGGAATAGGTCAATGTAGGCTTAACGACTTTAATGGGAATAGGTCAAAGTAGGCTTAGCGAATTTATTTGGAATAGTACCGTCAAAGTAGGCTTAACGACTTCATTTGGGAATAGGTCAAAGTAGGCTTAGCGAATTTCTCGGAAATAGGTCAAAGTAGGCTTATAAAATTTGTTTAATGTTTTGATAGGCAATCAAACAGAAACTACAAATTAAATCCAGACAGCCAGCGACAGAAGAAAGCAGTCAACCTCAGGAAGAAGATAAAGCTAGGTTACTTCTGGGATCCAAATTACTGGTACGTTTTTATAATTTTAAATATTTTATGAACAATGAATTCTATATTTTAATTATTTATAAATGCTGATCAGGGTGGGCCAGAAAAATCCTCCAAAAAAGGAATTTTCAGTAAAGTGTACAAAAGAGATTAAAAACTATAATCTCTGTGCTGCTAGACTATATTACTCTATTTTTCCCCTAATATTAATCTAGATTAATTTAAAAATAATACGTATTAATTATTACTATATAATATAAATAAGACTCCTCTTTTGTATCTTTAAAATAAATTTATTTATACTCTAATCGTAATAACTACTTTACACTGAATAGTATGAAACCCCCCAGAAAATCTACTAAATATAGCAGTAAGTTACTAAAAAGAGTATGAAACCTACCATAAATACCTACTGTTTAGTAGGAAATCTACTAAATAGTATGAAAACCTCTAGCAAATCAACTAAATAGTATGAAAACCTCTAGCAAATCAACTAAATAGAATGAAAACCTCTAGCAAATCAACTAAATAGTATGAAAACCTCTAGAAAATCAACTAAATAGTATGAAAACCTCTAGAAAATCAACTAAATAGTATGAAAACCTCTTGAAAATCAACTAAATAGTATGAAAACCTCTAGAAAATCAACTAAATAGTATGAAAACCTCTTGAAAATCAACTAAATAGTATGAAAACCTCTTGAAAATCAACTAAATAGTATGAAAACCTCTAGAAAATCAACTAAATAGTATGAAAACCTCTAGAAAATCAACTAAATAGTATGAAAACCTCTAGAAAATCAACTAAATAGTATGAAAACGTCCAGAAAATCTACTAAATAGTATGAAAACGTCCAGAAAATCTACTAAATAGTATGAAAACGTCCAGAAAATATACTAAATAGTATGAAAACGTCCAGAAAATATACTAAATAGTATGAAAACGTCCAGAAAATCTACTAGATAGTATGAAAACGTCCAGAAAATCTACTAGATAGTATGAAAACGTCCAGAAAATCTACTAAATAGTATGAAAACGTCCAGAAAATCTACTAAATAGTATGAAAACGTCCAGAAAATCTAATAAATAGTATGAAAACGTCCAGAAAATCTATTAAGTAGTATGAAAACGTCCAGAAAATTTACTAAATAGTATGAAAACGTCCAGAAAATCTACCAGATAGTATGAAAACGTCCAGAAAATCTACCAGATAGTATGAAAACGTCCAGAAAATCTACTAGATAGTATGAAAACGTCCAGAAAATCTACTAGATAGTATGAAAACGTCCAGAAAATATACTAAATAGTATGAAAACGTCCAGAAAATCTACTAAATAAAGCAGTAAGTCACTAAAAATAGTATGAAAACCACCATAAACACCTACTGTTTGGTAAGAAACCTACTAAATAGTATGAAAACCACCATAAACACCTACTGTTTGGTAAGAAACCTACTAAATAGTATGAAAACCACCATAAACACCTACTGTTTGGTAAGAAACCTACTAAAGGTAGTATGAAAACCACCATAAACACCTACTGTTTGGTAAGAAACCTACCAAATAGTATGAAAACCACAAAAATACCTACTAAATCAATTTTATTCAACTTTAATAATACAATTTAAACATCAGGCCATTTATACGTTTCACTATGACCCTTATATTTCTTTTTATGCCTTAAACTGGCAACAACACACGGGTTATTGGGAAAGGCATTGATACCTCCAAAGAAGGTATCAGTTTCAGGGTCAAATCTTACAGGATTAGGGATAACGTGTAAATTCTTGGGCAGTTTATCTTGATCCCTCACCATCTGATCATAACTGACCAAACCCTGAATTGGTGTAGAGTAATAGTTAGCTAATTCTTTGCCATTTGTGATGCAGTGTAGAATAGAGTTCGGGATATCATGATCAAACTCTTTGATACATTTTGTTAGAACCTATAGGTTGTAATTTGGGCAATATAATGGGGTTAAAACCACTAAATAATGGGGTTAAAATCACTAAAACACGCCACATACCTTGTATTTGATCAAGGGATCATTCAATGATAAATCATTAACATTCTTTACGGACTTTAGATTGGGTATTTCTTGACAAATTTTAATTATAATCCCTGATACATCATTAGGAGGGTTATAGGCCTTGGTTCCTTGATTAAATCCTTTATCAATTATCGCTTGAAATGAACCGATTCCCGCGTGTCGTTTATTTAAAACTTCTACGGGAAGTTCATCTGGAAGATGTTTCTTGATTCTCCGAGACTTAGTCAGGCAAGTAGAACTTACCGATAAATTAGCTTTTGAAGATTCAATCTGGAATAAAAAACGTTATCCCTAATATAATACACAATTTAAAGTCAAAAACTTAAATAAATTACCAAAATAACCCTCTTAATTAACGGAGTTAAGATTTTACGCGTTGAAATCATGTTTATGAAAGGTTATCGTAACCATAACCTAATCCGCCATGTTTATTTTCACCGCTAAGCCTTGTTCCTGCAGCTTGGCAGTGCTGCCAGATTCACCGTAACCAAAATATTTTTTTTTTATTCATTTCCCGCGTGTTATCCACGGCCGAAGGTTGACAATCAGACGGTCGCCCGCTTTAATGGTTTAATTAACATTATTTTAAAGCGTTTAATTTAAGTTTAATGGATGACTATCATAGTGGTGCAAGTAGGGCAGTGTGGGAATCAATTAGGATTCGATTTTTTCAACGAAATCAGCGGACAAATACAAAATGTAACGTCGGAGAATAGCCATCGGGGCAAAAATGGGCACGGCGCTTTGACATCCGCTGCCGCTAATGTCGTGGGAAATGTTGCTTACCGTCAAGAGCTTGGTGATCGGTAAGCTTACAGTTTTAATAATTAATAATAATTAAAGTTGGCGTAGTCATTAAGCCTAAGTCTCAAAAATTATATTAATACTTTAAAAATAAGCCATACGCGACTTTTTTCCAAAACCGGTTTATCTGTTGAGTTTCCATGAACGCCTTATCACATTGCGCCAAAACTAAAATATAAATTTGATTTTGCTAAGCCTTGGTCTGTCAAAATATGTTTACATCAAAAATACCCACGTTTTTCTCGGAAATAGGTTTTTTAAATACTCTGAAAACGAAAAAACTCACATTCCTAGAGCAATTTTAGTCGATACTGAACCTAAAGTAAGATTTATTATACAGTTTCTTAGGCCTAATTCGGTTTCAATTAATTTTCGAGGGTTATTTTAGGTCATTAAACAAATACAATACTCTTCTCAACAAACTGGAAAATGGAAGTACGCGCCACAAAACGCGTTTTTTAAGAAAAAAGGGGCTGGGAATAATTGGGCGTATGGTTATTACGGGCATGGTAGTCCCTCGAAAGAAGATATTCTTAATTTAATACAAAAAGAAGTTGAACAATGCGAATATTTGGGTGGTTTCTTGGTTATCATGTCTTGCGCTGGAGGAACGGGGAGTGGATTAGGGACGTTTTTATCAGAGGCACTCAGAGAAAATTATCCTCAAACTCCCCTAATTAATCAAGTAAGTTTTAATTGTTCTGTTCGTTAAAAATACATTAATTAGCGGAAAAACTTTACTTTAGCTCGCGCATTCAAAATACAGTTTTTCCAATAAATATCATTTCTTGGAGGTTAATTATATGATAATTAATTACATTTAAGTCGCGGAAACTATATTAATAAATATTTTCACGAACCTAACCTAACCTAACCTAACCAAACCAAACCTAACCAAACCTAACCTAACCTAACCTAACCTAACCTGACCTGACCTAACCTAACCTAATATTGATTATAATAGTTTCCGCAAACCTAACATTTCTTGGAGTTGACAATATTTAGTAATATTTTGGAAAAGGTGATATTTATGCAGTTGATAAGCCTTGGCAATAACAAAAACAGGCGCACATTAGCCGCTCATGGAAGGGAATAAGAGGGAATAAATTACAAAAAACATGGAAAATATTGATGTAAGTTAGTTTCCACACCTTAAATTTAACTAATTATCGTATAATTAACCTCCCAGAAAAGATATTTATTGAAAAAACTGTAATTTGAATGCGCGAGCTAAAGTAAAGTTTAGCCTTCTTTTGAAATTTCATTTACATTTTTTTAATTAACTTACATATATTTATATTTATGCAAATTAGTTAAAGTTTGTGTGGGTAGATTTTTATTTCAACTTGAACTTTCAAAGGGATACTGTAATGGTTCCAAGAAAGCCTTTTTTTTGGGGGGGGGGTTATATGATGGCCCTAATTGCGCGCCCGTCGGTACTAATTTAAATAATCTGGGGGTCAGACTTCAGAGTTCACGGAGGTCAAAAAAATAAATACACTGAAAATTAAAAACATTCTACACCCAATAGAGTAACCATTCCTTGCAAAGAAAACTACTCAAAGGGGCGGGGCAACCATCGTAGGTCGTCTAGTGTCGTTAGAGAGAGGGTGTAGACTGTGATACCTCCCTCTAGGCGCGTTCTCGTGAGGGGGGATACTGTACGCGCCCGTTCAAAGGGGGGATGACACTGAGCTAAGAGATAGAACAGTATGGAATGTTAGATAGTGTCACTGGCCCTTTAAAACCATAGAAAATTATTGCAAAAATTTATAAATATTTTCCCAAAAGAATCCATTTACAGTTTAATAGGTTTAAATTATTTATGGCGGTAGATAAATATTTATATTTGCACCTGCTTTATTCCCCCTCCCCATATTTCTCCCCCCCCCCGTGGTTTCGTTTTGTTCTTAGGTTGTATGGCCTTTCAGTAATGGCGAAGTGACTGTTCAAAATTACAATACGCTCTTGACCCTGGGTCATTTGCAAGACGTGTCGGATTCAATTTGTTTGTTAGAGAATGACCAATTACATCGTTGCTGTTCCCAATCCTTGGCCATGAAGGACGTTGATCTCAAAAATTTGAACGTCATAGGTGCTCGTCAAATGGCTAGCTTGTATCTCAGTAGTTACCAAGAAAAACGGGAGGCCAATTTCGGTAAGTGATTTAAGTTCAGTTCAGTAGATTAGGGTTTGTTTTTTTAAATGGATGGGTTACAATTTGAACCGAATTTGGTCAAAATCGAATGGTAATTAAGTTACGCCTATTAATACGTCATTTTGAACTGTCATACTTATGGAATATATCACTTATAAACTTATGGAACATATCACTTAATAAACTTATGGAACATATCACTTATAAGCTTATATCACTTATAAACTTATGGAACATATCACTTATAAACTTATGGAACATATCACTTATAAACTTATGGAACATATCACTTATAAACTTATGGAACATATCACTTATAAACTTATGGAACGTATCAATTATAAACTTATGCAACTGCATTTATACACAATGCTTGGTGGCACTTTTTCAAACCCACAAAGGGGGGGGGGCCAGAAATTAGAAATTATTATACGTATTGCAGTTTGAAATTAATTTTAATTTGGTTTTAATCGCGTAGTTCAAACATTTGTTATGATTAAAAATTTTACAACAAAAACGGTATAAATGCGGCGTTTCTAAAAATTTCTGTCGCGCGTCTATTGGGCTAAAGGTTAGTTACAATCATATACTTAATAAGTTAATAAGTACTACGCGATTAACGTAAATAGCAACTAGGGTAGAGATGGCCTCCATTTTTCAAGATGGCGGCGGATTTCAAAAATATTTCTTAATGATCATCTACTAGTTAAGAATAACGTCCCTGCGAAATTTCAACTTCCTAAGTAAAGCGGTTCGGTCTGGGCTTTAAATTATAAGTCACTCATGACGATACAATTGTGGATGGAGCTAAAAAGAAAGGGTTACGTAGTCTTTCCGCATTCTATCGCGTCTGTTTCCGGTTCCGCATTCCCAAAATGTCGGCTTCTATTGTGCCTGTCTGGGGAATTCTACATTCTTGGGGAAACCCCTCTCCAACCCGTTGGTATGTAGTATCTGCACTGAAGTTAAGCGAGCCTCGCAGCTGGGGAAACCCCACCGCGCTTGCGCCCAGCTCAAAGGTGCCGCCGCGCGCCTTCCCTTCCTAATACCGGGGAGTATATATTTGGAAATATTGTTAGTTGACCGTAAAACCCTATAAGAAGTTGATGATTTAGGCCTTCGCCTTAGAGACAAGTGTAACGGGAATTTTGCAAATAACAGAATTTATTTTTTTCTTTTAATAAAAATAATAAAATTGTATCGTAATGGTGGAATTCATAAACGAAATTTATTATTATATTGCGCGCGCAACGCCCTGCCTTTGCCTGTACTAAATTGCGTTGCGTTTACGAGTTCCACCTTAAATCTATATCTACTTAGCCCTTCCGGATTAAACTTAATTTCAAACTGCAATACATATAATAATTTCTAATTTATGCCCCCCCCCCCTTTGTGGGTTTGAAAAAGTGTCACCAAGCATTGTGTATAAGTGCAGTTTTTTAAGGACTGCGAAGCAAAACTTATGCTTATGTGTATAGTGTGGGGTCGAGTGTTGCTAGTCGTTTGTGACGTGTGAAATTTAAATTTTAAGAGTTAAATTCAAAGGGTTCTTTTTGTTTATTGTATATTTTCATGTCAGCCGATATTCTATGCAAATTGGGATCTCATCCGAGTTTTAAATTAGTTCGTCTTTTATCGGTGCCTCAAGAGACGGACCGTTCGGCCCCCTTTAGTTCCTACAGTTGGCCGTCTCTCATTAAATCACTTCATAGAAGCCTCGCTCAACAAACTGCCAAAGGTAAGAAAACCAAAACCAACAACACCTCCTTCTTCTTTAAAACGAGTTTCTTTCTTTCTTACATTTTTACCTCTCCGTGTGACGTAGTCCAGGAGAGGTTCTGTAACGGCCGTGTCTGTCTGTGTGTCTGTCTGTCTGTCTGTGTGTGTGTCTGTCTGTCCGTTGTTACACCCACGTGACCGCGTTCGCAGTTTGCGTATCGGAGCAAACGTGTTGGCCATTTCCGAACTGCTTTCACAGTCACGGAAATGGCTCCTCTACTTGAGTTCTCACACCACCATTTTCTGGTCTTTGTCCATCCCACACGGACACCAGTCTGTTCTTACTGGCTTCTAATCACCACCATCTTCTGGTCTTTGTCCATCCCACACGGACACTAGTCTGTTCTTACTGGCTTCTAATCACCACCATCTTCTGTTCTTTGTCAATCCCACATTTACACCAGTCTGCACTTACACTGGCTTCTAACACCACCATCCACTGGTCTTCCGTCTATTCCACATAGACACCAATCTGTATCATTGGCTTCTACTCCATTATCATCGTTTGGTTTTAGGATATACGCGGCGATCAGCTAGGGTTACGAGAAACGTCTAGCCTCCCTAAGGTGGGATCGCCACCAAAGGTTTTCGCAATTGCGCTTTTTCCTTACTATTATAATGGAAACGAATCGTATATATACCCCAAATTTGAAAAAAGCGGGCAAGAGGGGTACCCTTCACTTTAAACGTCAATATTAGCAAAGTTTGAGAAGATAATAGGTATAACTTTATTTTAAACGATTTAACTATTATTAATGTTAATTATTGAAGATTAAAATAATTAAAAATAATTATATTTATTTAAATATTAAAGATAAACCTCTCGTGCAAAGAGAGAGATTATCATTGCCTCCTATATCTACCAAGGCCCGTGCATGCGATATATTTCCTTCATTGCCTCCTATATCTATCAAGGCCCGTGCATTGTGATATATTTCATTCATTGCCTCCTATATCTATCAAGGCCCGTGCATTGTGATATATTTCATTCATTGCCTCCTATATCTATCAAGGCCCGTGCATTGCGATATATTTTTCAAAACAACAACAAAAATGGGAAACCCCAACTCAGAAACATAACGTTTTCATTGGATACTTAAGTTTATATAATCTTCTTGACACGGAGAGGTAATATTTTGGTTTTCCCAACTTGTTACTTTTTAAACGCCCCCCTATTTGCTCACGCTAAGATCATAAAGATAGTAAAGTAAACCACCCAAGTTAGACCTTGTTATATTTAAAAGTGTATATTTACTTCCAATTAAGGTCAGCTTGTACGTACTTTATGGAAATCCCTTTTATCTGATCTATCTCTTTGTGTTTTCAAAGTTACTTTAGTTTTATTGTGTTTTATTTATTTATTTAATTTTTGGTATTTTTTTGGGGGGGGGGGGAGATTTGAAATTTGGTGTTATTACTCTACGGAATTTAGGCTTTAATAGTATCTTAAATTTTTTTTTTTCGAGGGTCAGTTTATAAAGTTATGGGCAGTTTTTTATTTTATTTATTTATGTAAGGTCCCCGGATTTCTTTATTATTATTCATTTGGAGATATCTTCCTTATTTGAGGCCTATTATTTATGAGACTCGGTGCGATTACTCTATCGAATATCGGCTTTCGAATGGTACCATTCATTTTTAAATTGAGGGTCATAATAAAAAGTTATGGTCAGTTTTAGGACTTAATAGTTATATGAGATTGAGATGAAACCGAAGTTTTTTTTATTAATATTATAATTCATTTGAAGATATCTACCTTATTTGAGGCCTATTATTTATGAGTTTCGGTGCGATTACTCTATCGAATATCGGCTTTCGAATGCTACCATTGATTTTTAAATTGAGGGTTTAATTAAAAAGTTATGGTCAGTTTTAGGACTTGATAGTTATATGAGATTCAGATGAAGCAAATTAATTTTATTATTATAGTTCATGTGAAGATATCTTCCTTATTTGAGGCCTATTATTTATTAAACTCGGTGCTATTACTCTATCGAATATAGGCTTTCGAATGCTACCATTTATTTTTAAATTGAGAGTTTAATTAAAAAGTTATCGTCAGTTTTAGAACTTAATAGTTACATTAGATTCAGATGAAACCGAGTTTTATTTTTACTATTATTCATTTGAAGATATCTTCCTTATTTGAGGCCTAAAATTAATGAAACTTGGTGCTATTACTCTATTGAATGTCGGCTTTCAAATGGTACCATTAATTTTTAAATCGAGGCTCAAATAAATAAACAAGTTACGGTAACTTGAAACAAGTCATAATTAGTAAAAAAAAATTGGTAAAAATATCTGAAAATAGAACACAACATTCATTTGGCAAATTTACTGGTACTACGTGGTTCCGAGTCCAAGAACGTTGACGTGTCTTTACTTAAATCACTGCGATACGCCAGTTGGATGCCCGAAGAACATCGTTTAAATACATTGTACCATCCTTTACCATTATTCCGTTTGAACCGGTCATCCACTTTGGCCACAAATAGCCAAAGTTTTTTACCACAGCTGGACGGTGTTGTTGACAAGGCTTGGACCATGTACCATTCGAGGGCTTATTTACACCATTATGCCAAACATGGTTTAGAGGACCAAAGTTTTATAAGTTGTTTTGAGAAGGTCGAGAATATTGTAGCCAAATATACAAATGTCTCTAATTAACTAACTAATTGAGTAATTAAATGAGTTTTTCGTTTGTTTTTGATGAGATACTATTTTAGTAATTGAGCTTTTCTTTTAATTTTAATTTTATTTCTTTCATAATCACTAAAACCAACAAAATATTTAAGGCATATTTTTATCATGAATATTGTCGCAATGAATTCATGGTGATTATATGAGTATTTATACGAACCTATTTATAATTTTAATATTTTTTTAATAATAATAATAAAGTTTGGAATTTTTAATATTTAAATAAATACGAGATTTTTTTTAAACAAAGTGATTTTATGGGCGGGAGATCCAGGTTTTCACGGAATTCTTATAGGGTTTCCTTGAAACGTCAAGGAACATTGCTTCAGTAAGGTTTGAAAATTATTATTATTTTATTAATTAATTTTAAATTGGCAATAAAATCACGGAATTAAATGGGGATTTGATTTAAATTTTAAAGGTTTGGGAAATTTCTACAGGGTTGCCACAGTACCTGGAAAAGTCAGGGAATTTGAAAATTGTCGTAAAAGTCAGGGAATTTCCATTGCATACTGACTTGAAAATGTGTAGCGACGGCCCACTAGGCGCACCAGCTCAATATCGTTCTATAGGCCTACATTAACTGTTTCCGATAGTACCTAATAAAGTTTTAATAACTACTAAATAGTAGTTTCAAAAACGGTGATAGTATTAGCATAATCGTAAGTACAAAGCTGATGATAAATAAGGAACTTTTAAACGCCGCATTCTTACTTTTCTGTTAGTGTAAGTTTGAAAATTGGTTTTAGTATGTCAGGGAAAATCTGGAAAAGTTGGGAAATTTTGAAATGAAAAATTTGTTGTTAAACCTATGCACTGACACGATCACAATTGAAATAGCTCGATTGTATTAACGCTACCTTACGAATCTAAAATGGGCATTTAAGCCTTGGTTTAAGAATATGAGCGATTGATTTGACACAGGAAACTTTATTTAATCACGATATAGTTTTTTTAAAAGAAAATAAGTAAAACAAAGGCTTACAAAGTGCAGGAGATATTGTATAAATTACACTAATAAAAATTCTTAGCGTCATCCTGTTCAACGGAAGATCGCTGACCTCTCGGATCTTTGCCTGGTTTTCGCGACAATAAAGAATTAAAAAAACGTTCTAATTCTTGTTCCTTTTTATCCGGTTTAATTTTTTCTTCGAGATCACCCTTCAATTGTTTGCCTGGTTTTCGCGACAATAAAGAATTAAAAAAACGTTCTAATTCTTGTTCCTTTTTATCCGGTTTAATTTTTTCTTCGAGATCACCCTTCAATTGTTTGCCTGGTTCTCGCGACAATAAAGAATTAAAAAAACTGTCTAATTTAATTTTAAGTTTAGAAATTTCGATTAAATCCCAGCGTTTAGTTAACGTTAAGAAGTTAGGTTAGATTAGTTTACGTTCTTACCGAGATCCAAAGGCTTTTTGAGATCCTCTGTTTTTCGAAATAAAAAAAAAGGTTTTGATTTGTAAACGAATCGTGTAACAAGAAAGCGAGTTTGGTCGCCATTTTTTTCTGAAATTAAAGTAAAATGAACACTTAGAAGGATGCGAGTCGAAAAAACGACAAATATATCAGTCAAAGCCGAATCTAGTTTGCATTTTCTTCGCGACTCGAGCATTTCTCTAAATTTCTACCCGAATAGAATATTCCTTTCAAACACTTAGTCCTTCCAATGCTTAGAGATTAGAAGAAATAACCCTGATTTCCATAATAACCTTATATACTTGAAAACAACTCTAAATTAAATGAAAAATTCAGGCAGGCAACATAACATTATCCCTTAAAAGAACGGCCTAAGACGCTGCAACCGATCCTCTTCACTACCCCGCTTAGCGACAAAGTTAACATATAGAACACAACCGAGGAGACAATCCTAGCTAGGCGGCAACAACCGAGGACTAAGACGCGCATTGCGGACATATCACTAGCCCGACTCAACTAATAGAGTAGTGGCACTACATGTTAATTTCTCATAGAACATAACGTAGCCAAAGGCAGTGAGGTGCCATTACTCCATAGACAAGAATTAACTCAACCCGTAACCGTTAAAACACGAATAACCTGATATAAATGGCAATTCTAGCGGCATCTCATGGACATGCCTTACATATTTAGCGGATGTCGTTAATACCAATGTATAACTTAAAATGCTTGCATGGTAAAACCCTACGTACAATACCAGTTTCAGCTGATGACTCTATGAGGTCCACCAAAAGCGCGATGAGGTCCACCAAAAGCGCGATGAGGTCCACCATGTTCGGGTAAAATTGAGTCCAACGCCGACAGGAGTTAAAGATTGAGAGGCAGCGTTACGATTCAAGAAGTGAACTCGCATTACGTTAAACGGGTTTGCCATTTATAAATTAAATTGATCAACTATGGCGCGATTTTTTATCAGGATAAGGTGTAGGAGGGCGTGCGCAGTAGGCCAATCGGGACCGCGAAAATGTCTAAAAAATAAAGACAGTCTACGATGAAAAAAAATCTAAATAAAAAATTTGGTTTAATAGAAATAGGTTTAAAATAGGCTGAAAATTCCGTGGCAACCCTGTTCTATTTAATTTAAATTAAATTTTACATTAAAATTCAAGGACTCCAAACACATTTTCATTAAATACTGTTTATTCATTGACATCGTAGTATATATTTCATAATGAATCATGGAAATAAAATTTTTATTTATTTATTTATTAAATTTTTAAAATTTTTAATTCAGATAGTTTAGTTTAGGGCACACCACGTGGCTTTATTTTGGGCGGGAATACACCACGTGCTTTTCAACAAAAAAAATTGCGCCCAAATTAAAAAAAAATTAAAATTAATTTTTATTTTTAAATAATAATTATACATTAATTTTCTAGTTTAGTTTTATAGATAATTAAAAAATTGATGAATAGCACATGATTGTGTAATTATATTTAAATAAATATTTAAGGTAATTTAATTAGGATTAAGCGGGTTATTATAAGCAGAGATGAAAAAAAGTCGGGTCTTTTAATTAATTAATATTTTAATTAGTACAATTAAATTACAGGGCCCCCAGAGGTCCTATAATTCCTATAAAATCCTATATTTTTAAAACTGTCCTATAAAATCCTATAATTTTGGCAAAAATCCTATAAAATCCTATAATTTTAAAATTTGGGCGAATTTTAAGCAACCCATCAATACTCAGGTCTAAAAAATATCATAAAATGGGGATGGTTTCCCTAATACTGTAGCTTATCTAGTTAAAAATAGCTCGGTGTATTATGGTTCTGATAACTAAACATTCAGTGTGTACCACCATGGTGAGTTTTGCAGCTAATAGGGAGTCTATTAGTTGTCATTTGCTAGATCAAAAAAGGCGGGAAATAATTTTTCGCAGTACTGGTGTTCTTTATAAAAAGAAAAATTAATATTTTACTGTCCTATATAATCCTATAATTCTGGAAACCCCCAATTTTTTAGTTTGGTTCAATGGGGGGCAAATAGGACTATAAGATACTCAAAGGACATGCCCGTATCTCTAGTAGAACCAGAGTTACGAGCCTCCAAAGTTGATTTTAATGGTTTTCCTGTGGAATGTGGTATGTTTTTCAACATTTAGCTTAATTACTCTGCCCCTGTTTGCAGTACTGGTTCTTTATAAAAAGAAAAATTGATATTTTTGTGTCCTATATAATCCTATAATTCTGGAAAACCGTCCTATAAGATCCTATATTTTCATGAAAAAAGTCCTATAATTCCTATAAATATTTTCGAAATTTGGCTGGGGGCCCTGAAATTAATTTAGAGAGCGGAAAAATTAACTTGATTAATTTATTAATAAGCAATAAATTAATAAGAACGAATTATTATTTTTTTAAACCCTTCACCTTTTAGTTAACTTTAATTATATTATAAAGTTAATGCAAAAATTAGTTAATTACTAAATTAAGGGCAATTTTTAATTTAATTTTACAAATCTAGGTTTTTAATTAATTATATTTTTTACACTTATATTAAAAAAAACTGGAATTTTTTTTAAAAAAATGAGGGACTAGCTTGTATATAAAATAATGAATAATAATTAATGTTAATTAAGGATTAATTAAAAATTAATTTAACCCTAATTAACATTATTCTTAGAAAAAAATTATAAAATGAGCGCCTTCGGGTTTCTTTCTTTTTCTTTTTAATTAAAAACATAGGATAAAAAACAAGTTGCACCAAACACTATGTTCAAAATATTTTCAAATTTGAAATTTGAAATAATTCAATTTTGAATTATTTTGACATGAAGGTATTTTCTTTTCTTAATAATATATCACCATAAATTGATCATCAAAAACGTGACCAATTTCGCGCATGCGCAGACGTCAGACGCGTTTATTCGTTCTTCTACGAGATTCAAAAGTAATAGTTAATTCTCCTAAAAAAGATTTGCAATCTTAAAAAGTCCCCGTTTTTGTATTAATTTCACTGGGAATTGGTACCATATCAAGACTGCAACGAGGTATATACTCTTCCAAAAATATTGCATTGTTTAGGGCGTAATCTCTTAACTTAAATTTGCTCGATTTTTTTTTCACCTTAAGCCTTGGCTGAAATTATTTTAATTACCATTAGGGTTATTTTTTTTAATTAAGGTTTAGGTCACGCCGCGGTCTTTAAAAATACGTATAGTAGTGACGTCACCGACATCATAACCGAATTAAATAAACTAATATGCGTCCTTGAATTTAAATTTGCCGCGGAATTGGCTGATCTAGAGGCGCCCTCTATCGGCGGTAAGGGCACTGGCATCCCATTGGATGGGCAATTAAACCACGTTTCAGATATTAATTTAGGTGAATCTGGTGTGGTCCTCATGATTTTATCATCGAATTTCCAGTAATGTTTACCTTTGAAGAAATACGTGATGCCTAGAATTTTTTAATGCATAGAAATTAATTTGGGGCGCAATTATTCCAATTAACTGTATGTATTCCTTATTAGAAGTATAGTAAATTAATTAGAAATACGCGATGCCTAAAAATATTTTAATGCATAGAAATTAATATATGATATATTTCGGGGCGTAATTATTCCAATTAGCTGTATGTATTCCTTATTTGATTGAAGTATAGTAAATTAATTAGAAATACGTGATGCCTAAAAATATTTTAATGCATAGAAATTAATATATATGATATATTTCGGGGCGCAATTATTCCAATTAGCTGTATGTATTCCTTATTAGAAGTATAGTAAATTAATTAGAAATACGTGATGCCTAAAAATATTTTAATGCATAGAAATTAATATATATGATATATTTCGGGGCGCAATTATTCCAATTAGCTGTATGTATTCCTTATTTGAAGTATAGTAAATTAATTAGAAATACGTGATGCCTAAAAATATTTTAATGCATAGAAATTAATATATGATATATTTGGGGCGCAATTATTCCAATTAGCTGTATGTATTCCTGATTTAAAATTAAATTAATTAAGGTACCTTTATGTTGGAAGGCAGCGTCCATATTGGTCGGTACGCCCTTCCATAGGGCCATATTTCTAGGGTAATCGGGGTCAACTTTGCCCCTATTTTCGTCAAATCTCCAGTATTGGTTACCGCTGAAGAAATACGTTTTACCATTATGACCCCATACCATGGCGGAATCGAGTTTACGTAAGGTTGGGGGTAATCCCAGTTCAGTTATGTTCCTAGGGTAACCCTGTTCAGGGTTATTAGCGTGAAATATCCAGTATTTTGGGCCTGAAATTAATTAATTAATTAATTTTAACATTAGCGATTTTAAAAATTAATTTTAGATTTTTCTTAAATATGGCTCGGGTTATTTTTAACCAAAATTTGCTCAATTGTAGCCCACTTTATACCCAATACGATGGTATTAATTATTAGTTAATCGAGTAATTAGTTTGAAAGATAAAAATTTATTTAATATTATGATTCGTCAATGTTAAGTCTATGGGGCGAGATAGGTTTGCAAAAATTATTATTTCTCGAAACTGGTTGAATGAATTTGCACCAAAATTTGGTAGATTGTAGCCCACTTTATACTGAATACATTGGTATTCATTATTAGTTAATCAGGTAATTAGTTTGAAAGATAAAAATTTACTTAAAATCATGTTTCGTCTATGTTAAGTCTATGGGGCGAGATAGGTTTGCAAAAATTAATATTTCTCGAAACTGGTTGAATGAATTTGCACCAAAATTTGCTCAATTGTAGCCTACTGTGTACCCAATACAATGGTATACGTTATTAATTAATCGAATAATTAGTTTTAAAGATAAAAATTAATTTAAAATCATGTTTCGTCAATGTTAAGTCTATGGGGCGAGATAGATCTGCAAAAATTAATATTTCTCGTAACTGGCTGAATGAATTTGCACCAAAATTTGAGCAGTTATAACCCAAACTATACCTAATACGATGGTGTTAATTATTTCTTTGCAAATTAATTAGTTTAAGAGATATTAATTAAAACGTACCGGAAAAGAAGACAATTTTGGAATCGCTTCGTCTCTCATAAACCGCGTCAAATTTGCCAACGTCCGATGGTACACCGTACCAGAAGATATCAATTGCCACAGGGTGTTTCGTTTTTAAACCACGGTCATCCCGTCGCCAAAAATACTAATAATCATAATTAAAATTAATTGAAAATCAAAAATATTAATTTAAAAATAATTCTTACCCAATCTTTGAATATAAAAATCTCATTTCTAATTGTGGCGATAGCATCCAGACTTGTATCGCATGTTTGTGGGGGTTCAGCTTCATCGGGCGAATCGGGATTTGAATTAGGGTTACCACCTTGAACTGTGGGTCTCGTTTTTGGTTTTTCAGTCTTTGGTGGTCTCGTAGGGGCCATGGGTGGCATTGAAGCCCATTTAACACGGTTTTTAGGACCTGTAAACCATTTAGAAAAAATATTCATTTTTTTTAGTAACTTTATGGAAAACCCCTTAAGGGTACTCGATGTATATTGCCTTGGCATTTAATTATTTATAGACGTTCCCTTTCATCTCTTCAAAGAGGCTATATATACTTTAGTTTGCATTTAGGTAATTCATCCTTGGAGGAGAATAGTGAAATGGAGTCGTACATTAGTGGGCCATGTCGTGCACGCCCCTACCTTTGGTCTATAAGGGATTGTTAATTTAAGAGCTGAAGGTAGTTCTATTTTTAAGACACAGGGGGCGTTGTCGACGTATTTGTACCACGTACGACCCTTCCTAAAGTCCCTCCACTGAGGATGCTGGGAGGACTTATAGAGGCCACGTTATAAGTATGCAGATTACTTTACTACTCCATTCCACCTCTTTTCTCCAAGCATTTATCTCTATGCAATGCAAACTGTGTCTCTTCAGGTATGCAAAATACGCGAATGTCTTTTTTTGCTCTTGGCGCCGCTTAACTTTACCGGGTACTACTCTAAGCCTCGGTTGATTTTAAGCCTCGCATCCGAAAGGCTGCCTTAACAACATCATATTTTATTCATAGGCTACCTTAATTCACTTTGTGTATGGATAAATATTTGAAAAGATCAAAGACAAATTATTCGAAAACTCGGTGCCTTTTAAATATTTAAATATCCAACTTTCATCTTAGATCGATTAGATTTTTAATGCTGATATTTTCTTTCTGATCTTTTCCCTTTTTAATTTATTCAAGATCTTGAAAATTCTTGATAGTCAAATTCCATTTGAAACTGTATCGTTAACCCTTAGTTCGTTATCTTCAAATTTTTCAACTCGTTTAAGCCTATTACTGCCCCACCAATTTGTATTCCTAAGCCTTGGTACAATTTTTAAATTTTAAGCCTAATTTCTTTCTGTCGTCTGCTCTTTAAGTTCAAAAAAGTGCACTGATTACATAGCCCACTCGATCACGCGCATCACGATGCAAGATGCAAGCTGGGAGTAGTTATTTCTTACCGTATAGTTGTTGAATTCCTACAGTGTCATCGTAGGGCAGTTTAAAGTTGTCACTAATGTGTTGATAATATGGAAACATCAATGACCCCTGAATAGACGAGTGAGATAGACCCAAAGAGTGACCAAATTCATGGGCAGCCACGGAAAATAGGTTTATAGCTGAAAAATAAATATTAAAATCTATCAATTATAAGATTTACTTGTTTAAAATTTAAATTCCCGAGCCTAATTCTTAGTTTCCCGCGCTTTAGGGGTAGTGTTTCATACTCAACAGTTGTCAACTCTGAATCTCTTAAAAAAAAACCTTCTGCACCTGCAGTTCAGCACCTTTGGCTTTGACCCCAGGCTGGGAAATAAGGATATTTTTTAAACTAGTCCTTTGGACCAGTGACCCCCTAGTGTCTGAAATTATTTACTGGTCTCCGGACTGGTCCCAGCCTTTGCTCTCCAATAGATTTGCAATTAATAAACTGGTCCCGAGGACCAGTAACCCCCACTTCTTGAATTAAAAAACTAGTCCAAGCAATTAATAAACTGGTTTTGGACCAGAGGAAGTGTGCTATTTCCCAGCCTGTTTGACCCTATGATTTGTTGTCTGCTATTCTGCTTCATTTTTAAGTAATGGCAGATACGGTAACATAATAGTAAAGTTTTTAATTAGATTGTGGGTATAATTTTAATTACTCGGTTAAAATAATGATTGATTATAGTAAAGTATTAAGTATTTAATATAAATATGTAAAATTATCGGCTTAATTCGTTTGAAAACGTTGTGGATTACATGGATTTATGTGACTTGGTGTAAGAACCCCCGATTTGACTAATGGATTGAAAATCAGCGTAGAATGTGTTTCATCTCACCGTCAATGGATTATCAACGGATTCAAATTAAAGGTAAATGATATTTCTATTAATTACAATAGTTTTTAAACGCGTTTATATCGTATTTATCAAACGATAATGCGAAAACTTAGCTATCTTAAGCCTTGGCATTTTAATATTGGGCTGTTAGCAGCCATTTTGCTATGAACTATTGAACTCAGACAGGGGTCGAATTAGAATTACATGCGCTTGACCTTCGTTTGAAATTAGAAATTAGGCCCATGCTAATATATATTAACTATAATTAACTAATAAATAATTTTATAATCATTACAATAATATTACTCCGCGATAAAAATTAAAATTCCAGAAATAATCCACAAAAATTAAATCAAAATTATCTAACGTCAATTGCAATATCTCATAAACTAACCTTAATCGAATTTATTTTTATCTATTTATTTATTTATTTATTATCACTTTAAAACTATTATTTAACTCAAGATGTGGGTCTAGTACTTTAAAGCCACTAATCCCCTTGAATTTTCCCAAACTTAAAGTGAAACAAACACTGCGTCGGCGTTAAGATTTATGTTCGAGATTTCTCCAAACTTAAAGGACTAAAGTTGTCAAAATTAATTGTCTCCGAGTCCCTCTATAATTATAACTTTGATCTCAGACAGCTAGCTAACTGAAGATCATAATTTATTTTTGAAGTATTTAGTAGTTTCGGGCTTGCCAAGGCTTAGCAAATTTCGGAATTCTAAGCTCCCTTTAAAACTAAACTACTGGGAAAAGTTGAAATCTTGAACTTAATCAAAAAAGACATTTCTCGGGCAATTCCCTAAAGTACTTATTAGGACCTCTCTCGCTTTGACCTTTGAACTTACGTTAGAAGTCATCTTTTTAAAAAACAAAAGGATTTTTTATTATATTAAATGAATAAGGGATTAATATGGTGCGCTGTTACTCCTTTGACTTTCAACGGAATTTATAGCGAATATTCCCTTATTCATAATTTATTTATTTACTAGCTGAGTTGCCCGCCCTACGGGCGGGCTGCCTCAGCTAGTTGCTACTAAAAAGTGAAACTAATTAACAATGAATGCTTTTATCGGAAAACATGTATAAAGAAAATACTCGACTTGGCGAGTATTTGATATTTTCAAACAATAGTTAACAGTTGTAAAGCAATCACAATATTTCTTTATAAACCACGTTCTTGGTAAAAATATTACATTTGCTTTTAAGAAGAGCACCTTGGTAATCCGAATTTTGAACTTTAACCTTAATGTTTTTATTAGAAGTAACGCGAGAAAACGCTACATATAGTTGTCCATGGGAAAAAACAGGTTCTGGTAGATATACACCAACGTGGTCTAGTGTTTGGCCTTGGGCTTTGTTAATAGTTATTGCATACGCAACTCGAACCGGGAACTGCCTCCTCTTTAAAATAAAGGGCATGTTCGAATCGGATGGTGCTAGATCTATTCTTGGAATAAAAATTACTTCTCCTTTGGAAGGACCCGTTATAATTTCAGCGACAATTATATGCGTTTTCATATCGGTAACAATTAGCCTGGTTCCGTTGCATAGACCTTTCTTAGTGTTCAAATTTCTCAAAAGCATGATTATGGCCCCTCTTTTTATTTTGAGTGAGTATAAAGGCATGCCCGAGGGCGTAAGAGTATTTAAAAATTCTACAGGAAAATTGAGTCTTTCTTGTTCATTGTCCGTCTGAACTGAATCTATAGAGTAGTAAATGCGTTTATCCCCCTGTAGTTTGTCCAAAACATTGTCATTTAACACGAAGCTGTGTTCGTTTTTTGGGCAAAGAATAGCACGTTTGGCAAAGTCTTTGCTTTGAAATGGCGTAAAAGTCTCTCCAAATACGTCCGTGACCAGTGAATTTGTTGATAAATACTGAGAAGGCAATTCAATAATGTCATCCCCGAGATCATAGTGGTTAGTTATCTTGCCTTCTCCTATTTTCATGAGCCATTCTGCAAACTCTTTTAGCCACTCTGTGACTTCTGGGAACTACTGGAAGAGTTTGCCGAAAATCACCGCCCATTAACAACACTTTTCCACCAAGTAGTCTTTCATCCCCAGTTATCTCTTTCAATAGCCTGTCGACTGCTAGTAACGCGTAACTTGGAGTCATGCTCGCTTCGTCCCAAAGTATGAGCTTAGCTTCTTTTAAACGACGGCCTTCGATACAACGCGTTCAGAAAGCGCGATGAGAGGACAAAGGTTTCCTTAAATTTTAGAAGTTTTGGGTGGGTGTAAAGTCAACGTGGAGAGTCAACGTGGAGAGGCAGAGAAAAAACGAATAAAATCGCGAGGGAGAAAAACGCGTGAGGAAACGTTCAGAAAACTCGTTCATTGTGCCCTCGCGTAGGGCGCGCGGAGAGGAAGAGAGAAAACGACCCCCAATATCTTGCCCCCAAAAGCCTCAACGTGGAGAGTCAGAGAGAAAACGAATAAAATCGCGAGGGAGAAAAACGCGTCTGTAAAGGGTTTTCATTTAAAGTTAATTAAAAAGTGAATGGAGTTACGGGTGTAAATCGAAATCAGCGATTCACAGGGAAAGGTGTTCTTTCCGGACGAAAATGTTCGAAACCGTCCCTCGATCGTAACGCTGTGAAAAGAAGGTGTTAAAACGCGTTCAGATCCTAACGCTGTGAAAAGAAGGTGTGAAAACGCGTTCTGAAAGGCGCGATGAGACGACGACGACGACGACGACTGGCTTTTTATTATGTAGATTATGTTATGAGATTTTGGTATTTGACTTTCGAATTTCGCATCATTGTAAATTTAGTATTTACTGAAAATCCCCTCTATCTAAATAATGCACGAACTGCATTTCGAATTTGAGTCAATATTTATTACTTCCGAGCAAAATAAACCCCGAATAATTAAGTAGATTCAGTTTACATAACCGATTGAAACTTTAATATTGATTTTTAATTAATTGGGTTAATTGAAATTAATAATAAACTACGTAATTAAATCGAGCTCGTCGCGAGCTTTCATTAGAGTACTCACAACCTATATCTACAACCTTAAACAAATCAATGACGTCACTAAATCGCTAAACCAATCAGAATCCTGGCCCAACATAATTTTACACTCATTTTACAGCTTTATTCTAGCGTAATTCGTCGCGAGCTTTCATTAGAGTACTCACAACCTATATTTACACCCTTAAACAAATCAATGACGTCATAAAAAATCTAAACCAATCAGATTCCTGGCCCAACATAAATTTACACTCATTTTACAGCTTTATTCTAGCGTAATTCGTCGCGAGCTTTCATTAGAGTACTCACAACCTATATCTACACCCCTAAACAAATGAATGATGTCACTATATCGCTAAACCAATCAGAATCCAGGCCTAACCCACGAGTTTGTACTCATTTTACAGCTTTAGACTAGCGGAATTCATTAGTATACCCCATTAAATTACCCACAATTCATATTTTATTACAATATAGTGAACTGACAATGCCACCCATTTGAAAAGTAGATATTTTAGAAGCGGAAGTATATAATATAATCTATAGTGGAAGAGTGAGTAGGCCCCTAGCGGCGCCAATGGAAATATAACGGGATCAAGGGGTCTACCGTGTAAAAAAATCCGTCTGGAGCTCAGAGCGTTTATAGACTACTGACAGCTCAGCATCTTTGACTGTATCAAGCTCTATGGAGTAAAAACATGGGGTGCTACTACAATACAGTATCTTTTCTCGTATGTCTTTCGTTAACGGCTCAATCTACTTTCGAGTTTTATAGTCGTTGGTCGGGTTCTCCATAAATATATCAAATGCTTATTTAGGTTAAGCTGGGGCGGAAGAATACAACGATGTTAAATTTCATTAGAAGAAAGTAGTATTTACATAAAAAAAATAGTAGTAGAGTACATTGAAACAAGGGGGGCATTAATAAAGATTTGAAAGACGTGCCTTAATTTATGGACGGCCCCCAACCAAAAATGATTTGAAATGACTGTTAGGTTAACATAAAGGCGTTGTAACAAAAACTGTAACGAATCTCCCAAAGGATGGCATAATCTGTCATGATCTCATCTGATCTCTTGACGGTTTGACCCCGTCTGACCCCTGGTGTTAGTGGCGGCTCTAAAACTAACTTTGGTTGGACACGCCCTAACTATCTCCTTGGATTCATTTAGTAGATAGTGAAGTCATTAGTTTGGAAAACATCACAGATGTCCGTCTTTGTGTATTACAACTGTTTACTCCCGATGGACCTCTACACCAAATAACACTCCGCCCTATCTTATTTGGTGCCAAATTAACGTAACTGACATTAGTTGCAAATTGATTATTTCATATTATTTTTGGGACTATGTTAATTGACATTTTGCTTAATTATTCGGACCCTGATCGATGTAACCCCCAAGTATCGTTGGAAAGCTAAGAAATAGGGCTTTAACATACTCAAAGGACATCCCCGTATCTCTTATAGAACCAGAGTTATGACGTCACAAAGTATAACTTAAAATATTTGAAATTTTAAATCCTCAAATTTTATTTTTGGGACTATGTTTATGAACGTTTTCTTTAATTACTCGTACCCTGATTGTTGTAACTCCTAAGTATTATGTATCGTTGGAAAGCTAAGAAATAGGACTATAACATACTCAAAGGACATCCCCGTATCTCTTATAGAACCACCCAGGTAGCAAATTAACGTTGATTCAAAGTACATTTTTGGTGCCAATGTTTTGAAAACGTTTCACGTGTACTTCACACGTAAGAAAAACGATTATTTTTGGTACATAAGTTACGTCAAGATGTTTAGGATTTTCTTAACGTCAATAGCATGTTTTTACAAAGTGATAATTAAAGCGTTTAATTCAGGTCTACATGTTACGTTTGCAACGCGTTTGGGAATAGTTTTCAATTGGCCGTTAGTTTAGCGTTATTACTGTATATTTCGGAAACGATGTTATCACGTTCATAGAAAGTGATAACTAAAGCGTTTATTTCAGGTCTACGTGTTACGTTTGCAACATGTTTGGGAATGGTGTTCACTTGGTCGTTAGTTTAGCGTTATTACTGTATGTTTCGGCAACGTTGTTATCACGTTTATAGAAAGTGATAACTAAAGCGTTTATTTCAAGTCTACATGTTTCGTTTGCAACACGTTTGGGAATGGTGTTCAATTGGCCGTTAGTTTAGCGTAATTACTGTATGTTTTGGCAACGTTGTTAAAACGTTTATACAAGAGCGTTTATTTCAGGACTATATGTTACGTTCGTAACACGTTTGGGAATGGTGTTCAATTGACCGTTATTTTAGCGTTTTTAATGTATGTTTTGGTAACGTTGTTAAAACGTTTATACAAGAGCGTTTATTTCTGGACCATATGTTGCGTTCGTAACACGTTTGGGAATGGTGTTCAATTGACCGTAAAGTTTATCGTTATTACTGTAAAAATATACAACGTTAAAACGATTATACAAAGTGATAACTATTACGTTTATTTTAGGTTAAAATCACGTTTTGAAATGGTGTTAAGTGGACTGTTAGTTTTGCGTTTTTCATGTAAGTTTTGAGAAAGTTGTAAACACGTTTATACAAAAGCTTTATTTTCAAGTCTTTATAAGAAGTTCGTTCACAACACGTGTGAAAATGGTTTTAAATGACCCTTAATTTTGCAATATTACTGTACGTTTCGGAAACGTTGATATTTCGTACATGTCTTGCGTCATAAAAAGCTATAATCAATCGTTATCACCTCTCCGAGCTTCGATGACGTCAAGGAGGTATTTTACTGGACGTGTCTCTGTCCTCGCGTTCGCAGGTTAAAAATACCACATACACACCAATCAGTTCTTATTGGCTTCAAACACCACCTTGAGCTGGTCTTTCGTCTATACCGCATAGACGGCAATCTGCAACATTAGCTTGTCGTTAGGGTTAAAATGTACGAGGCGAGCGTCTATGGTTACGAGAAACGTCTAGCCCCCGATGGCAGGGCGTTCACCAAATGTTCACGCAATTGCATTTTTTCTTATCCACCTATCTAGAAATCAATCGCCTTATATACCCTAAATTTACAAAAATTCTTAAAAAGGTGTTCACTTGAAGTTAAACATTAACAAGTTGGGAAAACCAAAATATTACCTCTCCGAGTGAAGAGGTCTACTACTACAAAGTTATTTACCTAGATATGGAATTATTTCTCTTTTTTGAAGTAAAAATTTACGAAATATTGAAGCAGTATTCCAAGCATAGCGAATATACCGTAAAGCAGACGACATTTTACATCCAATAAGGATAAATCTTGGACACATGGAAATCAGTTAATGGCAAAAAGAACAGGAAATGAAGTCTACGCTTCAGCTGTTTACCCTATATTCTGATAGCTACATTCACAACTGGTTAGCAGTGTAAACACTATCGTCTCGTCTCACCTCAACAATATTCTTAGTTTGCCAACATGAGTGTTAACGTTAAATAATACAAAAGCTAAATTGTAGCTAGACGCACTGATAGTCAATGCGCACCATAAAGAGAATAAAAACTCTGTAGCTTAGCCCTACTAATCTAATTGCCACCATGATCTTTTCTTCTATTATAAAATCTTAACCCGATTATTTAAGAGTGTATTTAACATTCGGCTCACTCTGAACCGTTGATGTCTCTTCATTTCAGACACGAAAATCAAAACCCCAAAGTTTACTTCACCTCAGGCCTCAATTATTTACTCTATATTTCATAAGCTTATTGCAAGTAATACTAGATATACCCGCCGGAATCTAGATCTTAGCTTTCTTCATGAAATTACTAAACCAAGGATTATTCTATATACAGATGTAGTATAGCTTAAGTAATATATAAACAGCCATTTCAAATAATAATATTAAAAAGAATATTTGGAATATCAAAATGAAACAGAGCTTTAAAGCTACAAAAGCACTAAATGCATCATAATTACGAAAAATATTTCATCATATTCACTTTATATTAAGGATAAAGGGAATATTATGGTTCTGTAGGATTTCTTTACACATCAAAACAAAACGAACTTCTAACGCAGCGCACTGCGGCACTAGTGTAATAACGGACGGACACACACAGACAATAACATAGACTGCTTTTTAACTCTTTCCGTATTAATTTTGAATTGAGAAACAAGTTTATCTTAAATATTAAAATAAATATAATTAATATTTAATATTTTCTTCGTTAGTTATTCGCCTTATTGAACGTTACATCGTTTTAAAAAAGAACAATTAAACATTCTTGAGAGACTTGACTAATATTGGCGTTTGAAATGAAGCATACGCCGGTTGCTTCGCCTTACTAAAATAGGTAGTATATAAGGGTTTCGAATCGCAGTTATGGATAAGAACAGCGCAATTGCGTGAACCTTTGGTGGAAGCCCCACCTTAGGGAGGCCGGACGTTTCTCGTAACCCTGGCCGATCGCCGCGTATGTCTTAACCTTAAGGATGATGATGGAGTAGAAGCCAGGTGTGCAGACTGGTGTCCATGTGGGATGGACAAAAACAATGACCAGAAGATGGTAGTGTGTAGAAACCAGTGTGTACAGACTGGTGTCCATGTGGGATGGACAAAGACCAGAAGATGGTGTTGTGTAGAAGCCAGTGTGTACAGACTGGTGTCCAAGTGTAATGGACAAAGACCAGAAAATGGTGGTGTGTAGAAGCCAGTGTGTACAGACTGGAGTCCATGTGGCATGGAAAAAGATCCAAAATGATGGTGGACTATAGAAGCCAGTGGGTAAAGACTGGTGTCCATATGAGATGGACAAATGGCCAGAGGATGGTGCTGTTAGACAGGTAATGGATAATAGCTATGGTATATACCCGTTGGTATGTAGTATCTGCACTGAAGTTAAGCGAGCCTCGCAGCTGGGGAAACCCCACCGCGCTTGCGGCCAGCTCAAAGGTGCCGCCGCGCGCCTTCCTTTCCTAATACCGGGGAGTATATATTTGGAAATATTGTTAGTTGACCGTAAAACCCTATAAGAAGTTGATGATTTAGGCCTTCGCCTTAGAGACAAGTGTAACGGGAATTTTGCAAATAACAGAATTTATTTTTTTCTTTTAATAAAAATAATAAAATTGTATCGTAATTGTGGAATTCATAAACGAAATTTATTACTATTATTATTATTATTATATAGCACGCGCAACGCCCTGCCTTTGCCTGTACTAAATTGCGTTGCGTTTACGAGTTCCACCTTAAATCTATATCTACTTAGCCCTTCCGGATTAAACTTAATTTCAAACTGCAATACATATAATAATTTCTAATTTATGCCCCCCCCCTTTGTGGGTTTGAAAAAGTGTCACCAAGCATTGTGTATAAGTGCAGTTTTTTAAGGACTGCGAAGCAAAACTTATGCTTATGTGTATAGTGTGGGGTCGAGTGTTGCTAGTCGTTTGTGACGTGTGAAATTTAAATTTTAAGAGTTAAATTCAAAGGGTTCTTTTTGTTTATTGTATATTTTCATGTCAGCCGATATTCTATGCAAATTGGGATCTCATCCGAGTTTTAAATTAGTTCGTCTTTTATCGGTGCCTCAAGAGACGGACCGTTCGGCCCCCTTTAGTTCCTACAGTTGGCCGTCTCTCATTAAATCACTTCATAGAAGCCTCGCTCAACAAACTGCCAAAGGTAAGAAAACCAAAACCAACAACACCTCCTTCTTCTTTAAAACGAGTTTCTTTCTTTCTTACATTTTTACCTCTCCGTGTGACGTAGTCCAGGAGAGGTTCTGTAACGGCCGTGTCTGTCTGTGTGTCTGTCTGTCTGTCTGTGTGTGTGTCTGTCTGTCCGTTGTTACACCCACGTGACCGCGTTCGCAGTTTGCGTATCGGAGCAAACGTGTTGGCCATTTCCGAACTGCTTTCACAGTCACGGAAATGGCTCCTCTACTTGAGTTCTCACACCACCATTTTTACCTCTCCGTGTGACGTAGTCCAGGAGAGGTTCTGTAACGGCCGTGTCTGTCTGTGTGTCTGTCTGTCTGTCTGTGTGTGTGTCTGTCTGTCCGTTGTTACACCCACGTGACCGCGTTCGCAGTTTGCGTATCGGAGCAAACGTGTTGGCCATTTCCGAACTGCTTTCACAGTCACGGAAATGGCTCCTCTACTTGAGTTCTCACACCACCATTTTCTGGTCTTTGTCCATCCCACACGGACACCAGTCTGTTCTTACTGGCTTCTAATCACCACCATCTTCTGGTCTTTGTCCATCCCACACGGACACTAGTCTGTTCTTACTGGCTTCTAATCACCACCATCTTCTGTTCTTTGTCAATCCCACATTTACACCAGTCTGCACTTACACTGGCTTCTAACACCACCATCCACTGGTCTTCCGTCTATTCCACATAGACACCAATCTGTATCATTGGCTTCTACTCCATTATCATCGTTTGGTTTTAGGATATACGCGGCGATCAGCTAGGGTTACGAGAAACGTCTAGCCTCCCTAAGGTGGGATCGCCACCAAAGGTTTTCGCAATTGCGCTTTTTCCTTACTATTATAATGGAAACGAATCGTATATATACCCCAAATTTGAAAAAAGCGGGCAAGAGGGGTACCCTTCACTTTAAACGTCAATATTAGCAAAGTTTGAGAAGATAATAGGTATAACTTTATTTTAAACGATTTAACTATTATTAATGTTAATTATTGAAGATTAAAATAATTAAAAATAATTATATTTATTTAAATATTAAAGATAAACCTCTCGTGCAAAGAGAGAGATTATCATTGCCTCCTATATCTACCAAGGCCCGTGCATGCGATATATTTCCTTCATTGCCTCCTATATCTATCAAGGCCCGTGCATTGTGATATATTTCATTCATTGCCTCCTATATCTATCAAGGCCCGTGCATTGTGATATATTTCATTCATTGCCTCCTATATCTATCAAGGCCCGTGCATTGCGATATATTTTTCAAAACAACAACAAAAATGGGAAACCCCAACTCAGAAACATAACGTTTTCATTGGATACTTAAGTTTATATAATCTTCTTGACACGGAGAGGTAATATTTTGGTTTTCCCAACTTGTTACTTTTTAAACGCCCCCCTATTTGCTCACGCTAAGATCATAAAGATAGTAAAGTAAACCACCCAAGTTAGACCTTGTTATATTTAAAAGTGTATATTTACTTCCAATTAAGGTCAGCTTGTACGTACTTTATGGAAATCCCTTTTATCTGATCTATCTCTTTGTGTTTTCAAAGTTACTTTAGTTTTATTGTGTTTTATTTATTTATTTAATTTTTGGTATTTTTTTGGGGGGGGGGGGAGATTTGAAATTTGGTGTTATTACTCTACGGAATTTAGGCTTTAATAGTATCTTAAATTTTTTTTTTTCGAGGGTCAGTTTATAAAGTTATGGGCAGTTTTTTATTTTATTTATTTATGTAAGGTCCCCGGATTTCTTTATTATTATTCATTTGGAGATATCTTCCTTATTTGAGGCCTATTATTTATGAGACTCGGTGCGATTACTCTATCGAATATCGGCTTTCGAATGGTACCATTCATTTTTAAATTGAGGGTCATAATAAAAAGTTATGGTCAGTTTTAGGACTTAATAGTTATATGAGATTGAGATGAAACCGAAGTTTTTTTTATTAATATTATAATTCATTTGAAGATATCTACCTTATTTGAGGCCTATTATTTATGAGTTTCGGTGCGATTACTCTATCGAATATCGGCTTTCGAATGCTACCATTGATTTTTAAATTGAGGGTTTAATTAAAAAGTTATGGTCAGTTTTAGGACTTGATAGTTATATGAGATTCAGATGAAGCAAATTAATTTTATTATTATAGTTCATGTGAAGATATCTTCCTTATTTGAGGCCTATTATTTATTAAACTCGGTGCTATTACTCTATCGAATATAGGCTTTCGAATGCTACCATTTATTTTTAAATTGAGAGTTTAATTAAAAAGTTATCGTCAGTTTTAGAACTTAATAGTTACATTAGATTCAGATGAAACCGAGTTTTATTTTTACTATTATTCATTTGAAGATATCTTCCTTATTTGAGGCCTAAAATTAATGAAACTTGGTGCTATTACTCTATTGAATGTCGGCTTTCAAATGGTACCATTAATTTTTAAATCGAGGCTCAAATAAATAAACAAGTTACGGTAACTTGAAACAAGTCATAATTAGTAAAAAAAAATTGGTAAAAATATCTGAAAATAGAACACAACATTCATTTGGCAAATTTACTGGTACTACGTGGTTCCGAGTCCAAGAACGTTGACGTGTCTTTACTTAAATCACTGCGATACGCCAGTTGGATGCCCGAAGAACATCGTTTAAATACATTGTACCATCCTTTACCATTATTCCGTTTGAACCGGTCATCCACTTTGGCCACAAATAGCCAAAGTTTTTTACCACAGCTGGACGGTGTTGTTGACAAGGCTTGGACCATGTACCATTCGAGGGCTTATTTACACCATTATGCCAAACATGGTTTAGAGGACCAAAGTTTTATAAGTTGTTTTGAGAAGGTCGAGAATATTGTAGCCAAATATACAAATGTCTCTAATTAACTAACTAATTGAGTAATTAAATGAGTTTTTCGTTTGTTTTTGATGAGATACTATTTTAGTAATTGAGCTTTTCTTTTAATTTTAATTTTATTTCTTTCATAATCACTAAAACCAACAAAATATTTAAGGCATATTTTTATCATGAATATTGTCGCAATGAATTCATGGTGATTATATGAGTATTTATACGAACCTATTTATAATTTTAATATTTTTTTAATAATAATAATAAAGTTTGGAATTTTTAATATTTAAATAAATACGAGATTTTTTTTAAACAAAGTGATTTTATGGGCGGGAGATCCAGGTTTTCACGGAATTCTTATAGGGTTTCCTTGAAACGTCAAGGAACATTGCTTCAGTAAGGTTTGAAAATTATTATTATTTTATTAATTAATTTTAAATTGGCAATAAAATCACGGAATTAAATGGGGATTTGATTTAAATTTTAAAGGTTTGGGAAATTTCTACAGGGTTGCCACAGTACCTGGAAAAGTCAGGGAATTTGAAAATTGTCGTAAAAGTCAGGGAATTTCCATTGCATACTGACTTGAAAATGTGTAGCGACGGCCCACTAGGCGCACCAGCTCAATATCGTTCTATAGGCCTACATTAACTGTTTCCGATAGTACCTAATAAAGTTTTAATAACTACTAAATAGTAGTTTCAAAAACGGTGATAGTATTAGCATAATCGTAAGTACAAAGCTGATGATAAATAAGGAACTTTTAAACGCCGCATTCTTACTTTTCTGTTAGTGTAAGTTTGAAAATTGGTTTTAGTATGTCAGGGAAAATCTGGAAAAGTTGGGAAATTTTGAAATGAAAAATTTGTTGTTAAACCTATGCACTGACACGATCACAATTGAAATAGCTCGATTGTATTAACGCTACCTTACGAATCTAAAATGGGCATTTAAGCCTTGGTTTAAGAATATGAGCGATTGATTTGACACAGGAAACTTTATTTAATCACGATATAGTTTTTTTAAAAGAAAATAAGTAAAACAAAGGCTTACAAAGTGCAGGAGATATTGTATAAATTACACTAATAAAAATTCTTAGCGTCATCCTGTTCAACGGAAGATCGCTGACCTCTCGGATCTTTGCCTGGTTTTCGCGACAATAAAGAATTAAATAAACGTTCTAATTCTTGTTCCTTTTTATCCCGTTTAATTTTTTCTTCGAGATCACCCTTCAATTGTTTGCCTGGTTTTCGCGACAATAAAGAATTAAAAAAACGTTCTAATTCTTGTTCCTTTTTATCCGGTTTAATTTTTTCTTCGAGATCACCCTTCAATTGTTTGCCTGGTTCTCGCGACAATAAAGAATTAAAAAAACTGTCTAATTTAATTTTAAGTTTAGAAATTTCGATTAAATCCCAGCGTTTAGTTAACGTTAAGAAGTTAGGTTAGATTAGTTTACGTTCTTACCGAGATCCAAAGGCTTTTTGAGATCCTCTGTTTTTCGAAATAAAAAAAAAGGTTTTGATTTGTAAACGAATCGTGTAACAAGAAAGCGAGTTTGGTCGCCATTTTTTTCTGAAATTAAAGTAAAATGAACACTTAGAAGGATGCGAGTCGAAAAAACGACAAATATATCAGTCAAAGCCGAATCTAGTTTGCATTTTCTTCGCGACTCGAGCATTTCTCTAAATTTCTACCCGAATAGAATATTCCTTTCAAACACTTAGTCCTTCCAATGCTTAGAGATTAGAAGAAATAACCCTGATTTCCATAATAACCTTATATACTTGAAAACAACTCTAAATTAAATGAAAAATTCAGGCAGGCAACATAACATTATCCCTTAAAAGAACGGCCTAAGACGCTGCAACCGATCCTCTTCACTACCCCGCTTAGCGACAAAGTTAACATATAGAACACAACCGAGGAGACAATCCTAGCTAGGCGGCAACAACCGAGGACTAAGACGCGCATTGCGGACATATCACTAGCCCGACTCAACTAATAGAGTAGTGGCACTACATGTTAATTTCTCATAGAACATAACGTAGCCAAAGGCAGTGAGGTGCCATTACTCCATAGACAAGAATTAACTCAACCCGTAACCGTTAAAACACGAATAACCTGATATAAATGGCAATTCTAGCGGCATCTCATGGACATGCCTTACATATTTAGCGGATGTCGTTAATACCAATGTATAACTTAAAATGCTTGCATGGTAAAACCCTACGTACAATACCAGTTTCAGCTGATGACTCTATGAGGTCCACCAAAAGCGCGATGAGGTCCACCAAAAGCGCGATGAGGTCCACCATGTTCGGGTAAAATTGAGTCCAACGCCGACAGGAGTTAAAGATTGAGAGGCAGCGTTACGATTCAAGAAGTGAACTCGCATTACGTTAAACGGGTTTGCCATTTATAAATTAAATTGATCAACTATGGCGCGATTTTTTATCAGGATAAGGTGTAGGAGGGCGTGCGCAGTAGGCCAATCGGGACCGCGAAAATGTCTAAAAAATAAAGACAGTCTACGATGAAAAAAAATCTAAATAAAAAATTTGGTTTAATAGAAATAGGTTTAAAATAGGCTGAAAATTCCGTGGCAACCCTGTTCTATTTAATTTAAATTAAATTTTACATTAAAATTCAAGGACTCCAAACACATTTTCATTAAATACTGTTTATTCATTGACATCGTAGTATATATTTCATAATGAATCATGGAAATAAAATTTTTATTTATTTATTTATTAAATTTTTAAAATTTTTAATTCAGATAGTTTAGTTTAGGGCACACCACGTGGCTTTATTTTGGGCGGGAATACACCACGTGCTTTTCAACAAAAAAAAATTGCGCCCAAATTAAAAAAAAATTAAAATTAATTTTTATTTTTAAATAATAATTATACATTAATTTTCTAGTTTAGTTTTATAGATAATTAAAAAATTGATGAATAGCACATGATTGTGTAATTATATTTAAATAAATATTTAAGGTAATTTAATTAGGATTAAGCGGGTTATTATAAGCAGAGATGAAAAAAAGTCGGGTCTTTTAATTAATTAATATTTTAATTAGTACAATTAAATTACAGGGCCCCCAGAGGTCCTATAATTCCTATAAAATCCTATATTTTTAAAACTGTCCTATAAAATCCTATAATTTTGGCAAAAATCCTATAAAATCCTATAATTTTAAAATTTGGGCGAATTTTAAGCAACCCATCAATACTCAGGTCTAAAAAATATCATAAAATGGGGATGGTTTCCCTAATACTGTAGCTTATCTAGTTAAAAATAGCTCGGTGTATTATGGTTCTGATAACTAAACATTCAGTGTGTACCACCATGGTGAGTTTTGCAGCTAATAGGGAGTCTATTAGTTGTCATTTGCTAGATCAAAAAAGGCGGGAAATAATTTTTCGCAGTACTGGTGTTCTTTATAAAAAGAAAAATTAATATTTTACTGTCCTATATAATCCTATAATTCTGGAAACCCCCAATTTTTTAGTTTGGTTCAATGGGGGGCAAATAGGACTATAAGATACTCAAAGGACATGCCCGTATCTCTAGTAGAACCAGAGTTACGAGCCTCCAAAGTTGATTTTAATGGTTTTCCTGTGGAATGTGGTATGTTTTTCAACATTTAGCTTAATTACTCTGCCCCTGTTTGCAGTACTGGTTCTTTATAAAAAGAAAAATTGATATTTTTGTGTCCTATATAATCCTATAATTCTGGAAAACCGTCCTATAAGATCCTATATTTTCATGAAAAAAGTCCTATAATTCCTATAAATATTTTCGAAATTTGGCTGGGGGCCCTGAAATTAATTTAGAGAGCGGAAAAATTAACTTGATTAATTTATTAATAAGCAATAAATTAATAAGAACGAATTATTATTTTTTTAAACCCTTCACCTTTTAGTTAACTTTAATTATATTATAAAGTTAATGCAAAAATTAGTTAATTACTAAATTAAGGGCAATTTTTCATTTAATTTTACAAATCTAGGTTTTTAATTAATTATATTTTTTACACTTATATTAAAAAAAACTGGAATTTTTTTTAAAAAAATGAGGGACTAGCTTGTATATAAAATAATGAATAATAATTAATGTTAATTAAGGATTAATTAAAAATTAATTTAACCCTAATTAACATTATTCTTAGAAAAAAATTATAAAATGAGCGCCTTCGGGTTTCTTTCTTTTTCTTTTTAATTAAAAACATAGGATAAAAAACAAGTTGCACCAAACACTATGTTCAAAATATTTTCAAATTTGAAATTTGAAATAATTCAATTTTGAATTATTTTGACATGAAGGTATTTTCTTTTCTTAATAATATATCACCATAAATTGATCATCAAAAACGTGACCAATTTCGCGCATGCGCAGACGTCAGACGCGTTTATTCGTTCTTCTACGAGATTCAAAAGTAATAGTTAATTCTCCTAAAAAAGATTTGCAATCTTAAAAAGTCCCCGTTTTTGTATTAATTTCACTGGGAATTGGTACCATATCAAGACTGCAACGAGGTATATACTCTTCCAAAAATATTGCATTGTTTAGGGCGTAATCTCTTAACTTAAATTTGCTCGATTTTTTTTTCACCTTAAGCCTTGGCTGAAATTATTTTAATTACCATTAGGGTTATTTTTTTTAATTAAGGTTTAGGTCACGCCGCGGTCTTTAAAAATACGTATAGTAGTGACGTCACCGACATCATAACCGAATTAAATAAACTAATATGCGTCCTTGAATTTAAATTTGCCGCGGAATTGGCTGATCTAGAGGCGCCCTCTATCGGCGGTAAGGGCACTGGCATCCCATTGGATGGGCAATTAAACCACGTTTCAGATATTAATTTAGGTGAATCTGGTGTGGTCCTCATGATTTTATCATCGAATTTCCAGTAATGTTTACCTTTGAAGAAATACGTGATGCCTAGAATTTTTTAATGCATAGAAATTAATTTGGGGCGCAATTATTCCAATTAACTGTATGTATTCCTTATTAGAAGTATAGTAAATTAATTAGAAATACGCGATGCCTAAAAATATTTTAATGCATAGAAATTAATATATGATATATTTCGGGGCGTAATTATTCCAATTAGCTGTATGTATTCCTTATTTGATTGAAGTATAGTAAATTAATTAGAAATACGTGATGCCTAAAAATATTTTAATGCATAGAAATTAATATATATGATATATTTCGGGGCGCAATTATTCCAATTAGCTGTATGTATTCCTTATTAGAAGTATAGTAAATTAATTAGAAATACGTGATGCCTAAAAATATTTTAATGCATAGAAATTAATATATATGATATATTTCGGGGCGCAATTATTCCAATTAGCTGTATGTATTCCTTATTTGAAGTATAGTAAATTAATTAGAAATACGTGATGCCTAAAAATATTTTAATGCATAGAAATTAATATATGATATATTTGGGGCGCAATTATTCCAATTAGCTGTATGTATTCCTGATTTAAAATTAAATTAATTAAGGTACCTTTATGTTGGAAGGCAGCGTCCATATTGGTCGGTACGCCCTTCCATAGGGCCATATTTCTAGGGTAATCGGGGTCAACTTTGCCCCTATTTTCGTCAAATCTCCAGTATTGGTTACCGCTGAAGAAATACGTTTTACCATTATGACCCCATACCATGGCGGAATCGAGTTTACGTAAGGTTGGGGGTAATCCCAGTTCAGTTATGTTCCTAGGGTAACCCTGTTCAGGGTTATTAGCGTGAAATATCCAGTATTTTGGGCCTGAAATTAATTAATTAATTAATTTTAACATTAGCGATTTTAAAAATTAATTTTAGATTTTTCTTAAATATGGCTCGGGTTATTTTTAACCAAAATTTGCTCAATTGTAGCCCACTTTATACCCAATACGATGGTATTAATTATTAGTTAATCGAGTAATTAGTTTGAAAGATAAAAATTTATTTAATATTATGATTCGTCAATGTTAAGTCTATGGGGCGAGATAGGTTTGCAAAAATTATTATTTCTCGAAACTGGTTGAATGAATTTGCACCAAAATTTGGTAGATTGTAGCCCACTTTATACTGAATACATTGGTATTCATTATTAGTTAATCAGGTAATTAGTTTGAAAGATAAAAATTTACTTAAAATCATGTTTCGTCTATGTTAAGTCTATGGGGCGAGATAGGTTTGCAAAAATTAATATTTCTCGAAACTGGTTGAATGAATTTGCACCAAAATTTGCTCAATTGTAGCCTACTGTGTACCCAATACAATGGTATACGTTATTAATTAATCGAATAATTAGTTTTAAAGATAAAAATTAATTTAAAATCATGTTTCGTCAATGTTAAGTCTATGGGGCGAGATAGATCTGCAAAAATTAATATTTCTCGTAACTGGCTGAATGAATTTGCACCAAAATTTGAGCAGTTATAACCCAAACTATACCTAATACGATGGTGTTAATTATTTCTTTGCAAATTAATTAGTTTAAGAGATATTAATTAAAACGTACCGGAAAAGAAGACAATTTTGGAATCGCTTCGTCTCTCATAAACCGCGTCAAATTTGCCAACGTCCGATGGTACACCGTACCAGAAGATATCAATTGCCACAGGGTGTTTCGTTTTTAAACCACGGTCATCCCGTCGCCAAAAATACTAATAATCATAATTAAAATTAATTGAAAATCAAAAATATTAATTTAAAAATAATTCTTACCCAATCTTTGAATATAAAAATCTCATTTCTAATTGTGGCGATAGCATCCAGACTTGTATCGCATGTTTGTGGGGGTTCAGCTTCATCGGGCGAATCGGGATTTGAATTAGGGTTACCACCTTGAACTGTGGGTCTCGTTTTTGGTTTTTCAGTCTTTGGTGGTCTCGTAGGGGCCATGGGTGGCATTGAAGCCCATTTAACACGGTTTTTAGGACCTGTAAACCATTTAGAAAAAATATTCATTTTTTTTAGTAACTTTATGGAAAACCCCTTAAGGGTACTCGATGTATATTGCCTTGGCATTTAATTATTTATAGACGTTCCCTTTCATCTCTTCAAAGAGGCTATATATACTTTAGTTTGCATTTAGGTAATTCATCCTTGGAGGAGAATAGTGAAATGGAGTCGTACATTAGTGGGCCATGTCGTGCACGCCCCTACCTTTGGTCTATAAGGGATTGTTAATTTAAGAGCTGAAGGTAGTTCTATTTTTAAGACACAGGGGGCGTTGTCGACGTATTTGTACCACGTACGACCCTTCCTAAAGTCCCTCCACTGAGGATGCTGGGAGGACTTAGAGGCAACGTTATAAGTATGCAGATTTCTACTCCATTTCACCTCTTTTCTCCAAGCATTTATCTCTATGCATTGCAAACTGTGGCACTTCAGGTATGCAAAATACGCGAATGTCTTTTTTTGCTCTTGGCGCCGCTTAACTTTGCCGGGTACTACTCTAAGCCTCGGTTGATTTTAAGCCTCGCATCCGAAAGGCTGCCATAACAACATCATATTTTATTCATAGGCTACCTTAATTCACTTTGTGTATGGATAAATATTTGAAAAGATCAAAGACAAATTATTCGAAAACTCGGTGCCTTTTAAATATTTAAATATCCAACTTTCATCTTAGATCGATTAGATTTTTAATGCTGATATTTTCTTTCTGATCTTTTCCCTTTTTAATTTATTCAAGATCTTGAAAATTCTTGATAGTCAAATTCCATTTGAAACTGTATCGTTAACCCTTAGTTCGTTATCTTCAAATTTTTCAACTCGTTTAAGCCTATTACTGCCCCACCAATTTGTATTCCTAAGCCTTGGTACAATTTTTAAATTTTAAGCCTAATTTCTTTCTGTCGTCTGCTCTTTAAGTTCAAAAAAGTGCACTGATTACATAGCCCACTCGATCACGCGCATCACGATGCAAGATGCAAGCTGGGAGTAGTTATTTCTTACCGTATAGTTGTTGAATTCCTACAGTGTCATCGTAGGGCAGTTTAAAGTTGTCACTAATGTGTTGATAATATGGAAACATCAATGACCCCTGAATAGACGAGTGAGATAGACCCAAAGAGTGACCAAATTCATGGGCAGCCACGGAAAATAGGTTTATAGCTGAAAAATAAATATTAAAATCTATCAATTATAAGATTTACTTGTTTAAAATTTAAATTCCCGAGCCTAATTCTTAGTTTCCCGCGCTTTAGGGGTAGTGTTTCATACTCAACAGTTGTCAACTCTGAATCTCTTAAAAAAAAACCTTCTGCAGCAGGCTAGGAAATAAGACAGGTTTACAGGTCAAAAACCAGTTTATTAATAGCTTGGACCACTTTTTTTATTCAAAACGTGAGGGTCACTGGTCCCAATGACTAGTTTATTAATTCCTACTTTTATTAAAAATTGCTATGGGGACCTCTTTAATTATTTTCATTTTAACATAAATTTCGACTCCAGGAGTCCAGTTGTGTATACAACCCTAAGCCGGGAGAGATTTTTTTAGAAGAGAGAACGATCACAAGTCCTGGGACCAGTAGAAAAATAAATTGGGGAAGGGTCACTGGTCCCGGGACCAGTTTCATATTTAAGACATCAGGGGTCACTGGTCCGGAGGACTAGTTCAGAAATAAACCTTATTTCCAAGCCTGTTCTGCAGTTCAGCACCTTTGGCTTTTGACCCTATGATTTGTTGTCTGCTATTCTGCTTCATTTTTAAGTAATGGCAGATACGGTAACATAATAGTAAAGTTTTTAATTAGATTGTGGGTATAATTTTAATTACTCGGTTAAAATAATGATTGATTATAGTAAAGTATTAAGTATTTAATATAAATATGTAAAATTATCGGCTTAATTCGTTTGAAAACGTTGTGGATTACATGGATTTATGTGACTTGGTGTAAGAACCCCCGATTTGACTAATGGATTGAAAATCAGCGTAGAATGTGTTTCATCTCACCGTCAATGGATTATCAACGGATTCAAATTAAAGGTAAATGATATTTCTATTAATTACAATAGTTTTTAAACGCGTTTATATCGTATTTATCAAACGATAATGCGAAAACTTAGCTATCTTAAGCCTTGGCATTTTAATATTGGGCTGTTAGCAGCCATTTTGCTATGAACTATTGAACTCAGACAGGGGTCGAATTAGAATTACATGCGCTTGACCTTCGTTTGAAATTAGAAATTAGGCCCATGCTAATATATATTAACTATAATTAACTAATAAATAATTTTATAATCATTACAATAATATTACTCCGCGATAAAAATTAAAATTCCAGAAATAATCCACAAAAATTAAATCAAAATTATCTAACGTCAATTGCAATATCTCATAAACTAACCTTAATCGAATTTATTTTTATCTATTTATTTATTTATTTATTATCACTTTAAAACTATTATTTAACTCAAGATGTGGGTCTAGTACTTTAAAGCCACTAATCCCCTTGAATTTTCCCAAACTTAAAGTGAAACAAACACTGCGTCGGCGTTAAGATTTATGTTCGAGATTTCTCCAAACTTAAAGGACTAAAGTTGTCAAAATTAATTGTCTCCGAGTCCCTCTATAATTATAACTTTGATCTCAGACAGCTAGCTAACTGAAGATCATAATTTATTTTTGAAGTATTTAGTAGTTTCGGGCTTGCCAAGGCTTAGCAAATTTCGGAATTCTAAGCTCCCTTTAAAACTAAACTACTGGGAAAAGTTGAAATCTTGAACTTAATCAAAAAAGACATTTCTCGGGCAATTCCCTAAAGTACTTATTAGGACCTCTCTCGCTTTGACCTTTGAACTTACGTTAGAAGTCATCTTTTTAAAAAACAAAAGGATTTTTTATTATATTAAATGAATAAGGGATTAATATGGTGCGCTGTTACTCCTTTGACTTTCAACGGAATTTATAGCGAATATTCCCTTATTCATAATTTATTTATTTACTAGCTGAGTTGCCCGCCCTACGGGCGGGCTGCCTCAGCTAGTTGCTACTAAAAAGTGAAACTAATTAACAATGAATGCTTTTATCGGAAAACATGTATAAAGAAAATACTCGACTTGGCGAGTATTTGATATTTTCAAACAATAGTTAACAGTTGTAAAGCAATCACAATATTTCTTTATAAACCACGTTCTTGGTAAAAATATTACATTTGCTTTTAAGAAGAGCACCTTGGTAATCCGAATTTTGAACTTTAACCTTAATGTTTTTATTAGAAGTAACGCGAGAAAACGCTACATATAGTTGTCCATGGGAAAAAACAGGTTCTGGTAGATATACACCAACGTGGTCTAGTGTTTGGCCTTGGGCTTTGTTAATAGTTATTGCATACGCAACTCGAACCGGGAACTGCCTCCTCTTTAAAATAAAGGGCATGTTCGAATCGGATGGTGCTAGATCTATTCTTGGAATAAAAATTACTTCTCCTTTGGAAGGACCCGTTATAATTTCAGCGACAATTATATGCGTTTTCATATCGGTAACAATTAGCCTGGTTCCGTTGCATAGACCTTTCTTAGTGTTCAAATTTCTCAAAAGCATGATTATGGCCCCTCTTTTTATTTTGAGTGAGTATAAAGGCATGCCCGAGGGCGTAAGAGTATTTAAAAATTCTACAGGAAAATTGAGTCTTTCTTGTTCATTGTCCGTCTGAACTGAATCTATAGAGTAGTAAATGCGTTTATCCCCCTGTAGTTTGTCCAAAACATTGTCATTTAACACGAAGCTGTGTTCGTTTTTTGGGCAAAGAATAGCACGTTTGGCAAAGTCTTTGCTTTGAAATGGCGTAAAAGTCTCTCCAAATACGTCCGTGACCAGTGAATTTGTTGATAAATACTGAGAAGGCAATTCAATAATGTCATCCCCGAGATCATAGTGGTTAGTTATCTTGCCTTCTCCTATTTTCATGAGCCATTCTGCAAACTCTTTTAGCCACTCTGTGACTTCTGGGAACTACTGGAAGAGTTTGCCGAAAATCACCGCCCATTAACAACACTTTTCCACCAAGTAGTCTTTCATCCCCAGTTATCTCTTTCAATAGCCTGTCGACTGCTAGTAACGCGTAACTTGGAGTCATGCTCGCTTCGTCCCAAAGTATGAGCTTAGCTTCTTTTAAACGACGGCCTTCGATACAACGCGTTCAGAAAGCGCGATGAGAGGACAAAGGTTTCCTTAAATTTTAGAAGTTTTGGGTGGGTGTAAAGTCAACGTGGAGAGTCAACGTGGAGAGGCAGAGAAAAAACGAATAAAATCGCGAGGGAGAAAAACGCGTGAGGAAACGTTCAGAAAACTCGTTCATTGTGCCCTCGCGTAGGGCGCGCGGAGAGGAAGAGAGAAAACGACCCCCAATATCTTGCCCCCAAAAGCCTCAACGTGGAGAGTCAGAGAGAAAACGAATAAAATCGCGAGGGAGAAAAACGCGTCTGTAAAGGGTTTTCATTTAAAGTTAATTAAAAAGTGAATGGAGTTACGGGTGTAAATCGAAATCAGCGATTCACAGGGAAAGGTGTTCTTTCCGGACGAAAATGTTCGAAACCGTCCCTCGATCGTAACGCTGTGAAAAGAAGGTGTTAAAACGCGTTCAGAAAGGAAAAACGTGAAAAAACGCGTCTGTAAAGGGTTTTCATTTAATGTTAATTAAAAGGTTAATTGAGGTACGGGTGTAAATCGAAATGCGCGATTGAGACGGAAAGGCATTCTTTCCGGAGAATAATTTTCGAAACTGTCACGCGATCCTAACGCTGTGAAAAGAAGGTGTGAAAACGCGTTCTGAAAGGCGCGATGAGACGACGACGACGACGACGACTGGCTTTTTAGCCATATCGTAGTATACGATAGGCTCTTAGTTTGACCCGAGCCGTCGTAGTAGTAGTAGTAGTGGCCGGGGTTGTCGCTTCGTTATCGTCAGATTTTAGCTTAAAAGGAACTTTATATTACCACAACCCACCCATAGGGGTTACTGGGCTCGGTTAGAGATTTAATTTTAATTAAAAGTTTTTCAGGTCAGACCCGGGAATCGAACCCGGGTCGCTGGCGCAAGAGGCAAACTTTCTACCAACTGAACCATAGAGACTTGATAGAAGCTCCGAGTTTTTTATTATTTATTTTTATCTCTAAAATGTCGGGGTGATGTGGGGTGGGGTACCTCTTAATCTGTGGGGTCGGATATTTTTGAATTTTTATCTGTGGGGTCGGATACTTATGAATTTGTATGTTTGGGGTTTTTATATTCATTTTCTTTTTATGTATGTGCTAATTAAATAGATAACGATTTTCCCCGTTTATTACCGCGCTTCTCATGTGTTTCGTTCTCGTTCGGTAGCTATCGTCATCTATGTTATGTTTGACTGGAACGTTTTGGCGGTGAATTCAAATGTGGGTTTAGATAGAGCTAACATAGTGTTAAATGAGCGTTATGCGTTTGATCATTTTAGCATTGCTAAAGGTAATTCGAGGGGATAATCACTAAAATGCGCAATCACTATAACTAAACTTCCTCTTTCAAAAGTTTCTGGGCATAAGTCCTTGTTAGAAATTTATAAGATGCGATAAGTGTGCATCGGCATAAGTCTATGTTGTAAACCCATCGAGGGGATTATCACTAAAAACTATCTGTTCTTCGATTCGCCGGAATATTAGAATTACAGCATAAGTAAATTTATACGGTTATAATTTAATCACTGTTTAGAGTAGGGAATCGAGGGGCTATTCACTCTGATTTTATGCACGGTAAATCATTTAAGCATTGAAAAAGATAGCGCTATTCACTCATTAGGGTAAGGTATGGAGGGGTTATCCACTCATTAGGGTAGGGTATAGAGGGGCTATTCACTCGTACGATATGGCTTCTATTACGAGCCCTTGGGCCGTCTTGTTATTATGTAGATTATGTTATGAGATTTTGGTATTTGACTTTCGAATTTCGCATCATTGTAAATTTAGTATTTACTGAAAATCCCCTCTATCTAAATAATGCACGAACTGCATTTCGAATTTGAGTCAATATTTATTACTTCCGAGCAAAATAAACCCCGAATAATTAAGTAGATTCAGTTTACATAACCGATTGAAACTTTAATATTGATTTTTAATTAATTGGGTTAATTGAAATTAATAATAAACTACGTAATTAAATCGAGCTCGTCGCGAGCTTTCATTAGAGTACTCACAACCTATATCTACAACCTTAAACAAATCAATGACGTCACTAAATCGCTAAACCAATCAGAATCCTGGCCCAACATAATTTTACACTCATTTTACAGCTTTATTCTAGCGTAATTCGTCGCGAGCTTTCATTAGAGTACTCACAACCTATATTTACACCCTTAAACAAATCAATGACGTCATAAAAAATCTAAACCAATCAGATTCCTGGCCCAACATAAATTTACACTCATTTTACAGCTTTATTCTAGCGTAATTCGTCGCGAGCTTTCATTAGAGTACTCACAACCTATATCTACACCCCTAAACAAATGAATGATGTCACTATATCGCTAAACCAATCAGAATCCAGGCCTAACCCACGAGTTTGTACTCATTTTACAGCTTTAGACTAGCGGAATTCATTAGTATACCCCATTAAATTACCCACAATTCATATTTTATTACAATATAGTGAACTGACAATGCCACCCATTTGAAAAGTAGATATTTTAGAAGCGGAAGTATATAATATAATCTATAGTGGAAGAGTGAGTAGGCCCCTAGCGGCGCCAATGGAAATATAACGGGATCAAGGGGTCTACCGTGTAAAAAAATCCGTCTGGAGCTCAGAGCGTTTATAGACTACTGACAGCTCAGCATCTTTGACTGTATCAAGCTCTATGGAGTAAAAACATGGGGTGCTACTACAATACAGTATCTTTTCTCGTATGTCTTTCGTTAACGGCTCAATCTACTTTCGAGTTTTATAGTCGTTGGTCGGGTTCTCCATAAATATATCAAATGCTTATTTAGGTTAAGCTGGGGCGGAAGAATACAACGATGTTAAATTTCATTAGAAGAAAGTAGTATTTACATAAAAAAAATAGTAGTAGAGTACATTGAAACAAGGGGGGCATTAATAAAGATTTGAAAGACGTGCCTTAATTTATGGACGGCCCCCAACCAAAAATGATTTGAAATGACTGTTAGGTTAACATAAAGGCGTTGTAACAAAAACTGTAACGAATCTCCCAAAGGATGGCATAATCTGTCATGATCTCATCTGATCTCTTGACGGTTTGACCCCGTCTGACCCCTGGTGTTAGTGGCGGCTCTAAAACTAACTTTGGTTGGACACGCCCTAACTATCTCCTTGGATTCATTTAGTAGATAGTGAAGTCATTAGTTTGGAAAACATCACAGATGTCCGTCTTTGTGTATTACAACTGTTTACTCCCGATGGACCTCTACACCAAATAACACTCCGCCCTATCTTATTTGGTGCCAAATTAACGTAACTGACATTAGTTGCAAATTGATTATTTCATATTATTTTTGGGACTATGTTAATTGACATTTTGCTTAATTATTCGGACCCTGATCGATGTAACCCCCAAGTATCGTTGGAAAGCTAAGAAATAGGGCTTTAACATACTCAAAGGACATCCCCGTATCTCTTATAGAACCAGAGTTATGACGTCACAAAGTATAACTTAAAATATTTGAAATTTTAAATCCTCAAATTTTATTTTTGGGACTATGTTTATGAACGTTTTCTTTAATTACTCGTACCCTGATTGTTGTAACTCCTAAGTATTATGTATCGTTGGAAAGCTAAGAAATAGGACTATAACATACTCAAAGGACATCCCCGTATCTCTTATAGAACCACCCAGGTAGCAAATTAACGTTGATTCAAAGTACATTTTTGGTGCCAATGTTTTGAAAACGTTTCACGTGTACTTCACACGTAAGAAAAACGATTATTTTTGGTACATAAGTTACGTCAAGATGTTTAGGATTTTCTTAACGTCAATAGCATGTTTTTACAAAGTGATAATTAAAGCGTTTAATTCAGGTCTACATGTTACGTTTGCAACGCGTTTGGGAATAGTTTTCAATTGGCCGTTAGTTTAGCGTTATTACTGTATATTTCGGAAACGATGTTATCACGTTCATAGAAAGTGATAACTAAAGCGTTTATTTCAGGTCTACGTGTTACGTTTGCAACATGTTTGGGAATGGTGTTCACTTGGTCGTTAGTTTAGCGTTATTACTGTATGTTTCGGCAACGTTGTTATCACGTTTATAGAAAGTGATAACTAAAGCGTTTATTTCAAGTCTACATGTTTCGTTTGCAACACGTTTGGGAATGGTGTTCAATTGGCCGTTAGTTTAGCGTAATTACTGTATGTTTTGGCAACGTTGTTAAAACGTTTATACAAGAGCGTTTATTTCAGGACTATATGTTACGTTCGTAACACGTTTGGGAATGGTGTTCAATTGACCGTTATTTTAGCGTTTTTAATGTATGTTTTGGTAACGTTGTTAAAACGTTTATACAAGAGCGTTTATTTCTGGACCATATGTTGCGTTCGTAACACGTTTGGGAATGGTGTTCAATTGACCGTAAAGTTTATCGTTATTACTGTAAAAATATACAACGTTAAAACGATTATACAAAGTGATAACTATTACGTTTATTTTAGGTTAAAATCACGTTTTGAAATGGTGTTAAGTGGACTGTTAGTTTTGCGTTTTTCATGTAAGTTTTGAGAAAGTTGTAAACACGTTTATACAAAAGCTTTATTTTCAAGTCTTTATAAGAAGTTCGTTCACAACACGTGTGAAAATGGTTTTAAATGACCCTTAATTTTGCAATATTACTGTACGTTTCGGAAACGTTGATATTTCGTACATGTCTTGCGTCATAAAAAGCTATAATCAATCGTTATCACCTCTCCGAGCTTCGATGACGTCAAGGAGGTATTTTACTGGACGTGTCTCTGTCCTCGCGTTCGCAGGTTAAAAATACCACATACACACCAATCAGTTCTTATTGGCTTCAAACACCACCTTGAGCTGGTCTTTCGTCTATACCGCATAGACGGCAATCTGCAACATTAGCTTGTCGTTAGGGTTAAAATGTACGAGGCGAGCGTCTATGGTTACGAGAAACGTCTAGCCCCCGATGGCAGGGCGTTCACCAAATGTTCACGCAATTGCATTTTTTCTTATCCACCTATCTAGAAATCAATCGCCTTATATACCCTAAATTTACAAAAATTCTTAAAAAGGTGTTCACTTGAAGTTAAACATTAACAAGTTGGGAAAACCAAAATATTACCTCTCCGAGTGAAGAGGTCTACTACTACAAAGTTATTTACCTAGATATGGAATTATTTCTCTTTTTTGAAGTAAAAATTTACGAAATATTGAAGCAGTATTCCAAGCATAGCGAATATACCGTAAAGCAGACGACATTTTACATCCAATAAGGATAAATCTTGGACACATGGAAATCAGTTAATGGCAAAAAGAACAGGAAATGAAGTCTACGCTTCAGCTGTTTACCCTATATTCTGATAGCTACATTCACAACTGGTTAGCAGTGTAAACACTATCGTCTCGTCTCACCTCAACAATATTCTTAGTTTGCCAACATGAGTGTTAACGTTAAATAATACAAAAGCTAAATTGTAGCTAGACGCACTGATAGTCAATGCGCACCATAAAGAGAATAAAAACTCTGTAGCTTAGCCCTACTAATCTAATTGCCACCATGATCTTTTCTTCTATTATAAAATCTTAACCCGATTATTTAAGAGTGTATTTAACATTCGGCTCACTCTGAACCGTTGATGTCTCTTCATTTCAGACACGAAAATCAAAACCCCAAAGTTTACTTCACCTCAGGCCTCAATTATTTACTCTATATTTCATAAGCTTATTGCAAGTAATACTAGATATACCCGCCGGAATCTAGATCTTAGCTTTCTTCATGAAATTACTAAACCAAGGATTATTCTATATACAGATGTAGTATAGCTTAAGTAATATATAAACAGCCATTTCAAATAATAATATTAAAAAGAATATTTGGAATATCAAAATGAAACAGAGCTTTAAAGCTACAAAAGCACTAAATGCATCATAATTACGAAAAATATTTCATCATATTCACTTTATATTAAGGATAAAGGGAATATTATGGTTCTGTAGGATTTCTTTACACATCAAAACAAAACGAACTTCTAACGCAGCGCACTGCGGCACTAGTGTAATAACGGACGGACACACACAGACAATAACATAGACTGCTTTTTAACTCTTTCCGTATTAATTTTGAATTGAGAAACAAGTTTATCTTAAATATTAAAATAAATATAATTAATATTTAATATTTTCTTCGTTAGTTATTCGCCTTATTGAACGTTACATCGTTTTAAAAAAGAACAATTAAACATTCTTGAGAGACTTGACTAATATTGGCGTTTGAAATGAAGCATACGCCGGTTGCTTCGCCTTACTAAAATAGGTAGTATATAAGGGTTTCGAATCGCAGTTATGGATAAGAACAGCGCAATTGCGTGAACCTTTGGTGGAAGCCCCACCTTAGGGAGGCCGGACGTTTCTCGTAACCCTGGCCGATCGCCGCGTATGTCTTAACCTTAAGGATGATGATGGAGTAGAAGCCAGGTGTGCAGACTGGTGTCCATGTGGGATGGACAAAAACAATGACCAGAAGATGGTAGTGTGTAGAAACCAGTGTGTACAGACTGGTGTCCATGTGGGATGGACAAAGACCAGAAGATGGTGTTGTGTAGAAGCCAGTGTGTACAGACTGGTGTCCAAGTGTAATGGACAAAGACCAGAAAATGGTGGTGTGTAGAAGCCAGTGTGTACAGACTGGAGTCCATGTGGCATGGAAAAAGATCCAAAATGATGGTGGACTATAGAAGCCAGTGGGTAAAGACTGGTGTCCATATGAGATGGACAAATGGCCAGAGGATGGTGCTGTTAGACAGGTAATGGATAATAGCTATGGTATATACCCGTTGGTATGTAGTATCTGCACTGAAGTTAAGCGAGCCTCGCAGCTGGGGAAACCCCACCGCGCTTGCGGCCAGCTCAAAGGTGCCGCCGCGCGCCTTCCTTTCCTAATACCGGGGAGTATATATTTGGAAATATTGTTAGTTGACCGTAAAACCCTATAAGAAGTTGATGATTTAGGCCTTCGCCTTAGAGACAAGTGTAACGGGAATTTTGCAAATAACAGAATTTATTTTTTTCTTTTAATAAAAATAATAAAATTGTATCGTAATTGTGGAATTCATAAACGAAATTTATTACTATTATTATTATTATTATATAGCACGCGCAACGCCCTGCCTTTGCCTGTACTAAATTGCGTTGCGTTTACGAGTTCCACCTTAAATCTATATCTACTTAGCCCTTCCGGATTAAACTTAATTTCAAACTGCAATACATATAATAATTTCTAATTTATGCCCCCCCCCTTTGTGGGTTTGAAAAAGTGTCACCAAGCATTGTGTATAAGTGCAGTTTTTTAAGGACTGCGAAGCAAAACTTATGCTTATGTGTATAGTGTGGGGTCGAGTGTTGCTAGTCGTTTGTGACGTGTGAAATTTAAATTTTAAGAGTTAAATTCAAAGGGTTCTTTTTGTTTATTGTATATTTTCATGTCAGCCGATATTCTATGCAAATTGGGATCTCATCCGAGTTTTAAATTAGTTCGTCTTTTATCGGTGCCTCAAGAGACGGACCGTTCGGCCCCCTTTAGTTCCTACAGTTGGCCGTCTCTCATTAAATCACTTCATAGAAGCCTCGCTCAACAAACTGCCAAAGGTAAGAAAACCAAAACCAACAACACCTCCTTCTTCTTTAAAACGAGTTTCTTTCTTTCTTACATTTTTACCTCTCCGTGTGACGTAGTCCAGGAGAGGTTCTGTAACGGCCGTGTCTGTCTGTGTGTCTGTCTGTCTGTCTGTGTGTGTGTCTGTCTGTCCGTTGTTACACCCACGTGACCGCGTTCGCAGTTTGCGTATCGGAGCAAACGTGTTGGCCATTTCCGAACTGCTTTCACAGTCACGGAAATGGCTCCTCTACTTGAGTTCTCACACCACCATTTTTACCTCTCCGTGTGACGTAGTCCAGGAGAGGTTCTGTAACGGCCGTGTCTGTCTGTGTGTCTGTCTGTCTGTCTGTGTGTGTGTCTGTCTGTCCGTTGTTACACCCACGTGACCGCGTTCGCAGTTTGCGTATCGGAGCAAACGTGTTGGCCATTTCCGAACTGCTTTCACAGTCACGGAAATGGCTCCTCTACTTGAGTTCTCACACCACCATTTTCTGGTCTTTGTCCATCCCACACGGACACCAGTCTGTTCTTACTGGCTTCTAATCACCACCATCTTCTGGTCTTTGTCCATCCCACACGGACACTAGTCTGTTCTTACTGGCTTCTAATCACCACCATCTTCTGTTCTTTGTCAATCCCACATTTACACCAGTCTGCACTTACACTGGCTTCTAACACCACCATCCACTGGTCTTCCGTCTATTCCACATAGACACCAATCTGTATCATTGGCTTCTACTCCATTATCATCGTTTGGTTTTAGGATATACGCGGCGATCAGCTAGGGTTACGAGAAACGTCTAGCCTCCCTAAGGTGGGATCGCCACCAAAGGTTTTCGCAATTGCGCTTTTTCCTTACTATTATAATGGAAACGAATCGTATATATACCCCAAATTTGAAAAAAGCGGGCAAGAGGGGTACCCTTCACTTTAAACGTCAATATTAGCAAAGTTTGAGAAGATAATAGGTATAACTTTATTTTAAACGATTTAACTATTATTAATGTTAATTATTGAAGATTAAAATAATTAAAAATAATTATATTTATTTAAATATTAAAGATAAACCTCTCGTGCAAAGAGAGAGATTATCATTGCCTCCTATATCTACCAAGGCCCGTGCATGCGATATATTTCCTTCATTGCCTCCTATATCTATCAAGGCCCGTGCATTGTGATATATTTCATTCATTGCCTCCTATATCTATCAAGGCCCGTGCATTGTGATATATTTCATTCATTGCCTCCTATATCTATCAAGGCCCGTGCATTGCGATATATTTTTCAAAACAACAACAAAAATGGGAAACCCCAACTCAGAAACATAACGTTTTCATTGGATACTTAAGTTTATATAATCTTCTTGACACGGAGAGGTAATATTTTGGTTTTCCCAACTTGTTACTTTTTAAACGCCCCCCTATTTGCTCACGCTAAGATCATAAAGATAGTAAAGTAAACCACCCAAGTTAGACCTTGTTATATTTAAAAGTGTATATTTACTTCCAATTAAGGTCAGCTTGTACGTACTTTATGGAAATCCCTTTTATCTGATCTATCTCTTTGTGTTTTCAAAGTTACTTTAGTTTTATTGTGTTTTATTTATTTATTTAATTTTTGGTATTTTTTTGGGGGGGGGGGGAGATTTGAAATTTGGTGTTATTACTCTACGGAATTTAGGCTTTAATAGTATCTTAAATTTTTTTTTTTCGAGGGTCAGTTTATAAAGTTATGGGCAGTTTTTTATTTTATTTATTTATGTAAGGTCCCCGGATTTCTTTATTATTATTCATTTGGAGATATCTTCCTTATTTGAGGCCTATTATTTATGAGACTCGGTGCGATTACTCTATCGAATATCGGCTTTCGAATGGTACCATTCATTTTTAAATTGAGGGTCATAATAAAAAGTTATGGTCAGTTTTAGGACTTAATAGTTATATGAGATTGAGATGAAACCGAAGTTTTTTTTATTAATATTATAATTCATTTGAAGATATCTACCTTATTTGAGGCCTATTATTTATGAGTTTCGGTGCGATTACTCTATCGAATATCGGCTTTCGAATGCTACCATTGATTTTTAAATTGAGGGTTTAATTAAAAAGTTATGGTCAGTTTTAGGACTTGATAGTTATATGAGATTCAGATGAAGCAAATTAATTTTATTATTATAGTTCATGTGAAGATATCTTCCTTATTTGAGGCCTATTATTTATTAAACTCGGTGCTATTACTCTATCGAATATAGGCTTTCGAATGCTACCATTTATTTTTAAATTGAGAGTTTAATTAAAAAGTTATCGTCAGTTTTAGAACTTAATAGTTACATTAGATTCAGATGAAACCGAGTTTTATTTTTACTATTATTCATTTGAAGATATCTTCCTTATTTGAGGCCTAAAATTAATGAAACTTGGTGCTATTACTCTATTGAATGTCGGCTTTCAAATGGTACCATTAATTTTTAAATCGAGGCTCAAATAAATAAACAAGTTACGGTAACTTGAAACAAGTCATAATTAGTAAAAAAAAATTGGTAAAAATATCTGAAAATAGAACACAACATTCATTTGGCAAATTTACTGGTACTACGTGGTTCCGAGTCCAAGAACGTTGACGTGTCTTTACTTAAATCACTGCGATACGCCAGTTGGATGCCCGAAGAACATCGTTTAAATACATTGTACCATCCTTTACCATTATTCCGTTTGAACCGGTCATCCACTTTGGCCACAAATAGCCAAAGTTTTTTACCACAGCTGGACGGTGTTGTTGACAAGGCTTGGACCATGTACCATTCGAGGGCTTATTTACACCATTATGCCAAACATGGTTTAGAGGACCAAAGTTTTATAAGTTGTTTTGAGAAGGTCGAGAATATTGTAGCCAAATATACAAATGTCTCTAATTAACTAACTAATTGAGTAATTAAATGAGTTTTTCGTTTGTTTTTGATGAGATACTATTTTAGTAATTGAGCTTTTCTTTTAATTTTAATTTTATTTCTTTCATAATCACTAAAACCAACAAAATATTTAAGGCATATTTTTATCATGAATATTGTCGCAATGAATTCATGGTGATTATATGAGTATTTATACGAACCTATTTATAATTTTAATATTTTTTTAATAATAATAATAAAGTTTGGAATTTTTAATATTTAAATAAATACGAGATTTTTTTTAAACAAAGTGATTTTATGGGCGGGAGATCCAGGTTTTCACGGAATTCTTATAGGGTTTCCTTGAAACGTCAAGGAACATTGCTTCAGTAAGGTTTGAAAATTATTATTATTTTATTAATTAATTTTAAATTGGCAATAAAATCACGGAATTAAATGGGGATTTGATTTAAATTTTAAAGGTTTGGGAAATTTCTACAGGGTTGCCACAGTACCTGGAAAAGTCAGGGAATTTGAAAATTGTCGTAAAAGTCAGGGAATTTCCATTGCATACTGACTTGAAAATGTGTAGCGACGGCCCACTAGGCGCACCAGCTCAATATCGTTCTATAGGCCTACATTAACTGTTTCCGATAGTACCTAATAAAGTTTTAATAACTACTAAATAGTAGTTTCAAAAACGGTGATAGTATTAGCATAATCGTAAGTACAAAGCTGATGATAAATAAGGAACTTTTAAACGCCGCATTCTTACTTTTCTGTTAGTGTAAGTTTGAAAATTGGTTTTAGTATGTCAGGGAAAATCTGGAAAAGTTGGGAAATTTTGAAATGAAAAATTTGTTGTTAAACCTATGCACTGACACGATCACAATTGAAATAGCTCGATTGTATTAACGCTACCTTACGAATCTAAAATGGGCATTTAAGCCTTGGTTTAAGAATATGAGCGATTGATTTGACACAGGAAACTTTATTTAATCACGATATAGTTTTTTTAAAAGAAAATAAGTAAAACAAAGGCTTACAAAGTGCAGGAGATATTGTATAAATTACACTAATAAAAATTCTTAGCGTCATCCTGTTCAACGGAAGATCGCTGACCTCTCGGATCTTTGCCTGGTTTTCGCGACAATAAAGAATTAAATAAACGTTCTAATTCTTGTTCCTTTTTATCCCGTTTAATTTTTTCTTCGAGATCACCCTTCAATTGTTTGCCTGGTTTTCGCGACAATAAAGAATTAAAAAAACGTTCTAATTCTTGTTCCTTTTTATCCGGTTTAATTTTTTCTTCGAGATCACCCTTCAATTGTTTGCCTGGTTCTCGCGACAATAAAGAATTAAAAAAACTGTCTAATTTAATTTTAAGTTTAGAAATTTCGATTAAATCCCAGCGTTTAGTTAACGTTAAGAAGTTAGGTTAGATTAGTTTACGTTCTTACCGAGATCCAAAGGCTTTTTGAGATCCTCTGTTTTTCGAAATAAAAAAAAAGGTTTTGATTTGTAAACGAATCGTGTAACAAGAAAGCGAGTTTGGTCGCCATTTTTTTCTGAAATTAAAGTAAAATGAACACTTAGAAGGATGCGAGTCGAAAAAACGACAAATATATCAGTCAAAGCCGAATCTAGTTTGCATTTTCTTCGCGACTCGAGCATTTCTCTAAATTTCTACCCGAATAGAATATTCCTTTCAAACACTTAGTCCTTCCAATGCTTAGAGATTAGAAGAAATAACCCTGATTTCCATAATAACCTTATATACTTGAAAACAACTCTAAATTAAATGAAAAATTCAGGCAGGCAACATAACATTATCCCTTAAAAGAACGGCCTAAGACGCTGCAACCGATCCTCTTCACTACCCCGCTTAGCGACAAAGTTAACATATAGAACACAACCGAGGAGACAATCCTAGCTAGGCGGCAACAACCGAGGACTAAGACGCGCATTGCGGACATATCACTAGCCCGACTCAACTAATAGAGTAGTGGCACTACATGTTAATTTCTCATAGAACATAACGTAGCCAAAGGCAGTGAGGTGCCATTACTCCATAGACAAGAATTAACTCAACCCGTAACCGTTAAAACACGAATAACCTGATATAAATGGCAATTCTAGCGGCATCTCATGGACATGCCTTACATATTTAGCGGATGTCGTTAAGACCAATGTATAACTTAAAATGCTTGCATGGTAAAACCCTACGTACAATACCAGTTTCAGCTGATGACTCTATGAGGTCCACCAAAAGCGCGATGAGGTCCACCAAAAGCGCGATGAGGTCCACCATGTTCGGGTAAAATTGAGTCCAACGCCGACAGGAGTTAAAGATTGAGAGGCAGCGTTACGATTCAAGAAGTGAACTCGCATTACGTTAAACGGGTTTGCCATTTATAAATTAAATTGATCAACTATGGCGCGATTTTTTATCAGGATAAGGTGTAGGAGGGCGTGCGCAGTAGGCCAATCGGGACCGCGAAAATGTCTAAAAAATAAAGACAGTCTACGATGAAAAAAAATCTAAATAAAAAATTTGGTTTAATAGAAATAGGTTTAAAATAGGCTGAAAATTCCGTGGCAACCCTGTTCTATTTAATTTAAATTAAATTTTACATTAAAATTCAAGGACTCCAAACACATTTTCATTAAATACTGTTTATTCATTGACATCGTAGTATATATTTCATAATGAATCATGGAAATTAAATTTTTATTTATTTATTTATTAATTTTTTTTTAATTCAGATAGTTTAGTTTAGGGCACACCACGTGGCTTTATTTTGGGCGGGAATACACCACGTGCTTTTCAACAAAAAAAAATTGCGCCCAAATTAAAAAAAATTAAAATTAATTTTTATTTTTAAATAATAATTATACATTAATTTTCTAGTTTAGTTTTATAGATAATTAAAAAATTGATGAATAGCACATGATTGTGTAATTATATTTAAATAAATATTTAAGGTAATTTAATTAGGATTAAGCGGGTTATTATAAGCAGAGATGAAAAAAAGTCGGGTCTTTTAATTAATTAATATTTTAATTAGTACAATTAAATTACAGGGCCCCCAGAGGCCCTATAATTCCTATAAAATCCTATATTTTTAAAACTGTCCTATAAAATCCTATAATTTTGGCAAAAATCCTATAAAATCCTATAATTTTAAAATTTGGGCGAATTTTAAGCAACCCATCAATACTCAGGTCTAAAAAATATCATAAAATGGGGATGGTTTCCCTAATACTGTAGCTTATCTAGTTAAAAATAGCTCGGTGTATTATGGTTCTGATAACTAAACATTCAGTGTGTACCACCATGGTGAGTTTTGCAGCTAATAGGGAGTCTATTAGTTGTCATTTGCTAGATCAAAAAAGGCGGGAAATAATTTTTCGCAGTACTGGTGTTCTTTATAAAAAGAAAAATTAATATTTTACTGTCCTATATAATCCTATAATTCTGGAAACCCCCAATTTTTTAGTTTGGTTCAATGGGGGGCAAATAGGACTATAAGATACTCAAAGGACATGCCCGTATCTCTAGTAGAACCAGAGTTACGAGCCTCCAAAGTTGATTTTAATGGTTTTCCTGTGGAATGTGGTATGTTTTTCAACATTTAGCTTAATTACTCTGCCCCTGTTTGCAGTACTGGTTCTTTATAAAAAGAAAAATTGATATTTTTGTGTCCTATATAATCCTATAATTCTGGAAAACCGTCCTATAAGATCCTATATTTTCATGAAAAAAGTCCTATAATTCCTATAAATATTTTCGAAATTTGGCTGGGGGCCCTGAAATTAATTTAGAGAGCGGAAAAATTAACTTGATTAATTTATTAATAAGCAATAAATTAATAAGAACGAATTATTATTTTTTTAAACCCTTCACCTTTTAGTTAACTTTAATTATATTATAAAGTTAATGCAAAAATTAGTTAATTACTAAATTAAGGGCAATTTTTCATTTAATTTTACAAATCTAGGTTTTTAATTAATTATATTTTTTACACTTATATTAAAAAAAACTGGAATTTTTTTAAAAAAAAATGAGGGACTAGCTTGTATATAAAATAATGAATAATAATTAATGTTAATTAAGGATTAATTAAAAATTAATTTAACCCTAATTAACATTATTCTTAGAAAAAAATTATAAAATGAGCACCTTCGGGTTTCTTTCTTTTTCTTTTTAATTAAAAACATAGGATAAAAAACAAGTTGCACCAAACACTATGTTCAAAATATTTTCAAATTTGAAATTTGAAATAATTCAATTTTGAATTATTTTGACATGAAGGTATTTTCTTTTCTTAATAATATATCACCATAAATTGATCATCAAAAACGTGACCAATTTCGCGCATGCGCAGACGTCAGACGCGTTTATTCGTTCTTCTACGAGATTCAAAAGTAATAGTTAATTCTCCTAAAAAAGATTTGCAATCTTAAAAAGTCCCCGTTTTTGTATTAATTTCACTGGGAATTGGTACCATATCAAGACTGCAACGAGGTATATACTCTTCCAAAAATATTGCATTGTTTAGGGCGTAATCTCTTAACTTAAATTTGCTCGATTTTTTTTTTTTTCACCTTAAGCCTTGGCTGAAATTATTTTAATTACCATTAGGGTTATTTTTTTTAAGGTTTAGGTCACGCCGCGGTCTTTAAAAATACGTATAGTAGTGACGTCACCGACATCATAACCGAATTAAATAAACTAATATGCGTCCTTGAATTTAAATTTGCCGCGGAATTGGCTGATCTAGAGGCGCCCTCTATCGGCGGTAAGGGCACTGGCATCCCATTGGATGGGCAATTAAACCACGTTTCAGATATTAATTTAGGTGAATCTGGAGTGGTCCTCATTATTTTATCGTCGAATTTCCAGTAATGTTTACCTTTGAAGAAATACGTGATGCCTAGAATTTTTTAATGCATAGAAATTAATTTGGGGCGCAATTATTCCAATTAACTGTATGTATTCCTTATTAGAAGTATAGTAAATTAATTAGAAATACGTGATGCCTAAAAATATTTTAATGCATAGAAATTAATATATGATATATTTCGGGGCGTAATTATTCCAATTAGCTGTATGTATTCCTTATTTGAAGTATAGTAAATTAATTAGAAATACGTGATGCCTAAAAATATTTTGATGCATAGAAATTAATATATATGATATATTTCGGGGCGCAATTATTCCAATTAGCTGTATGTATTCCTTATTAGAAGTATAGTAAATTAATTAGAAATACGTGATGCCTAAAAATATTTTAATGCATAGAAATTAATATATATGATATATTTCGGGGCGCAATTATTCCAATTAGCTGTATGTATTCCTTATTTGAAGTATAGTAAATTAATTAGAAATACGTGATGCCTAAAAATATTTTAATGCATAGAAATTAATATATGATATATTTCGGGGCGCAATTATTTCAATTAGCTGTATGTATTCCTTATTAGAAGTATAGTAAATTAATTAGAAATACGTGATGCCTAAAAATATTTTAATGCATAGAAATTAATATATATGATATATTTCGGGGCGCAATTATTCCAATTAGCTGTATGTATTCCTTATTTGAAGTATAGTAAATTAATTAGAAATACGTGATGCCTAAAAATATTTTAATGCATAGAAATTAATATATGATATATTTCGGGGCGCAATTATTCCAATTAGCTGTATGTATTCCTTATTTGAAGTATAGTAAATTAATTAGAAATTCGTGATGCCTAAAAATATTTTAATGCATAGAAATTAATATATATGATATATTTCGGGGCGCAATTATTCCAATTAGCTGTATGTATTCCTTATTTGAAGTATAGTAAATTAATTAGAAATACGTGATGCCTAAAAATATTTTAATGCATAGAAATTAATATATATGATATATTTCGGGGCGCAATTATTCCAATTAGCTGTATGTATTCCTTATTTGAAGTATAGTAAATTAATTAGAAATTCGTGATGCCTAAAAATATTTTAATGCATAGAAATTAATATATATGATATATTTCGGGGCGCAATTATTCCAATTAGCTGTATGTATTCCTTATTTGAAGTATAGTAAATTAATTAGAAATTCGTGATGCCTAAAAATATTTTAATGCATAGAAATTAATATATGATATATTTGGGGCGCAATTATTCCAATTAGCTGTATGTATTCCTGATTTAAAATTAAATTAATTACTGTACCTTTATGTTGGAAGGCAGCGTCCATATTGGTCGGTACGCCCTTCCATAGGGCCATATTTCTAGGGTAATCGGGGTCAACTTTGCCCCTATTTTCGTCAAATCTCCAGTATTGGTTACCACTGAAGAAATATGTTTTGCCATTATGACCCCAGACCATGGCGGAATCGAGTTTACGTAAGTTTGGGGGTAATCCCAGTTCAGTTATGTTCCTAGGGTAACCCTGTTCAGGGTTATTCGCGTGAAATATCCAGTATTTTTGGCCTGAAATGAATTAATTAATTTTAACATTAGCGATTTCAAAAATTAATTTATGATTTTTCTTAAATATGGCTCGGGTTATTTTTAACCAAAATTTGCTCAATTGTAGCCCACTTTATACCCAATACGATGGTATTAATTATTAGTTAATCGAGTAATTAGTTTGAAAGATAAAAATTAATTTAAAATCATGTTTCGTCAATGTTAAGTTTATGGGGCGAGATAGGTCAGCAAAAATTAATATTTCTCGAAACTGGTTTAATTAATTTGCACCAAAATTTGCACAATTGTAGCCCACTTTATACTGAATACAATGGTATTCATTATAAGTTAATCGAGTAATTAGTTTGAAAGATAAAAATTAATTTAAAATCATGTTTCGTCAATGTTAAGTCTATGGGGCGAGATAGATCTGCAAAAATTAATATTTCTCGTAACTGGCTGAATGAATTTGCACCAAAATTTGAGCAGTTATAACCCAAACTATACCTAATACGATGGTGTTAATTATTTCTTTGCAAATTAATTAGTTTAAGAGATATTAATTAAAACGTACCGGAAAAGAAGACAATTTTGGAATCGCTTCGTCTCTCATAAACCGCGTCAAATTTGCCAACGTCCGATGGTACACCGTACCAGAAGATATCAATTGCCACAGGGTGTTTCGTTTTTAAACCACGGTCATCCCGTCGCCAAAAATTGAATTGAATTGAAAAGGTGTTTAATGTGTATAAAAAGAATCATACAAAGATTCACGAGAATATACACTTAGTGATAACATCATAGCATAATAACAAAAATATTACATATATACAAGACGATGAACTCGAAAATTAACAGTTGCATTTATAATTATGTATTTGTGCAAAATTGACAGAGAATATGTCTAACTTTTCTTTCAAAAGATTGCAGGACCTTTGCATCCTGTTAATAGGGATTAGGCTTGAGCCTTTAACATAGAATGTATCAGGGTTGATTCTTAAAAGTCGAGGAACATTAAAATTTAATTTTTCTAGCAGAGAGGGTATTGGCATTAAATTATGTAACAATTTGAAAATTAATTTGAAATCAGCGAGTAAACAGACACTTTTTATAGTAGGGAGTCCAAGGTGATTAAGGATACCTTCATAGTTATATTCTAAATTTTTAAGATAATTTCGAAAACAATACTCTACAAATTTTTTTTGAACACCCTCTATTTTAGCGAGAAGGTAGGCGCTACAACCCCCCCAAGCAATCCAGCCAAATGTTAGTCGCGATCTGACCAGACTTAGAAATAGAAGCCGAAAATGCGAAAGAGAATTCAATTTCTTGGTTAACTTGTATGAAACCGCGAGTGTTCGCCGGCAACGGTTTACACACAAGTGAATATGTTCATAAAAATAAAGTCTGTGGTCAAACTGTACGCCCAGATCTTTAATAAGATCTTTTCGAGGTATTTTGTTAGAATCGATGACGTAATTCGTGATCACTTTTCGGCAAATGCGTCTCGTGTAGGTCACATGGACTGATTTGACTGGATTTATTGGCAAGTTATTCTTAGAGCACCAAAGGGCTAACGAATCAAGGTCCTGTTGCAATAGTGCACTATCAGATTTACAATTTATACTCTTGCATATTTTATTATCATCGGCGAATTGGAAAAGCTTGGAATGATGTACGGCAAATTGCAAATCAAAAATGTAAACATTGAATAAAAGTGGGCCCAATGATGACCCTTGAGGAACGCCACATTGGACAGGATATATCACATTTGTTAGTTCACCGTTGCATTTTATGACATTGACCCGAGTGCTCAAGTAGTCTACTACCCAGGATAAAAGATTACTAATAATCATAATTAAAATTAATTGAAAATCAAAAATATTAATTTAAAAATAATTCTTACCCAATCTTTGAATATAAAAATCTCATTTCTAATTGTGGCAATAGCATCCAGACTTGTATCGCATGTTTGTGGGGGTTCAGCTTCATCGGGCGAATCGGGATTTGAATTAGGGTTACCACCTTGAACTGTGGGTCTCGTTTTTGGTTTCTCAGTCTTTGGTGGTCTCGTAGGGGCCATGGGTGGCATTGAAGCCCATTTAACACGGTTTTTAGGACCTGTAAACCATTTAGAAAAAATATTCATTTTTTTTAGTAACTTTATGGAAAACCCCTTAAGGGTACTCGATGTATATTGCCTTGGCATTTAATTATTTATAGACGTTCCCTTTCATCTCTTCAAAGAGGCTATATATACTTTAGTTTGCATTTAGGTAATTCATCCTTGGAGGAGAATAGTGAAATGGAGTCGTACATTAGTGGGCCATGTCGTGCACGCCCCTACCTTTGGTCTATAAGGGATTGTTAATTTAAGAGCTGAAGGTAGTTCTATTTTTAAGACACAGGGGGCGTTGTCGACGTATTTGTACCACGTACGACCCTTCCTAAAGTCCCTCCACTGAGGATGCTGGGAGGACTTAGAGGCAACGTTATAAGTATGCAGATTACTTTACTACTCCATTCCACCTCTTTTCTCCAAGCATTTATCTCTATGCATTGCAAACTGTGGCACTTCAGGTATGCAAAATGTCTTTTTTTGCTCTTGGCGCCGCTTAACTTTGCCGGGTACTACTCTAAGCCTCGGTTGGTTTTAAGCCTCGCATCCTAAAGGCTGCCTTAACAACATCATATTTTATTCATAGGCTACCTTAATTCACTTTGTGTATGGATAAATATTTGAAAAGATCAAAGACAAATTATTCGAAAACTCGGTGCCTTTTAAATATTTAAATACCCAACTTTCATCTTAGATCGATTAGATTTTTAATGCTGATATTTTCTTTCTGATCTTTTCCCTTTTTAATTTATTCAAGATCTTCAAATTCTTGATAGTCAAATTCCATTTGAAACTGTATCGTTAACCCTTAGTTCGTTATCTTCAAATTTTTCTACTCGTTTAAGCCTATTACTGCCCCACCAATTTGTATTCCTAAGCCTCGGTACAATTTTTAAATTTTAAGCCTAATTTCTTTCTGTCGTCTGCTCTTTAAGTTCAAAAAAGTGCACTGATTACATAGCCCACTCGATCACGGCGCATCACGATGCAAGCTGCGAGCGCGGATCGAGTAGTTATTTCTTACCGTATAGTTGTTGAATTCCTACAGTGTCATCGTAGGGCAGTTTGAAGTTGTCACTAATGTGTTGATAATATGGAAACATCAATGACCCCTGAATAGACGAGTGAGATAGACCCAGAGAGTGACCAAATTCATGGGCAGCCACGGAAAATAGGTTTATAGCTGAAAAATAAATATTAAAATCCATCAATTATAACATTTACTTGTTTAAAATTTAAATTCCCGAGCCTAGTTCTTAGTTTCCCGCGCTTTAGGGGTAGTATTTCATACTCAACAGTTGTCAACTCTGAATCTCTTAAAAAAAACCTTCTGCAGTTCAGCACCTTTGGCTTTGACCCATGTTTGACCCCATGACTTGTTGTCTGCTATTCTGCTTCATTTTTAAGTAATGGCAGATACGGTAACATAATAGTAAAGTTTTAATTAGATTGTGGGTATATTTTTAATTACTCGGTCAAAATAATGATTGATTATAGTTAAGTATAACGTATTTAATATAAATATGTAAAATTATCGGCTTAATTCGTTCGATAACGTTGTGGATTACATGGATTTATGTGACTTGGTGTAAGAACCCCCGATTTGACTAATGGATTGAAAATCAGCGTATAATGTGTTTCAAGTCGCCGTTAATGGATTATCAACGGATTCAAATTAAAGGTAAATGATATTTCTATTAATTACAATAGTTTTTAAACGTGTAAATATCGTATTTATCAACCTATAATGCGAAATCTTAAGCTTTCTTAAGCCTTGGCATTTTAATATTGGGCTGTTAGCAGCCATTTTGCTATAACTATTGAACTCAGACCGGGGTCGAATTAGAACGACACGCGCTTGACCTTCGTTTGAAATTAGGCCCATACTAATTTAGATTAACTATAATTAACTAATAAATAAATTTATAATCCTTAAACTAATATTAATCCGTGATAAAAATTAAAATTCCACAAAAATAATCCATAATTAAATCAAAATATCTAACGTCAATTGCAATATCTCATAAACTAACCTTAATCGAATTTATTTATATATATTTATTTATTTATTATCACTTTAAAACTATTATTTAACTCAAGATGTGGGTCTAGTACTTTAAAGCCACTAATCCCCTTGAATTTTCCCAAACTTAAAGTGAAACAAACACTGCGTCGGCGTTAAGATTTATGTTCGAGATTTCTCCAAACTTAAAGGACTAAAGTTGTCAAAATTAATTGTCTCCGAGTTCCTCTATAATTATAACTTTGATCTCAGACAGCTAGCTAACTGAAGATCATAATTTATTTTTGAAGTATTTAGTAGTTCGGGCTTGCCAAGGCTTAGCAAATTTCGGAATTCTAAGCTCCCTTTAAAACTACTGGGAAAAGTTGAAATCTTGAACTTAATCAAAAAAGACATTTCTCGGGCAATTCCCTAAAGTACTTATTAGGAGCTCTCTCGCTTTGACCTTTGAACTTACGTTAGAAGTCATCTTTTTTAAAAAAACAAAAGGATTTTCACGTAGAAATTGAGATATTAATGGCAGATAATATAGTTTATTATATTAAATGAATAAGGGATTAATATGGTGCGCTGTTACTCCTTTGACTTTCAACGGAATTTATAGCGAATATTCCCTTATTCATAATTTATTTATTTATTATGTTATGAGATTTTGGTATTTGACTTTCGAATTTCGCATCATTGTAAATTTAGTATTTACTGAAAATCCCCTCTATCTAAATAATGCACGAACTGCATTTCGAATTTGAGTCAATATTTATTACTTCCGAGCAAAATAAACCCCGAATAATTAAGTAGATTCAGTTTACGTAACCGATTGAAACTTTAATATTGATTTTTAATTAATTGGGTTAATTGAAATTAATAATAAACTACTTAATTAAATCGAGCTCGTCGCGAGCTTTCATTAGAGTACTCACAACCTATGTGTACAACCTTAAACAAATCAATGACGTCATAAAAAATCTAAACCAATCAGAATCCTGGCCTAACATAAATTTACACTAATTTTACAGCTTTAGTCTAGCGTAATTCGTCGCGAGCTTTCATTAGAGTACTCACAACCTATATCTACACCCTTAAATAAATGAATGACGTCACTAAATCTCTAAACCAATCAGAATTCAGTCCTAACCTATGAGTTTATACTCATTTTACAGCTTTAGACTAGCGGAATTCATTAGTATAGTATACCCCATTAAATTACCCGCAATTCATATTTTATTACAATATAGTGAACTGACAATGCCACCCATTTGAAAAGTAGATATTTTAGAAGCGGAAGTATATAATATAATCTATAGTGGAAGAGTGAGTAGGCCCCTAGCGGCGCCAATGGAAATATAACGGGATCAAGGGGTCTACCGTGTAAAAAAAAATCCGTCTGGAGCTCAGAGCGTTTATAGACTACTGACAGCTCAGCATCTTTGACTGTATCAAGCTCTATGGAGTAAAAACATGGGGTGCTACTACAATACAGTATCTTTTCTCGTATGTCTTTCGTTAACGGCTCAATCTACTTTCGAGTTTTATAGTCGTTGGTCGGGTTCTCCATAAATATATCAAATGCTTATTTAGGTTAAGCTGGGGCGGAAGAATACAACGATGTTAAATTTCATTAGAAGAAAGTAGTATTTACATAAAAAAAATAGTAGTAGAGTACATTGAAACAAGGGGGGCATTAATAAAGATTTGAAAGACGTGCCTTAATTTATGGACGGCCCCCAACCAAAAATGATTTGATTTTGAAATGACTGTTAGGTTAACATAAAGGCGTTGTAACAAAAACTGTAACGAATCTCCCAAAGGATGGCATAATCTGTCATGATCTCATCTGATCTCTTGACGGTTTGACCCCGTCTGACCCCTGGTGTTGGTGGCGGCTCTAAAACTAACTTTGGTTGGACACGCCCTAACTATCTCCTTGGATTCATTTAGTAGATAGTGAAGTCATTAGTTTGGAAAACATCACAGATGTCCGTCTTTGTGTATTACAACTGTTTACTCCCGATGGACCTCTACACCAAATAACACTCCGCCCTATCTTATTCAGTGCCAAATTAACGTAACTGACATCAGTTGCAAATTGATTATTTCATATTATTTTTGGGACTATGTTAATTAGCATTTTCTTTAATTACTCGTGATGTAGACCCCAAGTATTAGGTATCGTTGGAAAGCTAAGAATTAGGGCTATAACATACTCCAAGGACATCCCCGTATCTCGCATAGAACCAGAGTTACAACATCCCAAAGTTCAACTTAAAATATTTGAAATTTAAATTCTCAAATTTTATTTTTAGGACTATGTTTATGAACATTTTCTTTAATTACTCGCTCCATCTAGTAGTGTCTGGTACCGATCATCCAGATGTTTAAGTTCAGTTTCTTTTGAGTCCAGTAGCGCGATTGCTTGCTCAAAAGCTTCAAGTTTAGGTTGCTCCTTTTGTATCTCAAGTTCGACCGAGTTAATCACTGTACTCACAGATGTACGTAGCGCTTTGAGTGCCCTTGCAGCGCGTTTTAGTTGGTCGTCCGCCATAGTTCCAATTCTCCGGTTAGTCCGTAGTTAAAAGTTTCACAAGCCCGATTAATCCGTAGTTAGTAGTAGCCCGCATCCGATTAATCCGTAGTTAGTAGTAGCCGGCATCCGATTAATCCCGATTAATCTTTGAGGTTTAAGTATTTAAGTAGCACGGCACGCACCTGATTAATCCTTTAGTTTTAAGTAGCACGAATCCGATAGTCTTTAAAACATTTTTAGGGTTAATATTTTTGTTTTCTCGAATAGTTGATCGAATATTTAACGAATAGTTAATCGAATATTTAACGAATAGTTAGTCGAATATTTAACGAATAGTAGGCCCGAATAGTAAAATTCACTATTCGATATTCGTTCGAATACCCGAAATGGGGCTTATCGAATATCGAGACGGTTATTCGTCTCGATATTCGATCGAGTTATTCGTGTTACTCGAGTATTCGCCCATGCTTAGTAATTATGGACACTTTTTGCAAATATTTGAATAACTTCCGTGGAGCTAACGTTAGACACCAGAAACTTTCAGGATATGAAATATGATTCTTTATACACAATTCGCTATGTTTTCAGCTTTTTAACTCTCTTAAATTTTGCACAATATCCTATTTCCCAATCCCCTCGGAGGACCCCAATTGTGAACAATCACTGGTAAATGTAAACACCCTGACCCTAAATACTGAAGGAGGTAGTGACTGAACACTGGACCCAAATGTGAACAACAATGATAATCAAATGGGAGGAATAAAAAAGGCCCTAGGAAAGGACAGGGTTGCCACAGTACCTGGAAATCCTGGAAAATCTGGGAAAGTCAGGGAATTTAAAAATGGGCCGAAAAGGTCAGGGAAAAGTCAGGGAATTTGATTTAGTGGGTAAAACTTCTGGGAATAAGTCTTTATTGAAAGAGTAATGAAAGTTTCTCCTCATGCTCTCTCAACAAAGAAAACTCTAGATTAATCCTTAAAAATGTCTAGAATTGTTTTAGTAAAGTAAATGCTCTTTTAGACTGTTATTTATAGTTAAAATGTTTCTTATTTGTATTGGTGCAACAAATACATGGGAAAATTTAATGTTGAGAGTTTATTTAATTATAACCACTTAAAACGTGCAGTAAACATTCACTTTTTCGGCCTAAAAGGTCAGGGAAAATCTGAGAAAAAGGTCAGGGAAAACCTGGAAAAGTCAGGGAATTTGGTTCTGAAAATTCCGTGGCAACCCTGAAGGAGCTACCATTACGTAGGGCCTAAATCCATGCACCTAGATTAAAGTTTACGCAGATGTGATAAGTGATAATAGGATAATATAGTTAAATCAATACCCGAGTCAAAATGTTCAATAATTTGTTGAGAAGTCCTATTTATTTCGATACCTCGCATAACAGCTGTCTCGTTTTCTCGCTTTCCCGCCCAATAAGTAGTCGTAGCTACCGCCCTCTTACCGCTAAATTGATAAACTTACTAATGGCGCGAAATTTGAGTCTTTTTTGGGTCAATGATGTATTTTAAAGTTAATATTATAACTTTTACTTTTATTTTTTAGTAAAATAGCTTAAAAAGGATTCTAATTAACCTTGAAACAATTGAATTTTTACCTGGTTTTTTCCAACTCTAAAATCGAATTCCGAATCGAAACCACAGATATTAATATCAATTTTATAGTGAAAAACGTGATCTATCTAACGATTAAAGGTTTGTTATCGTGGGATTATTTTAACTCTTCCTAGAGCTTATTCCCCGATGGTATTGTATTAAGCAACACCTAAAATTGGCATCAACTTAAGTTGATTAGTCCGAGTTGGTGTGTATATAGGTTCGTATCTTTCATCCACGTATTCCTACAATGTCCATACCATTTTTATCGTAATCCTCAATATTCAATCTACAAATAGAGCCCTTTAAAAGGAATTTAAGCCGCCCAAAAATTAGCTACAAAATGTTAAAGAAAAAATAGAATCGTTCACATTTACCAGTACCGACCCTAGTTTAAAAAATATTATTCTGTAATTTAATTAAGATAAAGTTCTGTAGGTTAAGTTTAAAATGAACCTAATAAGTAAGTTACTGTAGTTTATTACTAGATTGATTTTATTCATAATAGGAATGCTATTTTACAAACAATGAAAAAAAAACCCGAAATGCTAAATTAGCTGGGGTCATCTTATAATGCATATAGTAATACTAATTCTTGTCACTAGAAGGCGGTAAAAACTATATGACTGGGTCATCTTGTTTACTCAGCGGAGCCTCCCAGTTGTTTACCCAAAAAGATTCCTCTCGCGTGGGGTTGCGGTAAATTTCCATCTCGAGGTGAGGTCCGATGAACTCTCTTGCACGTGCGCTTATTTTTTAGCTACGGAAATTAACCTATTGAATTCTAGAGTTTAGATCTATTGAAAGGGTTTTTTGGGGGCTCAGCGAGGATAAAGAGGGACTATTCACAAAGTGAAGTAAAAAAATCCAAAATAGAAAAGAAAAATGATTAATAATAGATAACAGTTTTTTCTTGAAGGCGATTAAAAATATTCATAAACAATGACACTAATAATTCCTCATCAACAGGTTTTAGTATGTCAGGGAAAAACCTGGAAAAATCAGAGGAATTTTGAAATGAAAAATCTGTGGCAACCCTTTTAAACCTATGCACTGACACGATCACAATTGAAATAGATCTATTGTATTAACGCTACGTTACGTTACCTTAAGCACGAATCTAAAATGAGCATTTAAGCCTTGGTTTATGAATATGAGCGATTGATTTGACACAGAATACTTTATTTAAACATGATATTAAGTTTTTTTTAAAGAAAATAAGTATTAAATTAAAAAGTCTAGTTTAAAATTAAATTAAAAAGTCTAGTTTAAAATTAAATTAAAAAGTCTAGTTTAAAATTAAATTAAAAAGTCTAGTTTAAAATTAAATTAAAAAGTCTAGTTTAAAATTAAATTAAAAAGTCTAGTTTAAAATTAAATTAAAAAGTCTAGTTTAAAATTAAATTAAAAAGTCTAGTTTAAAATTAAATTAAAAAGTCTAGTTTAAAATTAAATTAAAAAGTCTAGTTTAAAATTAAATTAAAAAGTCTAGTTTAAAATTAAATTAAAAAGTCTAGTTTAAAATTAAATTAAAAAGTCTAGTTTAAAATTAAATTAAAAAGTCTAGTTTAAAATTAAATTAAAAAGTCTAGTTTAAAATTAAATTAAAAAGTCTAGTTTAAAATTAAATTAAAAAGTCTAGTTTAAAATTAAATTAAAAAGTCTAGTTTAAAATTAAATTAAAAAGTCTAGTTTAAAATTAAATTAAAAAGTCTAGTTTAAAATTAAATTAAAAAGTCTAGTTTAAAATTAAATTAAAAAGTCTAGTTTAAAATTAAATTAAAAAGTCTAGTTTAAAATTAAATTAAAAAGTCTAGTTTAAAATTAAATTAAAAAGTCTAGTTTAAAATTAAATTAAAAAGTCTAGTTTAAAATTAAATTAAAAAGTCTAGTTTAAAATTAAATTAAAAAGTCTAGTTTAAAATTAAATTAAAAAGTCTAGTTTAAAATTAAATTAAAAAGTCTAGTTTAAAATTAAATTAAAAAGTCTAGTTTAAAATTAAATTAAAAAGTCTAGTTTAAAATTAAATTAAAAAGTCTAGTTTAAAATTAAATTAAAAAGTCTAGTTTAAAATTAAATTAAAAAGTCTAGTTTAAAATTAAATTAAAAAGTCTAGTTTAAAATTAAATTAAAAAGTCTAGTTTAAAATTAAATTAAAAAGTCTAGTTTAAAATTAAATCGCTAACGGATCCAATGCGTCATCCTGTTCAACGGAAGATCGCTGACCTCTCGTATTTTTGACTAACTGCATTTGACCCACGTCATTTTGCTGTTTAAGTTTTTCTCCGTTATATTTCTTCAATTGTTTGAGTGATTCTCCATTGTCTCGCGTCAATAAATAATTGAAACAATTGGCAAATTTAATACTACGTAATTCTTGTTCAATTTTATCCGGATTATAATTATTCATAGCTTCATCTCCAAGTTCATTATAAATAATAATAAGAACAATTATTAGAAATTTCGATTAAATCCCAGCGTTTAGTTAACGTTAAAAAGTTAGGTTAGATTAGTTTAAGTTCTTACCAAGATCCAAAGGCTTTTTGAGATCCTCTGTTTTTCGAAATAAAAAATTGGTTTTGAATTGTAAATGAATCGCCTAACAAGAAAACGAATTTTACTTACCGTTTTGGTTGGTTGCCATTTTTTTTTCTGAAATTAAAGGGAAAGTAAAATGAACACTTAGAAGGATGTAAGTGGAAAAAACGACAAAAATGTATCATTCAAAGCCGAATCTAGTTTGCCTTTTCTTCGCGACTCGAGCATTTCTCTAAATTTCTACCCGAATATTATTACTTTCAAGCGCATTGGCTGGAACTTAGTCCTTCCAATGCTTGGAGATTAGCAGAAATACCCGATTTCCATAATAACCCCTTATATACTTGAAAACAACTCTAAATTATATGAAAAATTCGGGACACATCCCTTAAAAGAACGGCCTAACACGCTGCCACCGATCCTCGTCACTACCCCGCTTAGCGACAAAGTTAATATATAGAACACAAGCGAGGAGACAATCCTAGCTAGGCGGCAACAATGGGATTAAGACGCGCATCGCGGACACATCACTAGCCCGACTCAACTAATAGACAAGAATAAACTCAACCCGTAACCGTTAAAACACGAATAACGGTATAACCTGATATAAATGGCAAATCTAAAGCGGCATCTCATGGACATGCCTTGTGTATTTAGCGGATATGTCATTAAAACCAAAGTATAACTTAAAATGCTTGCATGGTAAAACCCTACGCACAATACCAGTTTCAGCTGTTGACTCGATGAGGTCCACCAAAAAGGGCCGACGGGGTCCACCAAAAGCGCGGCGACGGGGTCCACCAAAAGCGCGACACGGGTAAAATTGAGTCCAACGCCGACAGGAGTTAAAGATTGAGAGGCAGCGTTACGATTCAAGAAGTGCACTCGCGTTACGCTTAACGGGTTTGCCATTTATAAATTAAATTGATCAACTATGGCGCGATTTTTTATCGGGATAAGGTGTAGGAGGGCGTGCGCAGTAGGCCAATCGGGACCGCGAAAATGTCTAAAAAATAAAGACGGTCTACGATGAAAAAAAAATCTAAATAAAAAATTTGGTTTAATAGAAATAGGTTAAAAATAGGCTGAAAATTCCGTGGCAACCCTGTTCTATTTAATTTAAATTAAATTTTACATTAAAATTCAAGGACTCCAAACACATTTTCATTAAATACTGTTTATTCATTGACATCGTAGTATATATTTCATAATGAATCATGGAAATTAAATTTTTATTTATTTATTTATTAATTTTTTTTTAATTCAGATAGTTTAGTTTAGGGCACACCACGTGGCTTTATTTTGGGCGGGAATACACCACGTGCTTTTCAACAAAAAAAAATTGCGCCCAAATTAAAAAAAAATTAAAATTAATTTTTATTTTTAAATAATAATTATACATTAATTTTCTAGTTTAATTTTATAGATAATTAAATTGATGAATAGCACATGATTGTGTGGTTTATATTTAAATAAATATTTAAGGTAATTTAATTAATTAGAATTAAGCGGGTTATTATAAGCATAGATGAAAAAAAGTCGGGTCTCTTAATTATTTAATTAATATTTTAATTAGTACATTTAAATTAATTTAGAGAGCGGAAAAATTAACCTTGATTAATTTATTAATAAGCAATAAATTAATAAGAACGAATTATTATTTTTTAAACCCTTCACCTTTTAGTTAACTTTAATTATAAAGTTAATGCAAAAATTAGTTAATTGCTAAATTAAGGGCAATTTTTAATTTAACTTAACAAATCTAGGTTTTTAATTAATTAATTTTTTTTACACTTATATTAAAAAAAAAACTGGAAATTTTTTTTAAAAAAATGAGGGACTAGCTTGTATATAAAATAATGAATAATAATTAATGTTAATTAAGGATTAATTAAAAATTAATTTAACCCTAATTAACATTATTCTTAGAAAAAAATTATAAAATGAGCACCTTCGGTTTCTTTCTTTTTCTTTTTAATTAAAAACATAGGATAAAAAACAAGTTGCACCAAACACTATGTTCAAAATATTTTCAAATTTGAAATTTGAAATAATTCAATTTTGAATTATTTTGACATGAAGGTATTTTCTTTTCTTAATAATATATCACCATAAATTGATCATCAAAAACGTGACCAATTTCGCGCATGCGCAGACGTCAGACGCGTTTATTCGTTCTTCTACGAGATTCAAAAGTAATAGTTAATTCTCCTAAAAAAGATTTGCAATCTTAAAAAGTCCCCGTTTTTGTATTAATTTCACTGGGAATTGGTACCATATCAAGACTGCAACGAGGTATATACTCTTCCAAAAATATTGCATTGTTTAGGGCGTAATCTCTTAACTTAAATTTGCTCGATTTTTTTTTTTTCACCTTAAGCCTTGGCTGAAATTATTTTAATTACCATTAGGGTTATTTTTTTTAAGGTTTAGGTCACGCCGCGGTCTTTAAAAATACGTATAGTAGTGACGTCACCGACATCATAACCGAATTAAATAAACTAATATGCGTCCTTGAATTTAAATTTGCCGCGGAATTGGCTGATCTAGAGGCGCCCTCTATCGGCGGTAAGGGCACTGGAATCCCATTGGATGGGCAATTAAACCACGTTTCAGATATTAATTTAGGTGAATCTGGTGTGGTCCTCATGATTTTATCATCGAATTTCCAGTAATGTTTACCTTTGAAGAAATACGTGATACCTAGAATTTTTTAATGCATAGAAATTAATTTGGGGCGCAATTATTCCAATTAACTGTATGTATTCCTTATTAGAAGTATAGTAAATTAATTAGAAATACGTGATGCCTAAAAATATTTTAATGCATAGAAATTAATATATGATATATTTCGGGGCGTAATTATTCCAATTAGCTGTATGTATTCCTTATTTGAAGTATAGTAAATTAATTAGAAATACGTGATGCCTAAAAATATTTTGATGCATAGAAATTAATATATATGATATATTTCGGGGCGCAATTATTCCAATTAGCTGTATGTATTCCTTATTAGAAGTATAGTAAATTAATTAGAAATACGTGATGCCTAAAAATATTTTAATGCATAGAAATTAATATATATGATATATTTCGGGGCGCAATTATTCCAATTAGCTGTATGTATTCCTTATTTGAAGTATAGTAAATTAATTAGAAATACGTGATGCCTAAAAATATTTTAATGCATAGAAATTAATATATGATATATTTCGGGGCGCAATTATTCCAATTAGCTGTATGTATTCCTTATTAGAAGTATAGTAAATTAATTAGAAATACGTGATGCCTAAAAATATTTTAATGCATAGAAATTAATATATGATATATTTCGGGGCGCAATTATTCCAATTAGCTGTATGTATTCCTTATTTGAAGTATAGTAAATTAATTAGAAATACGTGATGCCTAAAAATATTTTAATGCATAGAAATTAATATATATGATATATTTCGGGGCGCAATTATTCCAATTAGCTGTATGTATTCCTTATTTGAAGTATAGTAAATTAATTAGAAATACGTGATGCCTAAAAATATTTTAATGCATAGAAATTAATATATATGATATATTTAGGGCGCAATTATTCCAATTAGCTTTATGTATTCCTGATATAAAATTAAATTAATTACTGTACCTTTATGTTGGAAGGCAGCGTCCATATTGGTCGGTACGCCCTTCCATAGGGCCATATTTCTAGGGTAATCGGGGTCAACTTTGCCCCTATTTTCGTCAAATCTCCAGTATTGGTTACCACTGAAGAAATTCTAGGAGAGCGGTCGCTCTCTTAGATAAGACTTGATACTGCCTCTAATGCTAAAGGAGGGTTCTTTGATTGGCCGTAACTTTTTTCGTATTGTGTTTGCTGCTTTGAAATTTTGCCAGTGAACTAAAATTTGGGCCCTAATTATGTGGTTAAAATTTCAAAGAGATCCAACTAATAGTTAATTCTATAATGAAACAAGTTGTTAAGGGTGGTTTTAGAATCCATAAAATTAATCAGACATTTGGTGAAAAATACTATATTGTTCCATAGAGATAACATGGGATTTTTTTGAAAAATTACCTTAATTGGGATCGTGTATAAAGAAAACTAATCATTCGTTACGTTTGGGAACCATCTTAAATGAAAGATAACAGTCCATAGATGTGCCTTTTCTTAGTTTCATTAAGATCAATTAAGTTTAAGTATTGATTTTAATCATTATTAACACATACTCTGACTTACGTTGTTTTGGGTATAGGAATTACGGCGTTTTACCACTGTTAGAGACATGCATTTTAGCCCTAATTTTTTATATTGGACTTACGGCGTTTTTGTCGTGATTCACGCCGTTAGAGGGATATTAAGCAAGAGAAACATGGCGTTTGAGCTCTTGTAGGTGCTTTGCCCGGGTGCTTGTGCGTGCTTGTGGATACTTGTAGGTGCTTGCGGGTACTTGTGGGCTCTTTTAGGTGCTTGTGGGTACTTGTAGGTGATTGTAGGTACTTGTGGGTACTGGTGGGTGCTTGTAGGTACTTGTGGGTGCTTGTAGGCACTAGTGGGTGCTTGTAGGTACTTGTGGGTTCTTGTGGGTAGTTGTGGGTGCTTGTAGGTACTTGTGGGTACTTTTAGGTACTTGTGGGTAGTTGTGGGTACTTGTGGGTAATTGTGGGTACTTGTGGGTGCTAGTAGGTACTTGTGGGTACTTGTAGGTACTTGTGGGTACTTGTAGGTACTTGTGGGTACTTGTAGGTACTTGTGGGTTCTTGTAGGTACTTGTGGGTACTTGTAGGTACTTGTGGATACTTGTAGGTACTTGTGGGTACTTGTAGGTACTTGTGGGTACTTGTGGGTACTTGTAGGTACTTGTAGGTACTTGTAGGTACTTGTGGGTACTTGTGGGTACTTGTAGGTACTTGTGGGTACTTGTGGGTACTTGTGGGTACTTGTAGGTATTTGTGGGTACTTCTGGGTACTTGTGGGTGCTTGTGGGTGCTTGTGGGTGCTTGTGGGTACTTGTGGGTACTTGTAGGTACTTGTGATTACTTGTAGGTAATTGTGGGTGCTTGTAGGTAATTGTGGGTGCTTGTAGGTAATTGTGGGTGCTTGTGGGTACTTGTGGGTACTTGTGGGTACTTGTGATTACTTGTGGGTACTTGTGGGTACTTGTGATTACTTGTGGGTGCTTGTAGGTACTTGTGGGTGCTTGTAGGTACTTGTGGGTACTTGTAGGTACTTGTGGGTACTTGTGGGTACTTGTGATTACTTGTGGGTACTTGTGGGTGCTTGTGGGTGCTTGAAGGTACTTGTGGGTACTTGTAGGTACTTGTGGGTACTTGTGGGTAATTGTGATTACTTGTGGGTACTTGTGGGTGCTTGTGGGTACTTGTGGGTACTTGTAGGTACTTGTAGGTACTTGTGGGTACTTGTGGGTGCTTGTGGGTGCTTGTGGGTACTTGTAGGTACTTGTGGGTGCTTGTGGGTGCTTGTAGGTACTTGTGGGTACTTGTAGGTACTTGTGGGTACTTGTAGGTACTTCTGGGTACTTGTAGGTACTTGTGGGTACTTGTAGGTACTTGTGGGTACTTGTAGGTACTTGTGGGTACTTGTGGGTGCTTGTAGGTACTTGTGGGTAATTGTGGGTAATTGTGGGTGCTTGTGGGTGCTTGTAGGTACTTGTGGGTAATTGTGGGTGCTTGTGGGTGCTTGTAGGTACTTGTGGGTAATTGTGGGTGCTTGTGGGTACTTGTGGGTACTTGTAGGTACTTGTGATTACTTGTAGGTAATTGTGGGTGCTTGTAGGTAATTGTGGGTGCTTGTAGGTAATTGTGGGTGCTTGTGGGTACTTGTGGGTACTTGTGGGTACTTGTGGGTACTTGTGATTACTTGTGGGTACTTGTGGGTACTTGTGATTACTTGTGGGTGCTTGTAGGTACTTGTGGGTGCTTGTAGGTACTTGTGGGTACTTGTAGGTACTTGTGGGTACTTGTGGGTACTTGTGATTACTTGTGGGTACTTGTGGGTGCTTGTGGGTGCTTGAAGGTACTTGTGGGTACTTGTAGGTACTTGTGGGTACTTGTGGGTAATTGTGATTACTTGTGGGTACTTGTGGGTGCTTGTGGGTACTTGTGGGTACTTGTAGGTACTTGTAGGTACTTGTGGGTACTTGTGGGTGCTTGTGGGTGCTTGTGGGTACTTGTAGGTACTTGTGGGTGCTTGTGGGTGCTTGTAGGTACTTGTGGGTACTTGTAGGTACTTGTGGGTACTTGTAGGTACTTCTGGGTACTTGTAGGTACTTGTGGGTACTTGTAGGTACTTGTGGGTACTTGTAGGTACTTGTGGGTACTTGTGGGTGCTTGTAGGTACTTGTGGGTAATTGTGGGTAATTGTGGGTGCTTGTGGGTGCTTGTAGGTACTTGTGGGTAATTGTGGGTGCTTGTGGGTGCTTGTAGGTACTTGTGGGTAATTGTGGGTGCTTGTGGGTGCTTTTAGGTACTTGTGGGTGCTTGTAGGTACTTGTAGGTACTTTGCCTCCTCCATAGGATTAACATTACACTAAGTTTTGGAAGCTCGTAACTCTGGTTATATTAGATATACGGGCATATCCTTTGATTATGTAATAGTACTATTTGCCCCTTCTCTCCTTCGTAAACATTTGCTCCATAGGATACTCCATATACACCTACGGCACCATAGTCCTCCCAGCATCCTCAGCGGTTAGGTAGGGTCGTACTGGACGAAATTGTAAAGGGCGCTCCCTCTATCTTCAAAATAGAAGCTAGTTCTCATACAAATAAAATGGCGCTACGCGGCAGCACTTAGCAATCGCCTACCAAGGGTAGGGGCGTGCGCGAGGTACATTGGGAGAGATACAGTTCTGCAGGTCGCCCATCATCATTTCCAATCCATCTCAACTCCCTTATCCCTGTCCCAACCCCAGCGATTTCCAACCACTAGCATAGCCCACTCGATCGCGCTCTCTTTTCCCCGGCTACATATTTTGAAGATGGCACTTTTTAGGCGTATTAACATTCTTGGATCATCTTTGTGAACTTTTAGGGTAGCCCTGGCTATATTTTGTTTAAGGTTTTAAGCTTAATATCAAAAAGTTTATGCTACAAAAAAAGTTTGAAATTGACAATCTCGGATCGTCTTTGTGAAATTTTAAGGATATCCGAATTTCATATTGGGCTTATGACAATTTTGAGCGAATGTTAAACGGACATAAATCAGCATTTTTAAAATTTTTTAAAAATTGTCAATTTGGTCCTATTTCTGGAATTTTTAGGGGGGCGCCTCGCGTTTCAATAAATGATTGTAAAAAATTGTACTATGTTAATTACAATAAGAATACAAACTTTTAATGCTATACGTTTTTTTTTTTTGAAGTATCATTATAAATAAATGTCTGATTGAGCTAAAGTTATGGTCCCCTTTATACATGTTTCTGCTAAGTGCAGATTTTGAAAATGTAAAACAGTTTCTTAACATTCTTAATTAAAATGAAGACTGAAGGAACAGATATTAATCAAAAATGTCTTGATTAGAATCAAGACCTAACAAGTTGGGAAAGCCAAAATATTACCTCTCCGAGTGGAGATGACTATCACTACCCCTTAAACAACCTAAATATATGCATCTATCGCTTTTTTTTAATTCTTTGCAAGTGCAGGAATTCAATTTTAAAATAGTCAATTGTTCAAGCCTTTTCAATATCTCTCACTTGCTGTGGAAACTCTACCCCCCTTATATTATAAAACTTATCGACTTCATACATGTATATTATCATCATTACTTGTCTTAAATTACCTTCGACGGCCGAACGAGGTTCATCTTACATAATATAGGGACGATGTCATATATTTTAACGTTCACTTTATTTACTTTTCATTTAATTCAAGACCATAACATTCTGAAAGTACATTAGGCTAAGAAGACAGTATTTATAATATTACATTAGGCTCAGAAGACAGTATTTATAACACTTCAACAATACTTCAATATATACAAAGAAATAAATAACATAATACATTAAACTGTACAGTAAAAGTTAAATATAACCTAATTAAAACCATAAAACCCACAATACATATGGGAACAAAAGGTTCTTGAAAAACCATTAACAGAACAGTATTTATAATACTTCAACGTTTCTATCTATATACAACATTGAATAGTTATTTAACATTATATATTGGAACCTTCAGTATAATTTAACATTAAGCAAATTCGAACCATAAAAACCCACAGCGCATATGGGAAAAAAGGTTCTGGGAAAACCCATTTGGGATTATTAATATTGAAACACTTATTTTTAAATTATTGATTTTCCACTCTGAAGTCTGAGCTATCCACGAATAAATTGATTAATAGCATTAACAAACGATGCAATGGATGTCAAATATTCATGTCATAATACAAGCTAATTCGAACCATAAAAACCCACAGCGCATGTGGGAAAAAAGGCTCTGGGAAAACCCATTTGGGGAAAAAACCATAATCACAGTTGAATTATTAATATTAAAACACTTATTTTTAAATTATTGATTTTCCACTCTGACGTCTGAGCTATCCACGAATAAATTGATTAATAGCATTAACAAACGATGCAATGGATGTCAAATATTCATGTCATAATACAAGCTAATTCGAACCATAAAAACCCACAGCGCATATGGGAAAAAGGTTCTGGGAAAACCCATTTGGGAAAAAACCATAATCACAATTGAATTATTAATATTAAAACACTTATTTTTAAATTATTGATTTTCCACTCTGACGTCTGAGCTATCCACGAATAAATTGATTAATAGCATTAACAAACGATGCAATGGATGTCAAATATTCATGTCATAATACAAGCTAATCCGAGCCATAAAAACCCACAGCGCATGTGGGAAAAAAGGCTCTGGGAAAACCCATTTGGGAAAAAACCATAATCACAGTTGAATTATTAATATTAAAACACTTATTTTTATATTGTGAGTTGATTTTTCACTCTGACGTCTAAGCTATCCACGAATAAATTTATTAATAGCATTATCGAACGATGCAATGGATGTCAAATATTCATGTCATAATACAAGCTAATTCGAGCCATAAAAACCCACAGCGCATGTGGGAAAAAAGGCTCTGGGAAAACCCATTTGGGAAAAAACCACAATCAAATTAGGACTATTAATATTAAAAACTTCTTCAGACTGTTTAAGGATGAATGTTTGGTGGATAGCGTCCGAAAGAAAGCAATAACCTAGTAGATGAGGCGTAGTTCATAAAGTTTCGTTTTTTCGAAACTATTACATAAGTGTATTGGCGCTGTACGTTTCTGATAACAAAGACCAAGACGACTCCAGTTCCACAAAATAGGAAAACTCTGCCTCTTGGCGTTAAGTTTTTCTCCTTTCTGTATTTCCACTGCTAGACCGCTATGCAGCCCGCCCTTGTATTGCTCTACTTGCTGCTCCCATAACATTGAACGTGCTAGAACTATAGTTCTAGTCGATAAATTGCGGCGCAGTCCAACTTCCGCTTTGAGCGTTGGCCAACTTTTGAGGACGCTGCAGTGTTACCAACGGCAGATAACGCCGCCAGGAACATTTTCAAAATCACCTCGGCCGCGTTTTGCCGAAAAAAGGGGATTTTCGACTAGGACTGTTGAATTGTCGCCGATTATTCAGTCATTTCCGCTTCGCCATACCTAAAACATTTTTAAAGTACGCTATACAAAATTGCTCCATTCTTCACAAAACCTATGAAACTTGGTGCAACACTTACACTTTGTTCAGTGGTCCGCCTTTACATGAACCCACAGTTGCCGCTCCAGATCTCAGTCATCTGACGCAACCATTTTAACGTTTTCAGAGTTGTATTTCACCTTTATTAAGCCTAAGGATAAGCCTTGAGATATATTTGCCGACGTATTTTCTGAAGAACCACAATAAATCACCTCAACGATTATCCCCATTAACTAATTATCACTATCACATACCTTGTTTACAATTTCGTTGACCTTGTCCTCCATGGTTACCCATGAACTAAACCAATGCTGTAGGGCATTCATGAACTACGCATGTCCTCTAGGGTATTCATTAACTACACAAATCCTCTAGGCTACTCATGAACTACGCCAATCCTCCAGGTTACTAATAAAATATACCATATTTTTAAATGGATTAATACCAAACTTATATGACCGTCAATTACAATAATGATACTTACCATTTTTTTTTCAAATCTTGAAGTCAGATGTGGGTTCTTTAGTCAAGGATCCCAAGCCTTGTGTGGGTCTCTTAGTCAAGGATCCCAAGCCTTAAGTGGGTCTCTTAGTACAGGATCCCAAGCCTAATTTTAGGTTTCTTAGTACAGGATCCCAAGCCTAATTTTAGGTTTCTTAGTACAGGATCCCAAGCCTAATTTTAGGTTTCTTAGTACAGGATCCCAAGCCATATGTGGGTTTCTTAGCCAAGGATCCCAAGCCTATTTCTCGTAGCTTAGACCCTTAAAGCAACATGCGGCTCCATTGGCGCCCCTACCATGATGCCTAACCTTGTATATACATAATAATTTTACCTTGCCGTAGGTAGGTAACAATGAGACTTAATGCATTAGGGAGGATCTGAAAATTATCCTAACAAGCTAAAACCAATGTACAATAGAAAGGTCGTCAATAAGGGGCGCACTGGAGCTCCACCTTGCTTTAAATAAATTTTTCCATTTCGAACTATGTTCTTTTAAAAATGCAAATACCCTTGTGGTAAGAATAATAAGACTCTCTATAACATGCATCGTATCGGTCTCGAAAAAGTTGGTTACCAAATGCCAAATCTAATTGACAATGATAGTCAGTCGAATACTTTTGTTCTAGACCCGGCAAAAGAGATATTCCATGTGAATCAAAGAACATTCTCAGTGCCGTTTGGCTCTTTAAAAAGTTAATATTGAAATCTCCAACCACAACTGTTGGAATAGACGAATCATATTTCATGTCAAACAAAGGGTTAAAGTCCTCAAACACAGTTCTCAAACTTCCTAAGGGAGATTTGTACAACAACACCACAGATATAAGTTCTCCTTCTATGTAAACATCTAACCAGCAACGTTCCACGTGAGAATTTCTAACAGGAATGTCGCTTCGTAAAACTCTAGTATCTATCTCTTTAACTTCGTTTTCAGGCGTGTCTCTTAAATATATGGACGAACCAAAAGCAACTCTGCGTGCCGTACTTGGCAAGTAAATACCACCTACTTCCTTAAAAGATGGAACTCTAAAATCGTCCGTCTCTTTTTTCCACGTTTCAACAAAACATAACATTTGACTTTTCATAATTACATTGTCTGCTAAAACATCTTCTAAATGAGCATTTAAAGACTGCACGTTATGTACATAAATGTAAAGGGGATCATGCAAGAAAGGTAGTTCGATGCTTTTTGTGTCTCGCAACCTCTTAAGTTCCAATTCTACTAGGTTGTTTTTGGGTGAATTAGGAACTTTAAATTTTCCATCAATATATAAACCGGAAGCGGTTTTCGCTCTACTACAAGCCACATATAAATGCGCTCTTTCAATTTTTTTTTGTAGCCTTACAATGAACCACTACCGAGGAGTAAGTATCACCCTGACTTTTATGTATCGTAATGGCCTCAGAAACAACCAAAGGCAATTGTTTCCTAGAAACTGAGGCATTATTTTGTCTCCATTTTCTATTAAACGACTTGATGACCTTTTCAACAGGCGTCCACGAAGCGTTAATATCACTATTCAAATATAAACCATGACATTTTTGCCTCAACATTTTCCCAACTTTGGGATCGTCAAACTCCATCCATACCCTGAACGGGATTTTATCCCCGACCCTATTTGTGCCGTACTCTATCTTTCTTAACCAACCTGTCGCGCCATTAGTTAGTCCGTCAGAGGTGTCAACATTGTTGGTCATCATATATCTCGCGCCACACGCAAGAGTCAATTGTTTGGGCAGACCATACGTATCAGACGTTGCTAACTTTTCAACTTGGGAAAGTATGTTATTTTTAACTTCACTACTAAGATCACCATTGACAACATCTACTGAAACCGAAACAGCCTTTTCCGTATTCATGTTTAAAAGCTTATTTTGATTGAATTGGTTTACTTCCGCGTTAGTGGCGAAAAGATGTATCGCTTCTTTTGGGGGTACACGCTCAGGCGTTACCTCCAGACTACTAAAGAAATCAATATCATTTTGAGTCATACTTCCCACAGCCATTCTATTTAAAGCTTCAGCAAATATTTTATCATCCCTCTGTCTCATAATTTCCTCAAGTTCGGCAAATTCAAATTGCTCCCATATTGGGTTACCAATTAACGACGCGTAAGGATTATCTTTCTCACTTTGACCTTGAAATGCGAAATAATCGCAAACTGGTCTCAATTGGTTAAAGTCTCCAACTAGAACGACAGACACACCACCAAAATAATCAGGACAACCCATAATCTCTTGTAACCTAGCGTTTACCCGATTAAACACTTTCGCTCCAACCATTGAAATTTCGTCAATTATTACTAGTTTTACTTGACCATAGAGTAACCTGCATTTATGAAGTGTTTCACTTTCCAATCTCGATATATTTCCACCAAATTGGCTAACGGGTAAACTAAAAGTACTGTGCAAAGTTGCCCCACCTATGTTAAAGGCAGCCTTGCCAGTAGGTGCGCAACGGATTACTTTCGCTTCCGATGGATTACTCCCAGGTTGTTTGTTGTAAAACCTTGACACAGATTCAAATATAGCACTAATCAAAAGACTTTTCCCCACACCAGCGCCCCCTGTAACAAAGAGGCGCAACGGAGTTTCTTTGCTTTTTACATGATACAAAACATGGTAATATATCTCTCTTTGTTTTGAATTCAATTTTCTAAGAAGGGCGTTGTACTCAGAGTCATTAATTAAGGTAATTGACGGAACAACAGTATTTTCGGCATTGCCATCAATAATTTCTCTATTAATATTTCCTACAGGTTCTTGAACCGTATTAATTAAAAAATCGGAATCATCCATAGCTAAAGATCTATCAACTTCATTTCTATGTTCTAATTCAGGCTGGATATTAGTAACATCCACTTGAATTTCTCCATTTTCAAAATCTGCTACAGCCTGTTCCACGGCTGCTTCGTCAATTTCACTGTGAAATTCTTTCCTACCTTCATTAATAGTTTCGCGACAAAGCTCATATTCTGATTTCATATCCTTTGTCAAAATATCATTACTTTCATCGCGCCAAGGCTTAAATAACATTAATTGTTCACGATAAAAGTTATCGGGATCTTTTTCTAAATTGAATCTTCTGTACCTAATAATTTTAGCACGGCCACGTTTCCTAATAAACCCTGATTCATCTTTAAGTTTCAGCCATTTACCACAAGCTTCAACTTCATTGCTCTCTCCCTCATCAACATGATCGTGGGCGGCTTTAGTCACTCTACGGGCTTTGGAATATTCGTACCAGGCACCAAATTGAGCTAACGTTATTGCCTCTAGTTCCTCTGGCCTTTGAACATAATGTTCTAGCATCCCAGAGGCAAAAACGTCATTACTGTCTGCTGGTAGTTCTTCAAGTTCAGATTGACTCTTAAGAATGTGTACACGATTTTCAGGGGCATTGGTGTTTATAAAAACACAGGCGCGACTGCACCTGGACACAGGAATTTGTAAACCACAGTAAGCCGCTTCCTGAGCGCTTACCTCGTGGGCATTCAAGAACTGATTAGCAATTAGTTTTAACTTCTGTTTTACTGTACATTTATCATTTTTTGCCTGTTTAGAAGCTTCGCGCAGAAGCAAAGACATCCCTCTTTGAGACTTTCCTATATATGAAACAATATACATAACCAGTGCGTAAGCATCAAGAACGAATTGAATGTCCATATTCGCCTGCCAAAGACGCAAAGCGCACGGATTGTAAGGATTAACTCTAGTATCTTTGGGGTGTCTTTTCAACAAAACTGTTTTCCTTTTGAGGTCATAAGTAACGGCAGAAATATACTCGTCTTCAGTTATACGCAACTTAGCTAGCAACTCCTCAAAACTATCTACCCAAAACTCTTTTTCTTTCGATTGCAACATCTCATACAATTTCTTTGACCTTTCCTTACATCTGAGTTCTTCCTGTACGCTACCAGGCTCTCTTAAACCAGGGTCGAAAATTATGGTTCTGGGCATAGGTGGAAACGGGATTCCAAAACGACAAACGGAATTATTATCGACCTTCTTTCTACAAGTCGTTGTGTGTTTGTGAATTTGTAATCGTGTTAACAAATCTAAATGTTCGTCATTGTGCTCAGCAGCACAAGAAATAACATTATCAATAAATTCCTCTACTTCCTTAACATTTGAGAGATCAGTTTTAAGTTTTGGAGCATCTTTTATCCAAATCAAACCATGTTGGTGGGGCGAACCTCTTTGCTGTATTTCAACTCTAAAATAATAGTCTTCTATAACGCCAAGAGGACCTAATTTCTGTAGAGCCTTAAGCAAAGCCCGAAAACGGTGGTCAAAATATCTAGCGCAAGTAACAGGATCATCCTGAATCAGTTTTGCCCTTTCAGAAAAACTTAAATTGCTAATATCATCGTTAGGTAAACTCTCCTGCCCAGAGGTTAGTCTCAAAATATTCAGTAGCTCAGGCCATTTACTTTCGGCAGCCGAAAACGTTATGAAAAAGGTAGCCGTACCAAGCTGTCTAATCATACCCATCAATTCCTTTTGTCTGTGTTGCCAATAAGAAGGCGAGCTCTGTAGTCTTTCTAAAACCCTAAAACCATCATCCTGCTTAATTAAAGCATCAAGAGAACCTGCAGAAGCTAAAAGTCCAGCAGTATAATTCGACTCATCTGTTCTTTTAGTTTTCCTCATGCAAACCTGTATAGATTGACTAACTTTCAAGGTTTCTAATTTGACAAAAGAGTAAAACAATTTCGAAGGATTTTTAGCACAGCGCCTATCAATATTACGAAGCTCCCATTTAAAAATATCACCAAAACTTCCCTTAACCTTAAGGTTCATTTTTTGACCTACGTAAATGCTCGGGAATGACAATTCTTCCGCATCCTCGTCAAAGAGTAAAGACATTGGGGTTTGACCTTCACCGGGAGCAAACTTAACATGCATGGTATTACTTGGCAAAAAATTACTTAAAGAAACTAATAATGTATCTTGATTCCCAACTGTTAACGAACTACTTTCGTTAGGTTCATTCCACATATCATCGCTATCATTCTCTGCGTTTATTGGCGCTACTGGATTATCTCCTGAAACATCAACTTGATTTACCTGACGGTCATTTTCGTCAACAATAAATTCAAGTTCTTCAGGAATGGGGTCTAATATGTCACTCTTAACGGTAATTCCATGTTTAACATACAAAGGCGTTTTTACCAGAACGTTAAGGGCCTCTAAAATGACTTTGGGTCTCACAGTTTCGTACAAATAGGGTGTGTTATACTGCATTCTTCTCATAAACTCAATTTGAATAGTATCCGTGTTTCGAGGTAACCTGGGTAAAACCGAGGCGGTGGACTCTACATTTATAGGGACGTTAACCACATTTCCTTTAATACCACGTTGTTGGTCACACCCTAACCTTCGTATTTGCATGAATGGTATTCGTGGTGATATCATTCTTTCTTCTAAATTACTTATGTTTCTTAATTGCGCAGGTATTTCAGGAAACACAAATCCATTTTCCCTTGAAAATTTTGGAATTTGCTTTCTCTTAACGCTTTTATTACAAGTACTACACAAAAATATTTCATCATTCAACTCTCTTTGTTCAATACCAGGGACTGACAAAAAATCTATGGACTTTACAATGGTGCCAGATGACTTAAAAAAAAGATTTGAACATCCTTCACACGGCCACGTTGGGCCGTCTTTAATGCTATCAAAATAGGTCTGCTCTATAACCGAGGGGTTTGCTCGCCTATCTGCGGCTGAAGATCTATTTCTAGAACGTTCAGACGTTCTAAAACCTATATCTTCACGCCTGGCAGCCTTAGCCGTCTGGTTTCTATCACGTTCAGTGTCTCTATACTCGGGATCTTGGCGTCTAGCCGCCATACCTGCTTGGTTTCTATCACGTTCAGTGTCTCTATACTCGGGATCTTGGCGTCTAGCCGCCATACCTGCTTGGTTTCTATCACGTTCAGTGTCTCTATACTCGGGATCTTGGCGTCTAGCCGCCATACCTGCTTGGTTTCTATCACGTTCAGTGTCTCTATACTCGGGATCTTGGCGTTTAGCCGCCTTAGCCGCCTGGTTTCTATCACGTTCAGTGTCTCTATACTCGGGATCTTGGCGTTTAGCCGCCTTAGCCGCCTGGTTTCTATCACGTTCAGTGTCTCTATACTCGGGATCTTGGCGTTTAGCCGCCATACCCGCCTGGTTTCTATCACGTTCTTTATCTCTAAATTCGGGATCTTGGCGTTTAGCCGCCTTAGCCGCCTGGTTTCTATCACGTTCAGTGTCTCTATACTCGGGATCTTGGCGTTTAGCCGCCATACCCGCCTGGTTTCTATCACGTTCTTTATCTCTAAATTCGGGATCTTGGCGTTTAGCCGCCTTAGCCGCTTGGTCTCTATCACGTTCTTTATCTCTGAATTCGGGATCTTGGCGTTTAGCCGCCTTAGCCGCTTGGTTTCTATCACGTTCACTTTCCCTATACTTTGGATCTTGGCGTTCAGTAGCCTTACTTAACTGATTTCTTACACGTTCGCTTGATCTATACCATTCATCAACCCTTTTTACTTTCTTGGTAAATATTCCACCCTGATTTTCAATTTCACAATTTGACTCATTCTCTCGCTTTTTCCCCTTACCTAGCGACTCCCTCTTACTGCATTCTTCATTTTGTCTCAAGATTCTTAATCTTTCCAACGGATAGACATTACCATGGGACGTACAAGGTACTTGTTCATCGCTTTCGATGATTTCACTAATATTAGCATTAACATTTTGTACATTATTGGGTTCCTTATTAATAGATATGCCTACGCCTAGAGTACTTTCAATAGAACATTTATTTAATGCATTATCTTTCGTACGATCATGGCCAACTGGCCTCGTGGTAGGACCAACATTTTGTGTGCTAGAACCTGCTCCCGAAAGAGACTTTTTTTCCGCGGCTAAAGCTCTTCTCCTTTCATTTTCGCGTTTCCTAAATTCGGGATCTGACCTTTTTGACCTCATTCTTTCCCTTGCCTTTCGTTTTCTGATTTCCTCTTTACTTAAATTATTATCTTCCTCCATTTACTTATTAATCAGTTAAATACTCACAAAGGTTGGCAAAATCAATCTCCTTAAATACTCACACAGGTTGGCAAAATCAATCTCCTTCAGTAATACGTAAGGCTTAATTATATTATTTGCCGAACAAAATTAATCGAGCAAATTTAACACTTAACTTCTTCCTTCGAAATTCTATCAAAGAATGATTCAACTGTTTAAAAAAAGGTTTTTTTCGCAAATAGGGCGCTATCATATCAACCGCAATTCCGTCATATTTAAAAAATATACATGGCCAACACTTTTTTAGACACAATAGTGGAAGTTTTAGTCTCATTTAAAACATGTAAAACGATTATCTCATCTACAAATAGCTTACACATGTCTTTTTTTACCAATATCTAGCCGTTTGGATTTTTCTAAAGCAATCTTACCACCAAAATATTTTTTGATATAGAATAAATGTTCTATGTTCTTCATTTTTGAAAATATATTTTTTAGCGTTTGTAATGATTACTCTCTACACCTACACTAATCTAACAAGGAGTATAAATCCACTAGTGGAAGCGGTGTTTTTATTGAAAATATATTTTTTAAGCATTAAATCTAACTGGGAGTAATATGAAAGGAGTAGAAGCTTATCTGTCTTAGGAAATATGAAATTTTATCTTAACAGTTCGTTAAATCATAAGTTTATAACGAAAAAACGCGGAAGGGGAAAACGAGCAGACAACAACGATTTTTGGGGGTAGAAGGTTAAGAGCGCCATCTGTCGTCCGTGCCAAAGTTGAACTTCCACTCGAAGGCAATGGGAAAGTGGATAAAATAATGCCATCAGCTATTTGACTGCGTCGATATATTTAACGACTTGACCCATGACATGCCCTTAACACTGGCTTCTATGAATCCTATTTATTCTTGGATGCTAGGAAACTTGGTAGACGTAACAGTCTGTACCAAGTACCCAAGCATCCTTCAATAAACGCCTGGCAACATTGTGGTACGCATGGTACAACTAAAAAATAGGATGTGTATTTATCTTAAACGGTAACAGTTGACAAAGACTAATTGTATTTACCTTTAGTGGACAAGCAACGTTTCACTATTTTGTGGTTTTGAAAATGCATAGCTTGGCAACACTGTCACTTGTCCCGCGAATCGGCGTATGGGTTTTCCATCTTGAAGGAGAGAGGAATGGAGTGGAAACCCCCATACCTATAGCGTTGCCTATGTACCCCCACCTACGGCACCGTAGTCCTCCCAGCATTCTCAGCGGTTAGGTAGGGTCGTACTGGACAAAATTGTAAAGGGCGCTCCCTCTATCCATTGCCGAAAATATTATCCGTATTTTCATTTTAATAGAGCTATTTCAGTGGGAGAAAAATTTCGTCTGCTACGAAAATTGGGCCTGCCTTTGAGTGTAGGGCGGACATTTTGTGAGGGTTTTCTCTATGGGCAAATAGCATTGGTGACGTAGCCATTACCCCCATACCTATAGCGTTGCCTGTGTACCCTCACCTACGGCACCGTAGTCCTCCCAGCATCCTCAGCGGTTAGGTAGGGTCGTACTGGACAAAATTGTAAAGGGCGCTCCCTCTATCTATTGCCGAAAATATTATCCGTATTTTCATTTTAATAGAGCTATTTCAGTGGGAGGGGGGGAATTTCGTCTGCTACGAAAATTGGGCCTGCCTTTGAGTGTAGGGCGGACATTTTGTGAGGGTTTTCTCTATGGGCAAATAGCATTGGTGACGTAGCCATTACCCCCTCTGAAATAGCTCTATACAGAGAAAAAGAAATTATTATGGTTTTGAGAGGAGCTTCTCATTTTGGTTGTTGTTTAAAATATAACGCAATGCACGGGCCTAGATACATATAGCAGGCAATGAATAAAATATATCGCAATGCACGGGCCTTGATAGATAGAGGAGGCAATGTAGGAAACATAACGCAATGCACGGGCCTTGATAGATATAGGAGGCAATGTAGGAAACATAACGCAATGCACGGGCCTTGATAGATATAGGAGGCAATGATTTAACGACTTCGGTACTTGGGTTTATCTTTAATATTTAAATAAATATAATTATTTTTAATTATTTTAATCGCCAGCAAATAACTTTAAAAATAGTTAAATCGTTTAAAATAAAGTTGTTCATAATATCTTTCGAAACTTTGCTAATATTGACGTTTAAAGTGAAGGGTACCCTTCTTGCCCGCTTTCTTCAAATTTTGGGGTATATATACGATCCGTTTCCATTATAATAATAGATAAAAACGCATTCGCGTGAACCTTTGGTGGAAGCCCTGCCATTGGGAGGCTAGACGTTTCTCGTAACCCTAGCTGATCGCCGCGTATATCTTAAAACCAAATAATAGATAAAAACGCATTCGCGTGAACCGATGGTGGAAGCCCTGCCATTGGGAGGCTAGACGTTTCTCGTAACCCTAGCCGCTCGCCGCGTATATCTTGAAACCAAACGATGACGAAGGAAGAGAAGCCAGAATGGACTGACTGGCGTCCATGTGGAATGGACAAAGACCTGAAGATGGTGGTGCATAGAAGCTGGTGTCAATGTGGAATTGACGAAGAACAGAAGATAGTGGTGCATAGAAGCTGGTGTCAATGTGGAATTGACGAAGAACAGAAGATGGTAGTGCATAGAAGCTGGTGTCAAGGTGGAATTGACGAAGAACAGAAGTTGGTGGTGCTTGGAAGCAAGCACGTACAGACTAGTGTCCATGTGGAGTGGACGAAAACCAAAGCTGGTGGTGTTGGAACTCAAGTAGAATAGCCAGAGGAGACAAACCCAAATTTCCGTGAACTGTCAATTCAGTCCGGAAATTGGGAACACGTTTGCTCCGATACGCAAACTGCGAACGCGGTCACGTGGGGTCTGACAGACAGACACACAGACACACAGACACACACACACACACACAGACAGACACGGCCGGTGTAATACCTCTCCGTGACATACGTCACTCGGAGAGGTAACAAGTTGGGAAAGCCAAAATATTACCTCTCCGAGTGGAGATGACTATCACTACCCCTTAAACAACCTAAATATATGCATCTATCGCTTTTTTTAATTCTTTGCAAGTGCAGGAATTCAATTTTAAAATAGTCAATTGTTCAAGCCTTTTCAATATCTCTCAATTGCTGGGGAAACTCTACTCTCTTGCTATACCTCAACCGTATTCTTAGTCTACCAGTATGATTTGTAACATTTGTCCATATCAAAGCTGAATCATACATCGCCACACAAAAAGCAAATGTCCCCAAAACATGGAAGCCACAACCCAATCACACATAAGCTAGGCTCGTACTTGTTCATCGCTTTCGATGATTTCACTAATATTAGCATTAACATTTTGTACATTATTGGGTTCCTTATTAATAGATATGCCTACGCCTACAGTACTTTCAATAGAACATTTATTTAATGCATTATCTTTCGTACGATCATGGCCAACTGGCCTAGTGGTAGGACCAACATTTTGCGT